>NC_080387.1:44941711-45276711 GCF_028751815.1 Salvia miltiorrhiza
AAAATCTTTCTTCCTTAATCGAGCGTTACTACCATCGTTGCGATAATCCCTTCTACAGATTCTGGTGGTTAAACAACTTCTAAACTTATTCTACAAAAATCCTTCATGAGTCACTCATCCCGAGTGAGGAGAGATCCCAACTTAAATTGAGTCTTATGACTCAAGGCATCAACTACCATGTTAGCTTTGACTGGGCGATAGTTATTAGCACCGCCATAGTCTTTTACTAGTTCGAGCCATCTCATCTGTCTCATGTTAAGATTCATTTGTTCAAAAAAAAAATTTCAAACTTTTATGGTTTGTGAACATCTCACATCTAAATCCATATAAGTGGTGTCTCTACTACAACTAATTCTAGATCATGAGTTGGATAGTTCAATTCATGTGCTCTAAGCTTTCATGATGCGTATGCTATCACTCTTCCTTCTTGTGTTAACACGCAACCGAGTACTTTCTTGGACGTGTATACATAATTCACTTATTCTTTGTCAGTCGTTGGAACAGCTAACGCTGGTGCAGTGGTTAACTTCTCATTGAGCTCTTAAAATCTTTTCTCACATCCTTCTGTCCAAGAAAATTTGATTCATTTCTTGAGTAGTTGCGTCGTGGGTCTTTTTAAAAAAAATCCTTCTACGAATCTCCTATAGTAACTTGCTAATCCCAAGAAACTCTTGATCTTCTTAGGGTTAGTAGGCGATCACTATTTGTGTACAATTTGTTGTTGTCAGGACCCACTCTGATCCCTTCTCATGAGATAATATGTCCCAAAAATGTGACTTCATTGAGCCAAAATTCACATTCGTTGGACTTGGCATAGAGACGCTATGTTTTCAACGTTTTTAAGACAATTCTCAAGTGTTTTCATGGTCTTTCTTGTTTTTTTTTTTCGAGTAGATCAAGACATCATCTCTGAAAATTATGACAAATTTGTCTAAGGATAGATGAAACACTCGGTTCATGAGATCCATGAACACGACTGGTGCATTAGTCAATCCGAATGACACCACTACGAACTCATAATGGCTATATCTAATTCAGAAGGCCATCTTAGGTACATCCTCTGACCAAATCTTTAGTTGATGATACCCAATCCTTAGGTCTATCTTTAAGAATACAGTCACTCCTCTGACCTGATCGAAAAGGTCATTTATCCTCGACAGGGGTACTTGTTCTTGAATGTCTCCTTGTTCAACTCTTTATAGTCTATACACATTCTCAATGTGCCAATTTTCCTTTTTCGAAAAGAACGATTGCACATCGGCGAGATCTTCAGGAAACATCAAGAAATTCTCATTCGATTGTCACGTCTCTAATGCTTTTCTCGGTTCCTTGTTCTCCATGAAAATACACAAGGTAGTCCGAATATTCTTTCCTTATCATCTTTATTGCGTCGAGGGTGGAGATGATTGCCTCCCTCTTGCTCATGCTGATTCCATGGGAAACTGTCAGTTCATTTCCAAGGGGTCAAAAAGAAATTTGTCTTTTGTTGCAAATGATGGTAGTTTGGTTCACAGCTAGCTAATCCACTCCTAAGATTACGCCAATGTCTCCCATTGGTATAACATACAAGTTATTCACCATAGCTTTGAGTGAATTTATGCTCAGCTTTAAGCTCAAGCACATATGTGTTATTGTTGTTGTTGGTGTGGCTACTACTCTTGGTGTGGTTGGGGCAAAGCTTGGATTGCTTGCAAATGCGAAGCCTAAACAGGCGAGTTTAGCTTGAGACCCGTCCTTTGTTGCTTCTTCGGGCAACGGTTTGCATAATGCCCCTTCCAGCTGCTGTGCAACAACCATCATTACCAATCTTGCAGAGTCTCCCATGGTTTTTGTTTTGGGCGGGGCAGGATCCTCTGCTGGTTATCCCCTACCTGTTTAGGAGTACTCTGGCTTGCGTAACCTTGTTGTTGGGATGATTGTTTCTGCCATGGCGTCTTCTCCGCTTCATAATTGTTACTGCTATTCCATTTTATTCTTCCTCAAAAGTTCTGAGTTTGTGCATGTGGAGGTGTTGGCATACGCGTCGTTACTGATCTTTCTCTCGACATTGCTGCTTGAATGTCTATCGTTCTGCTATAATTCTATGTAAATAAATCCCTCTGGCTTGCCTAAGCCTTCCTGATCTCGTGTCTTAGATTAACACATAATTCTTAGTCATTTTCTCATTTGTATCCATTTGTTCTGGCGCATATCTCGACATGTCGCAGAACATTCCACCATACTGAGTTAACGTCATCTTTTCCTACTTTAGATTGTAAAATCCACTTTTCTTCTTCTTGCGATAGCTTTGGGGTATATACTTATCATATATGCCCACCTTGAATTATCCTCAAGTCAGATTTTCTAACTGCTCGCTCGGCTGCCATTGTTTTCATTCTTGCTTTCCACCAGGAATTAGCTGACCCAGTCAGCTAAAAAGGGCACGCAAGTTAAGCGCTCTTGGTCATTGCAGCGAAAAAGCTGAAAATGCGCTCCATCTTTCGTACATATGTCTCAGCTTGGCCGGATCTCTTGTCCCACTGAAGACAAGTGGACTTTGTCATAAGAATAGTTCTTCTATTCTATGTTCTAGTTGTATGGGTGGTGAGGCCATGTTTTGTTCTAGCCCTGGTATTGGGCCTCTTCCATCATCTCAGGGAATTATTTCCCCTTCTCTCGGACGCCTTTGCTTTGTTGGCATTCCGATGAGTCGACATTATGGTCACCAATGTAATACACATATGCATATCGTCGTTTTGAAATCATTTTCTTGATTCTCAAAATCTCCCTCATACTTATCTCAATGAAAGTATATAAATAACATAGCAGAAGTGACTTGCCGCAAAAGACTGATAGGGTCGCTACATAGACATGGAAATTAGTATCAATGAGGACTTTCATTTCATCAACATTTGAATATAGATATGGTGATCTATTCAAGCATTATACATGATGAACTGGCTATCTTGCAAATTTATCATTGAAAGAGCTCAGTTCCAAAATGCCCTATTAACCCAGCGTTTCCGTACTAATACTAGTCAAAATAACTAAGCCAACATAGGGGCATACAAAAGCATCGAAATGATCATCGTTTTTCGAAATACACAAATAAGGTCCTACTAAATGCACAAGAGATTGTCTTATGCATTACGTGCTTGACCCTTGGGTTAAGCATACGTGTTGACTGATTTAATCTGATGAGTATCTGTTTGTCCTTGGGTTACAGAAATCTACCAACAGCTAGTAGATCGCAATGATTCAAATCAACAAATGGCAATTAGGCAAAGTGTTTCAATAATTTTGCCAAACAATTGAAAATGAATAACCATAGGGTATAGAAATGAATTGACTGAAAGGTCGAAACGAAAGGACCTAATAGTCTGAACCCGTTTGCTTTTCAGATGAAGGTTTAAAATATATAGGTTTAAAGACCCATATATGACGACTACTGAGATTTTGGCCATGTGGACTGGCCAGGTCCGACACAACCTACTTCTCAGTCACTCGGAAATACTTTTCCGAACTTGGCAACTCTTGTTCATTTTGCGTGCAAAATGTTATTTGGGTCTAAAATCACCACTTTCTTCTTAACATCTTGAACATGTCCTTGAGAATATTCTAGAGCTTCTCAAACTTGGAGTCTGCTCCTAGTTTAATGCATCCTTAAACATCTTTTATAGGCAAAAATAAGGTGGGCTCGACCTTACTCAACAATCTTCCTCTACAATGATCTTTATGTAGTACTTCTAGTACTTAGTGTTCCTTTACATAGCGTTTGAAATGCAACCATATAATTTGAAGCACTCTTCCGTGTTATTGGCAAAAGACCTTCTGAATCATCACGCATTCCAATAAGGAAATAGCTTTTACTCATCTGAGCACCTTTATAGGGTATGTGTCTCCATATGTAATGCTAAGTCATGGAATGACCTTAGTCAATGCTCTCATTCCGGCTACCAGACTAAATGCCTAATCCAAGACGTTCTAACTTGAGGGCGATGTCCTCGATAGGTTAAGGTATGTATACTTATCTTGAGTATATCCTTAGGGTCTCATTAGAATCTTAATTCATTTGTTTCAGCATTGATCCACTGTCGGCGCTTCTAGCTATTATTAAACTCTAAACCATCTTCGAGAACTTCTCTCGTCTTACACACTTGCGTAAACTTTATGATCAATCATAATGGTTGGTAAATTGCTAGTTACCCATATCACATCTCGTCTTCAAATTTGTAGTAGGTGATCGTAATCAATAGGGATTCTCGGTCATGTCCTCATCTATTGCGATAGGTACTATAAGTAGAATGGTTTCCGAATATCTGAAACTATAAAGCTGATAGCTTTAAATCGTAATATTATAACATTATATACAAAGCATTTTGACCCCCTCGTAAGTCTAATTCTGAAGTTCATACATGAATCATGAAGGTTATCCTCAAGCCATAGCTAGTGATAATCGAGGCTAGAAGCGAGTCTCAGCTTATTAGGGATTAGCTAACTGATTACATAAGTCGACTCATCGCTATAAGCAATATCATACTTAAACTATCATCGAATAAGCCAATAGTCGATTAGGTGTTCCGTTTCGCGTGAACAACCTGAATGAAGAACTATGCCTGCATCAGTGATTCGTACGTGGCACTTCCACTTGCACTACTTTCATTCATTGGATTCTCTTTCTCTTTCTTGCACTTCACCATGGCTATAGTGAAATATAACTGAGTTTCTAGCTTCTATTGTTCTTCTCGTAACAGTGATCATGCATTCTTAACGCATCTAATTCATTGAGTGATCTTCTTAATAAAAGACATAAATAGGATATTAAACACTTGCGCATTCGCGTGAAATAAAGCTTTTGTCTTTTGCTGTTCTTCCTCCTCCTGTTGAGCATGGCGATGTGATGAAGTGTTGAGCTTTAGTCGACTGACTCATATATACTAGTGATCATACTAGAAAAATGGGTTAACTCTAGGGTTCAGAGCAAATGAAACCGCTCTGGGATACCACTCTGTCACGACCCCGGCCCTAATTAAGGATAATTAAGCCGGGGAAACCGTGACTAATGGTGGGAAGATTAGAAACGGGGTAGAAAGGGGGATAATCAAACAAGGAAGATCCGCATTTCTCATTTTTAACAAAAGGGATATTTATAAAATAGCGGAGGTTTGGTCGTAATAGACTCAAATAACTAGCAATTTCGGATAGCTCCGACTTAGCCAAAATACATAAAACTTCTGAGTACGCAGCGGAATAAGGTTCTGATTACATGTATGAAGACATGTATCCCTAGAGTTCATTAATACATAATAAGACAAAAAGAGTCCCGCTCGTCACTATCATCACCATGCGGCAGCTACTCAACCTGCACATTGAGAAATATATGCAGGGCTGAGTACAAAAGTACTCAGTGGGCCCGTATGCTAAGTATAAAAATACATACTTCAAAACTGTAAAATTGTCATGCCATCATAAACAGTACAGCAAGGGAGTTTTTCGCTAAAAAGGCCCAAGCTTACTAAGTTCAGTTGTGATTCTTAAAGTTCGTCTGCAGACTAAGTTCTCTTGTAATCTATCATATCTGGAACTTTGTGCCGGAGAGGTGGCCACCTCTCACGGTCACTTGACCGGCCAACCCGCTAGATGACCTCACTGTCACTGGTGTACACTAGCCAAGGCAGGATAGCTATCACTGCTCAAGACCCGAATTCGATTACATACTGGCAAAGCCGACATCAGATAGATATCATACCTAAAATTGAACATTATGGCAAGACAACAATTGAAATAATTTCATTCAAATGATTTGTAATGAAATATCTTGTTCAAATGTAACAGTAAATTCGTTTGATAGATATATAAAACTGAAATTAAACAGTTAAGTCGTCTCATGCATGCATTTCGTATAAGAGGCCTACGACACGCAGGGGATCTCTATATACGTATAGTAAAGAGTAATGCCTACCTGATTGCAGTGTTTTGCTACTTAAGACAATGAGTTCTCGTTTCCTTAGCGCGATAGTTTACTCAGGTGCTTTTGTTTATTTGAACCTTTGATAACACGAAAACATGGGTTTCGAGTGAATAATAGAAAATATAACACAAATGCAGTGAATCAACTATTCACTCCTTTCTCTAACTACCCATATTTCCTTAAACGACTGTATCTAACTCATTACAATCGTTCTTTCCTTATCGAAATACTTCATGTACCTTTGAGGATGTAGGAGATCCCATTTTATATTATTCATGTTATTTATCTATTATAAATAAAGAGTAATTCTATATACATAAAAACGATTTTCTCGTTTCCCCATTTAATAATGCCAATCAATATATATATATATCTCAATAGCTCATTTATAAACTAAAAGTGATATTTTATCAACAAGAAAGACTTTAAAATCCTTAATATGAATTATTTTGAATCATTTCAATCTCAACAAAGCTGTATAGACTCAACTTCAACTAATAAACTGCTTTTACTCCGAACTCGTATGGAGTCGAATTTTATATCATTAGAAACATCTTTGAGTCTAGTTTAATTGAAAAAAACGTATGTTGAAAAAATCCAAGTAGTTTAAGAGATATAGCGATTTTCCCATCGCCTACCAGATTCGGCAGTTTCTGCCAACTAAAAGTCTAGATTTTTGAAAAATAGCAAACGTTACCGGAATGACCCAAATTTTATATGCAGATAGCTAACATATATATATATACAATAAAAAGTTTAGAGCTAAATATCAACATATGGTTACTGAAATAATTAACCTAATCATCTTCCTTACGACAGTTTCAGCAGATACGGGCAGTAGACTTCTCGAATTTTAAAAGGGTAGTAAACGAAGTTCAAATGACATGAAACTTTGTACGAATATTCACCACACTCCCATCTATACCCCAGAAATTTCCCATAATATAAGAAACGGGAATGCATCAAAACAATAGCGTCAACTTACCCCTGTCCAAGTGAGCACTAATGGAATTGTTCGCCGGGGGGTTTTTCTGGTGCGTCGTTCCGCGAGTGGTGTTTAGCCGCGAAGGTCTACGACTTAGTCTTCCTCATGCGAGGTAGATCAGGCTACACACTGTGGTTTCTCGATCCTGTTTGCCGTCGTAAGGATAGTGAGAAACGAAGGCCGTAAGTTGGCCGGTGGCTAAGTCGGGAATTCGACGTTGGCCGCCGAAGGATATTGCGGCCTTTGGTCAAGAAAAATACAAAGAAGTCTTCGGCCTTTCGATTGTTGATTTGGTAGGCCTGAAGATGGAGGAACGAGTACACTTCTCGTTCAGAGCCTAGTGCCGGTCGGCGAATAAACGGCCCTGCGAAGGGAGCTCACTTGAGCTCTTACAACTAAGAAATTTAAAATTCTCTCTCATCATTCTCTGTTTGTTTGCGTGTGAAGAAGTGGAATGGAAATTGCTTGGCTGATGATTTAAAAGATGGAGTTTGTTGGCTGATACTACAAGGGAGTCAAAATGGTATCTGCGAGGTGTAGTCATAGGTTGCGGCTGAGGTGGTTGGAGGATTTGGGCGGCTAGAGCATGCTAAGGAATAGGGAAGGGTGCTGCAGATTTTTGCACACACGTACACTTTTCCTTTCTTTGTAGTCAACATCCTCATGTTTAGGTAGATGTTAGTATTGTAATAGCTAGGTTGGTTGTGGTGCAAATAAATAAAATCCCTTTGGCTTCAAAATTCTAAATCTGTAATATGAAATGCGATTTGTGTATTTGCCTGATATCTGATTTCTAGATCTCTTAGGATAAATCTAAATTAATCCGTAGATTTAATTCTTTGACTAGCATCTAAATTAAATCCGCAGATTTAATTTGCTTCACAAGCCGAAATAAATCCACAACTCAAATAAAAATAGTAATAATAACAAACTAATAATATAATTATATTTCTATTGCACTTAATAAATAACATGACTTCGCTAAGTCAGTTATAACTTTTGAAAAACATCACTGACTGCTTCAATAATATAAATTCAGGATCATAAGCTGAATTCATATCCGGATAATAATCGGTTCCATTCACTGATGAAAAAAAGTAAACACAAAATACTGGATTTAATATATAAAAGTGCGGGTCACTACAAGTGCTAATGGGTCGACCCGCTCCAAGCCCGTGCTCTTGACCCGCTTGAATTTGACCTGTGCTCCCAATTATTACATTTGTTAATAATAACTGTTACTTTTAATAAGCATAATATATACATTTGTTCGTATAAATGTATATTTATGTTAATATAAATAGTTAACTTCATTACTGTGAAAAATGTAATATTTTAAAAAACATTATCTTTCTTTATAATAATAATAATTACTTTTATTATAATAATAAATAATTTTATTACAACTATAATTACAATTAAATAATATTTTTGAACATTACATTTCTCCATATCAAATATTACCTTTTACTATAACAATGATTATTTTTTAATAAGCATAAATAATTACACTATTATTTGATCAAATAATTTATCATAAGAAAAATAATTATTGATATGATAATTGTTTATATTGAATGAAGGTAATATTTAGATTAATATAAGTATACATTTGTGCGACCAAATGTATATCTTATGCTAATAAAAGTAAATACTCATATTAGGGTTTAGTGTTCAGGTTTAGGATTTAGTTACAGGGTTTAGGGTTTAGATTATAGAATTTATGATTTAGAAAATATAATACTTTATATTAAATGAAGGTAAATACTTATATTTATATATATATAAGTATACATTTGTGCGAACAAATGTATATCTCATGTTTATTAAAAGTAATAATTATTGTAAACAAATGTAATAATTTTAAAAGATTCAGGATTTTGGATCTGGGGTACAGGCCGGGTCGGACGCGGGTCGGGGCGGACCCGTCGCACTGGAGTGCGACCGCCGCATGCAAGACCGGATGAGTTCTAATATCTATATAAAAGTGAGGGTTGTATTTTGTTTCACTAAGTCGAGTGGCCATTTTCATCATTCTTTCTATAACGTATATACGAATACGATCTCGAGTCCTGACACATAGAAAATGTGAATAAATGCGAACTTGCAAATCTCAAGCAATATTTTTTTGGAGTGCGTTTCTCAGTGTTTCAAGAGTAACATTAACAACATAGAAGCTATTGAAATAGAAGATGGATTGGTAGAGTTATTTGCGGTTGAGCACAGCAAAGAGTACACCAGTAAACACTTTGTCCCCCATTGAATCCAACATGTGAGTGAAGCGGAGCTTTTGTTGCATAGCCCTCTCGAATACTTGCTCCACTCTCTCTTTCCCAAAGTGATTCGCCATAGTTCCTTCCATTGATGCTCTGAGGTTCATTACTTTCATCTCAGCCTCCACCTTGAACGTTACATCCACCATTTCCATCTTCACTATTTCGAAACATCCATTTTTCTCAACCACTCTCCTCATATCCTCTATCCAAGGAAACAAAGTAGGAACGTTGAACGAGTCCATTTCCTTTGCGGTAAAACTCCCTGTACATCATAATAATTGCCTTAAATGGTAAAGATCATGATTTTTACTGCAATCAGCACATATATATGATAATTAAAAGTACCTCTTTGACCATGTCGATGAGGATGGACTCGATAAAAGTAAACGATACACAAACATAATGCTGAATATCCGGATTAGGCACACCGGGAAGAAGAGTCACAACTATTCCTCCTGCTACAATCTCTTGAGCTCTGGCTCTCAAGAATATCTCCATATCTTCCTCGAATCGATCTGCATAAGCTTTCACTGAAAGATAATATGGACTAGATTAGGATATATTTGATATATTCTAATACTAAGGAAGAGAAGACAATTTAGAATTGTCTTCTTCCTTATAAATAAGGGGTTTGGCCTTACAAATCATAAGATACAAAACATTAGCTTAGAGCTTTTGCTTGGCAAAACACTAAGAGAGCACTATAGTTTCAATCGGAGATTTCCTAGCTGTTGACGATTGAATCGTGCACTTGGAATCGTTCCTGCATCGAATCGACATACACGTGGATACCTTAGTAGTGGATTGGTGCGTCGTTTTACACCAAAAATATCCGGCAGTCAGCCAGTATGCCCACACTTGCGCAGACAGCAGTAAGCAAAATCGTCTCCCAAGGGACTGGCGAGAATTTCTCTAATTAAAGTCTGCAAAGTAACCACGAAATTTTGAGAAGAAAATATAGAAAATACTAAACTTAAAATTAAATAAATAAAATCCGAATAAACCAATTTTTCCAATTAACTAAAAGATGAATAAAAATTCCAACAATTAATAAAAGAATTCCAGCAATCAATTAAGTCCACCCTAGCTCAATTATTCCGATCATCGATGCAAAAATAACTTTAAATTATGCAAACAAACCAGTTATAACCACCGAAGACGCTTCTGACGTGATCTTATTTCTCCTTAATTATTCGGTAACCAGGAAGACGCTTCACTAATTACTACCCTAATCGACTGACAACCGTAAGAGACGCTCTATAGGTTTAATGAGCCGATAGCATTAATATCTAGAGAAACCCGATTCAAAACCAATAAACTCTGACGCAGGATTATTGAATTAAGACTGCTTTTCCTTTGACCCTGATGTGTCAATTTACCACTAATCAAACCTAAACCACAATTAACGGATGGCCGGTTCAATTGGCTATATAATTAATTCTAACCCAATAAATATTTGCAACTATCTAATGGATTAAAACAATTAATATCATTAAACATGGAGAATCGCAGATGCAAGCATAAAATAAAGTATAAGAACAATTAGATCTCAAAGAATAATTTCGCTAGTGCTTCCCTAATCGATGCCGGAATAAACGAAATTAGCTAGAAAACATAATTAAATAACACAAGAAATAAATAAATAAATTGCAAAGGATGAAGGAACGAAAAACTTGATTAATTGCTGAAAGTTGCATCCAGTCGCTGCTCTCCAAAGTTGGCGTCTGAATTGTGATATATCTTTCAAAACAAACTCACTCCTAATATATATATAACTAAGGAAACAAACCTAATTCTACTATTAAAAAAGTGGCGCATGGCCTAACCAAAACAAAAGTCTATCCTCATAACTTAAAATAAAAGAAAAGTGGCGCAAGGCCTACTTAGCAACATAACTAAATTAAAATCAGTCAAAATCAAACATGGTGGCCTAGCATTTCTCGGCACTTTAGCCTTCAATCCATGTAATCAATTCACACCCAGTCAAAATGGGCACACCCGCACGGCAGACGTGCACAACTTCCTCTTCACACAGCTTCACGACTTCAAAACTCTTCTCAAAATCAATACTTTTTTCTCCAAAACCTATCAAATACCATAAAAATTCATATAAGACAATAATTCATATTTAAAGACAA
Source organism: Salvia miltiorrhiza (assembly GCF_028751815.1). Classification (NCBI taxonomy): domain Eukaryota; kingdom Viridiplantae; phylum Streptophyta; class Magnoliopsida; order Lamiales; family Lamiaceae; genus Salvia; species Salvia miltiorrhiza. The sequence continues at coordinate 44,953,061 of NC_080387.1, forward strand.
TATTTAACACGAATTAAACATAGAAATCATACTAAAATTCCCCAAATAAATGCATATAAATACGCCCAATCATGGATTCACGGCAAGAATCGAGACGCACGCTTACTACACAACGAGTAAGTTATTCTTTTCGTTGTGTGTTATCTCTACACATGATGCATTTGTAAATCTAGATCTAATCCTTGAATGTATATTCCGCTGCGTATCATTAGATGATGTCAAGGATAACCAACAGTGGTATCAGAGCCCGGGGCTCGATTTACAATTGCTATTGTGTTCTAATTGTTTATGGGTTAAGAATATGTGATTTTAGAAATCTGAAATTGAAAATTCAGTTTGAAATCGAAATTTTTGAAATATGTTTCGACTTTCGAATTAGAATTGAAATCGATAGTTTTGGAATTGGGTTTTTGTTGCTGGGCAACATTCGAACCTTTGCTGGATCACTGCTGCTGCCATCGACCACCGTCGATGCAGAGGGCGTGGGTGACAGACGAGTTGGCGGCAGGTGGTCGGGGCTCGCCGGTGTGCCGCGCCCGATCGCTTTCCGCCGCCTACGTCGCGCTTCAATCTGAGGTGCAGCTGCCCCTCTGTAATGATCCCGCTGACTCGGGCTTGGAGTCCGGTGGTGGGAGACTACGGCGTGGGTGGCGTGTTGGTGGCGAGACGGCGCGAGAGGCGTCGCACCGGCGGTGGTCTCGCGCGGCGGACCTGCGCGCTCGCAGCGAGAGCGCCGCTGCTTCCTCCTCAGAAAACTGCCTCCCCTCGATGCGGGCTTGAACTCCAGCGTGCTGACGACCAGCGGGCTTCGTCAGACGAGGCCCGCGCGACGTCTTCGGCGTCGCGGATCTGGTGGCGGCGACGGGCTGACGAGAATTGGAGGGAGGCGGCTGCTGCTCCGGGCGAGATGATGGGAAGGAGAAAGAGGCGCTGCTGTTGCAGCTGCAAATCCCTTTTCTCCAACCCTAGCTGCTGAATTGGTTTTTAGGCCAAGGGTGTTTGGGCCCGGTCTGGGCCTAGGGCTGATGGGCTGCGAAAATTGTTTAATGAAAGGGGTTGGGCCTTTATTTCATTTAAATGGCCCAGTTGGGCTGTAACAGCCCCTAAAAAAAATCTTTTATTAATTTAGAATTAATAATTGAACCCCAATTTCAGAATTAATTTATTAATTGGATTAATAAATTTAAATTATTGTTATTAATTTTGAATTAATAATAATAGAAATAAATTTATATTAATTTAGAATTAATATAAGTTGATTAACCCATATTTAATTAGAGAATAAAATATTAATTTGATTAATGATTTTATTCGTAGAGGTTTTATGTCTTTATGTGATAAGCATGCTATTTGATTTTATGCTTATTATTTAACTATAGTAGTTAAAGACCGCATTTATCTTGGGTAGGCGGCGCCCAATATGTGTGGTCCGCATTTTATATGCCTGGGTAGGCGGCACCTAGAAATTGTTTTGCTATTTAATATTGGATATTAAATATAAGCAATTGGTATCACATGCTAAATCCCCATTAAATATAAGTCTTTGTGTAAAACACAAAACGCGTCATCCATCATAATTGTTTGAGTACCTAACCTTTTTCGTCCAAGGGTATTTACATAAAATTGTATACTCTAAATCGACAAGGCCAAGACTCATTCATAGGTTGGCACCGTGTGATGGGGTTGACTTACTTAAATTATTTTGGAACGCAAAGCGACCAAGAATGATTTAAGGACGCAGATTAATTTGATTAATCAACCAAGAGTTGCAAAATTGTTGTTGCAATTGGCTTAGAGGCCTACTAAGTAATATTATTGTAGTCATCAGCAAAGCAGAGGCTGCATAATATTGACTTGGATCTTGAACCACTAAGATTTATATGGATTATAAATTCGTATTTTACGTTGGGGGCGTAAGATATGTTAAAATTAGTGGGAACTAATCAATACGATAGCCCATTGTTTGATTAGTGATACAATGTGATCATAGTTTATTCTTTCTAATTTGCTTTTCTTTATTATTGATCAGATAATATGTCGAATTTGTCACTGAAATGTTTGATAGAAACAAACAAGTTGACTGGGTCAAACTTCACGGATTGGCTCCGTTGCTTGCGTCTGGTCTTAAGGCTAGAGAAGATTGAGTATGTCTTGGACAACCCAATCACTGTCATTCCTGACAAGCAGTCTGCTGAGTATGCATCATTTGATGAAGCTGCTCACAAGAAGCATGTCGAGGATGCAACATCGGCACAATGTGTGATGTTGTCCTCTATGACTACAGAGTTACAGAGGCAACACGAACACATGTTTCCTTATGATATGCTAAAACACTTGAAGAGTCTGTATGCTTCAGAAGCTCAGACTATGGAGTATGAGATACTCCGAGATCTTTTCAAGTGTAAGCTTCAGGAAGGGAGTCCGGTTTCTGATCATGTACTGAAGATGATCGGGTTGATTGAGAGGTTGGCATCGATTGGAACGATGCTACCTGCTACTGTCTCTGTCAATCTGATTCTGCAGTCTTTGCCTGCCTCATTTGAAAACTTCATTGTGAACTTCAATATGAACGGCACGAAGGCAAGCCTGCCTGAGCTTCATAATTAACATGTTGAAGACCTATGAGTCTTCCACCTCTAAAGGCAAATCTGTGCTCATGGTGAGCTCTACTGCCACGTCTTCCAAAAGGAAGTACAAGCAGAAGAAAAAGCAGAAGAAGGCATTTGATGCTGGTTTCAAGCCTAAAGGTGGAGGGGCTCATGAAAAGGCCGAAGTTGCCAAATGATGAATGCCTATTCTGTCATGAAAAGGGGCACTGGAAGAGAGACTGCCCGAAATACAAGGCACAAGGTGCATCGGGTATGAGCTCGGGTATGTTTGTCATTGAGATAAACATGTCTATTGATAATTCACAATCTTGGGTATTAGATACAGCTTGTGGCTCACACATTTGCAATAATGTGCAGGGCCTAAGTGAAACCAAGAAAGTGATGCCTGGGGAAGTCGATCTACGCGTGGGAAATGGAGCAAGAGTTGCTGCTTGAACGCGTGGGGACTTATAGATTCGATCTTCCTTCGGGAAATAGACTTGTTTTAAGTAATTGTTACTTCGTTCCTTCTATTTCTAAGAATATTATTTCCATTCCGATGTTGGACATTGAAGGCTTTTCCTTCCATTTTGGAAACAGTAGATGCTCGTTTTCCCTTAATGGATTGTTTTATGGAAGTGCCTCTCTTTTGAATGGTTTATATTATCTTGAATGTGAAAGGAGTATTCTCAATGTACAAAACAAACGACCTAAGCTGAGTAATGCGAATAATACTACCTATCTTTGGCATTGTAGACTTGGTCATATCAATGAGAACAGGATAGCGAGATTGAGAAAGTTAGACTATCTCAAATCATTTGACCTTGAGTCATATGGTGCTTGTGAATCCTGTCTCAAAGGTAAGATGACTAAGAAACCTTTTTCTGGGAAGGGGTTACGAGCCAAAGACTTGCTAGAATTGATTCACACAGATGTGTGTGGACCATTCCCAATAGAAGCAAGAGGTGGATATTCGTACTTCATAACTTTTACTGATGATTTTTCGAGGTATGGATATGTGTATCTCATGAAGCACAAATCTGAGGCCTTTGAGAAATTTAAGGAGTTTAAGCTAGAAGTCGAGAAACAACTTGGGAAAAGTATAAAGGCTCTTCGATCAGATCGAGGAGGAGAATACTTAAGCCATGAGTTTCTTGATTACTTAAAATCACATGGAATTCGGTCAGACTGGACTCCTCCGGGAACACCTCAAATGAACGGGGTATCCGAAAGGAGGAATCGAACTTTATTAGATATGGTTCGATCCATGATGAGTTTTGCAAGTCTCCCTTTATTCCTTTGGGGTCATGCCTTACAGACCGCTGTTTATATTCTGAATAGAGTTCCTTCTAAATCAGTTAAGAAAACACCATATGAGTTATGGTGTGGCAAAAAGGCAAGTCTTAACCATATGCGGACCTGGGGATGTCCTGCTTTTGTTAAGAAAATGATGACTGATAAGTTGGAATCTAAAAGTGAGAAATGTTATTTTGTGGGATATCCTAAGGAAACAATTGGATATTATTTCTACGTTTCCGGTGATCACAAGGTGATTGTTTCCCGGAATGTGACGTTTCTTGAAGACACCTTTGTCTCTAAGGAACAAGGTCACAATACGATAGAACTTGAAGAAATTCAAGAATCGCAAAATAACATAGAGGATGAAAACTTGTCTAATGGTGTGGACAAGAATTCAGTGGGAGTATTTGATGATCTATTGGGAAGGGGAATATCTCTTGGAGAGACGCCTCAAGACAATGAGATACATCAAAGACATGATGATACAATAGTTGTGTCACCACCACCTCAAGAAAATCTTGAGGATGTCCCTGAAAATTCCGAAACTGTTGAAACATTCAACACAGAGGAACCTGCTCACATTCAGAATATACAACCCAAACAAACGCAAGAACAACTCCATAGGCCTCGTAGGAATCGTCGAGCACCTGAAAGACTTAATCTATTGGTTGAGAACCAAGATGATGGAGTTGATTCAGATGATGATGAACCTAAGACCTATACCGAAGCGGTGTCGGGCACCGACTCGGAGAAGTGGCTAGAAGCCTTAATTTCCGAAATGGACTCGATGTACTTCAATCTAGTCTGGGAACTAGTTGATTTGCCAGATGGGAAATATCCCATAGGCTGCAAATGGATCTTCAAAAAGAAGAGAGATGCAGATGGCATAGTACGAACCTACAAGGCTAGGTTGGTGGCAAAGGGTTATAGTCAACGCGAGGGCATTGATTATGACGAAACCTTTTCACCAATTGCATAGATCAAGTCCATTAGGATTTTACTTGCTATAGCTGCATATTATAACTTTGACATTTGGCAAATGGATGTCAAAACCGCGTTTCTCAATGGAGAACTTGAAGAGGAAGTCTATATGACTCAACCTGAAGGTTTTGTATCCAAAGAAAGGCCGAATGCAGTATGTAGGCTAAAGAAGTCCATTTATGGACTTAAGCAAGCTTCTAGGAGTTGGAATATTTGCTTTGACAGAGCTATCAAATCGTTTGATTTTGTCAGAAGCAAAGAGGATCCATGTGTTTATAGTAAACGCAAAGATGGGAACATTGTCTACCTTATCATATATGTTGATGACATTTTGATTATGGGTAGTGATCATTCCATGATGCAATCCGTGAAAGATTGGTTGGCTAGCTCCTTCATGATGAAGGACCTAGGTGATGCTTCCTATATCCTTGGGATAAAGATCTATCGGGATAGACCTAATAGATTGTTGGGATTATCACAATCCACCTACATAGACAAATTGCTAAAGCGCTTCTCAATGGAAAATTCCAAGAAAGGATTTCTTCCTATGGGACATGGTATTATCTTGTCTAAGAAGGGTTGCCCTTCTAGTGACCAAGAGATTGAATACATGAAAAGGATCCCACATGCTTCTGCTATAGGATCGATAATGTATGCCATGACATCTACTAGGCCAGATGTGGCATATGCGCTTAGCATGACAGGCAGATTTCAGCAAAATCCCGGTGAGGTACATTGGAGAACTGTCAAGACTATTCTAAAGTACCTTAGAAGGACTAAAGAATACTTCTTAGTCTATGGTGGACAGCCAGAGTTATCAGTTACTGGGTATACTGATGCTAGCTTCCAAACAAACCATGATGACTATAAGTCATAGTCTGGCTATGTCTTCATCCTCAATGGTGGAGCAGTTAGTTGGAATAGTTCCAAACAAAGCACTACTGCCGACTCCACCACCGAAGCCGAGTATATTGCTGCATCTGAAGCTGCCAAGGAAGCTGTGGCTCTGTTAGAATTCGTGAAAGAACTGGGTGTCATTCCAAGTACCAATTGTGCAATACCGTTGTATTGTGACAACACTGGTGCAGTTGCGCAAGCAAAGGAACCAAGACCCACGAATAGAAACAAGCACATTCCCCGAAGATATCATCTGATCAGAGAAATAATTGAAAGAGGCGATGTGAAATTAGAAAGAATACCCACTGATGATAACTTAGCCGATCCTTTCACCAAGCCGTTGTGTATAGCAAAACACAACAAACATTTTGAGAGCTTGGGTGTTAGACATGTTGGAAGTTGGCTTTAATTTAGTGGGAGTTTTGGTTTGAATGTCTTAGAAACAATTTGATTTGAGACATCCTTACCTGATCACATTTATATATGTTATTTGATTTCATGGGCTAGTGCATTTATTAGAATATTTGGTTTTATTGTTTGACTTTATTCTTTTATTTGTTCCCTTGAATTATCACTACTATTAATGATGTGAGACATTAATGGTTTGAGTGTAATTCTAAAGATGCCCTAACCAATGGTCATCAAGAATGGGATATTGATGACATGCGATAGGTTAGCATGTGGTCTGCATCATATTCTTAGAGAATGTAGTTGATCTCACAACTACGAGTAATTTGATTCTCGTGATGGACACATGGATATTTTGGAGAATATTGGTATACCCTGCTATTAAATCATTTGTTCTAGTATCTATGATTTAATAGTGTATGGAGTATGTAATAGTCCTTTGACTTGAGGTCAATACTCATTTTGTTTGTTGAGTGGTGTGCTTTGACCAAGTACAATGCTTGCACTCCATCAAAGGGGTAGATACGGCTTGTGTTGGGTACATCATGAGGCAAATGGAAATGGTAGTTGAGCCAAGAATAGGATTCATTCCTCGATTTGAATTTCGAGAGAACACTTCAAATTCTCTATATTATTTGACCGTTAGTCATTGGCCAATGCAAAGATATATTCAATTAGAATAATTGAATATGATCGGAAGGGTCATTTAATAAAGATGAGATAAAATGATTGAGCTATTGGGATAGACACATGGTAGATCCTAGGCTCAATCGAGTGGTTCGTGAATGAAGGGATATTACATAAACTTCATATAAAGGTTTGTTTACAGAATCCACGTAAACGTTCTTCATATATCGAGTTCGCTACACAACGCAGTCTAGGAGTTTTGTGTAGACTTTAATTTGATTATCGTCGATAATGGAGGCCTAAAGGGTCACACTTTATGTGTATTGTTGATTCGCTCAAGAGTGCAAAGTTAGTGCTTGATGTTTAATCTAATGCTAGTCCAAGTGGGAGATTGAAAGATATTATGGACTAGATTAGGATATATTTGATATATTCTAATACTAAGGAAGAGAAGACAATTTAGAATTGTCTTCTTCCTTATAAATAAGGGGCTTGGCCTTACAAATCATAAGATACAAAACATTAGCTTAGAGCTTTTGCTTGGCAAAACACTAAGAGAGCACTATAGTTTCAATCGGAGATTTCCTAGCTGTTGACGATTGAATCGTGCACTTGGAATCGTTCCTGCATCGAATCGACATACACGTGGATACCTTAGTAGTGGATTCACGGCAAGAATCGAGACGTACGCTTACTACACAACGAGTAAGTTATCTTTTCGTTGTGTGTTTATCTCTACACATGATGCATTTGTAAATCTAGATCTAATCCTTGAATGTATATTCCGCTGCGTATCATTAGATGATGTCAAGGATAACCAACATTCACCACCGCGTCGGAGGCGCCCGTGTAGTGGATTCTTCCGCCATTCCACGCCGGAGAGCCTTTCACCGCCACCCCCTCCGGCAACTTGGACAGCCAGTGCATCGCAACAGAGGAATATGCGATGTGGATGGAAGAAGAAGGGAACAATCTGCCGTAGAAGGAGCCCGCCGCCGCCGCCGCGAAGTAGTTCCTTTCCTGAGGAAGAGAGGCGAAGAGGGTGTTGAAGTCGTTGCCGATCCGATCATTGAAAAACACTTGGAATTCGAGGTTGGTAGAGCACGACTTTTGTTGCACGGCTTTGATGATGGTTTCCATGGCGTAGAATGTGTTGGGCCCCACCGAACATCCTAAATCGGCGACGGCGAACGTGGTGGAACCACACAGCAATTTGCTTAAATCAAGATTCTCCATCACTGCATCCCTTAGTGCATCCTCCACAACACGCGCCGCTTCTCTCTGCAGATATCATATAGCTAATGAATCAAAAATTACAAAAATGGATTACTTTTTTGTACTAACTAATTCAGAATAATAGAAGAGCTACCTGCCCAGTAGAGTTTTTAGCGTAACTATATGTACCGTCGCCACCATTCATTGGACAAGATTCAGCCATTATTAGTCCTCTGTTTTATGATCTGTTCCTGAAATCTGTATCATACAAAGAAAAGAAAAAAAAATATGAAAAACCCCTTCAATTTGAGTGATGATGAACCTTGACCAGTGGCAATAATTTGATTTGATCTCTTAAAAAAATATTACTTATAATTTGATTTAGTTGAAAAAGTGGCCACCGCTGACCCATCTCTATATAGACTTTATAGATTTTTCATCTAATTTTTAAAATTTAAATTTAAAATAAATTTTTTATTAAATTTAAATTTGCGAATTATAATAATTAAAAAAAATTAAATTAGAAATTTAAAAATTATATAAATTGCACCAACAGCTCGGTAGGACCCAATCGTGCCTAAATATACTCGATCAAATCTTGTTTAATTCTCAATTGAATTCGTTTATTACATATGCTTGTATCTCGAACCAAATACACTCGAAATTTGGGACTCAACATATTTATTTAAAAAATTATTTTTGGGTACCTCTATTTTTCCGGGCCCTGTACGGTCAACTATCTCGCGCAGGCCGCATATAGCCATTCATACGATTTTATGGTAGTTTGTTACTTTTGATGTCTATGTTTGTTATTCTCTCACTTTCGGATGTTTGGAGTTGAGTGATTGCAGACGAACATGAGTTAGTTTGGTCGTTTTGATATCTATGTTTGTTAATCTCAATTTTGCCTTTATCACTTGAATTTCAGCACAGGAAGAGTACCAGGAGCATAAAAGATTCTTATATGGGGGAGTCGATGGGCGGGGCAGTGGCTAGCTTTCATGGTTAAGGAAAAATGCCATATATAATCGTTGAAAAGTTGATGCTTTACATCTTTGTAACTTAATTTTGGTACTTCTTGTTAATTAAACTTTAAAAAGTTATTAGATTTATATTTAAATTTGGTGCAAAACATTATAGATGTTTATAATGAATGTTGGTGATAATTGGTTGTATGAGTTTAATATTCGTTATTTATTATTTTTATTATTGATTAGATTTTATTTTTATTAAAAAACAGCTTTCGTAGGACTCCAAAATGTATTTATAACACTATTTTTTTTCTCCCGTAGAACCTATGAAATCGATTAAAAACCAATATTCGTACATCGCAGACGGTATGGGCACACCATCCAGCCTTCGCGCTCATCGGCTTTTCTTCACAAATTTTAATCGATTTCTATAAGGGCCTTTTTCTTTCACCTCTTCAAGATCACTAGCTACGAAACAAGTGATTAGTGCAGTAAAAAAAACCAATTTATATTACCATTGTTTTATTGCAGTGATACATTTGATGATTCGACGCACTCACAACATACATGTGACGTGCCCTTTACACATTACATTACACAACTAAAAGGAAGGATAATATGTTGAAGGAAAAAACACGCTTACCTTAACAGAACATATTCTGCTAACTAACAGATCTCGAGTCTGAGACACATCAAATCGCGACTCTTTGGTTTGGAGTGCGTTTTTCACAATAGAAGATGGATTGGTAGAGTTATTTGCGGTTGAGCACTGCAAAGAGCATACCACCAAACACTTTGTCCCCCATTGAATCCAACATGTGAGTGAAGTGGAGCTTCTGTTGCATAGCCCTCTCGAAAACTTGTTCCACTATCTCTTTCCCAAAGTGATTCACCATTGTCCCTTCCGTTGATGCTCTGAGGTGCCTTACTTTCGTCTCTGTTGGGAAAAGTGGTGAATAAATATTCACGAGTGTCAAAAATAAATGACACTTGCACAGCGGAACCAGGATAATTCTTTTCCCTCTTGCTGGATTACAAAATGGGATCCAAACCAAGAAAAATATTTGGTGCAAAATATAAGAAAATATGAGACAAGAATTTTTACGTGGAAAACCCAAATTGGGAAAAACCACGAGACCGTAGTCTAGAAATCTTCCACTATGTATATAGTAGGCTTACAAAAAATTCTCCCTACACAAAATAGGGGAAACACAAATCTCAAGTTTAATAACTTGGAAAACACAAGAGGACTGAGCTACTATTTTAAGAGAGATGAAAAATCCTATAATTTTTCCTCACAATTTTCTTCTCTCAAAATGCACTCACCAAACTCTCTCTTGTTTTGCCTCACTTTTCTCTCGCACTCTGCACTTCTACATTTGCCGAATACATAGCTCTATTTATAGGAAAGTTGAGCTGTTGTTTGTTGAAGTTTGCTGCTTTGCTCTTCCAATTTGGTGGGCTGCAGCAAATTGTTGAAGAAGACTGCAAATGTCAAAAGTTGATTCACATTTGTCAAAAGTGGGGTCCACATGATGTGGAAAGCTCAACAATTCTCCCCCTCCACGTCATGTGGAGATTCAACTAGACCTGCTTCACGTTTGCAGATTTCAAACTTATCTCGGGGTAAGGACTTGGTAAACATATCTGCACCATTCTCATCGGTGTGGATCTTCTCGAGCTGCATTAGTTTTCTTTCAAGTACATCTCGAATCCAGTGATATCTCACATCAATATGTTTCGTTCTTGAGTGAAAACTCGAATTCTTACTCAAGTGAATTGCGCTTTGACTGTCGCAGTAAAGCACATACTTCTCTTGCTTCAAGCCCAACTCTTGTAGAAACTTCTTCAACCACAACACCTCTTTGCAAGCTTCCGTCACAGCAATGTACTCAGCTTCCGTTGTGGATAATGCCACGCATTTTTGAAGTTTCGATTGCCACGAGATAGCTCCCCTTGCAAGTCTCATCAGGTATCCAGATGTGGATTTCCTGGAATCTATGTCACCAGCCATGTCTGCATCCACATATCCTTCAAGTAGAATATGGTTATCACCAAACTTCAGACAAAGTTTAGAAGTACCTCTCAAGTACCGAAATATCCATTTCACTGCTGTCCAATGCTCTTTTCCTGGGTTTGAGAGAAATCGACTTACCACACCAACTGCGTGAGCGACGTCAGGTCTAGTGCATATCATAGCATACATTAGACTCCCCACCGCAGAAGCATATGGAATCTTTTGCAGTTCTTTCTTTTCTGTCTCACTTGTCGGGCATTGTGCTGAGCTTAGCTTCATATGACCCGCAAGTGGAGTGGCGACTGGCTTCGACTTGCTCATTCTAAATCTTTCAAGAACTTTCTCAATATATTGTTCTTGAGATAACCAGAGCTTCTTGCTCTTCCTGTCCCTGAAGATCTTCATTCCAAGGATCTGCTTAGCTGCGCCTAAGTCTTTCATCGCAAAAGACTTGCTTAGCTCTTTCTTCAGCTTATCAATTTTGCTGGCATCATGGCCTACAATTAGCATGTCGTCAACGTAGACTGACAATATGATAAAATCACCTCCTGTGAACTTCTTGAAGAAAACACAGTGATCTGAGGTGGTCTTGTTGTAGCCATGGGTTGACATGAAGGACTCAAACTTCATGTACCATAGTCTGGGAGCTTGTTTCAGGCCGTACAAGCTCTTCTTCAACCTGCATACAAGGTTCTCTTTTCCTTTGACTTTGAAACCTTCAGGCTGGTCCATGTAGATTTCTTTGTCTAAATCTCCATGTAGAAATGCAGTCTTCACATCAAGTTGCTCGATCTCCAGGTCCAAACTGGCAGCAATCGCGAGCACCACTCTGATTGAAGACATCTTCACCACTGGTGAGAAAATCTCTTCAAAATCAACACCCTTTTTCTGACTGAAACCCTTCACAACCAGTCTCGCCTTGTACCTTGGTTGTGAGCTATTCTCCTCAGCCTTTAATCTGTAGACCCACTTGTTTTTCAGCGATCTCTTGCCGGCTGGCAACTTCACTAAGTCATAGGTGTGATTTTCAACTAAGGAGTTCATCTCCTCCTTCATGGCTTCTAACCACTTCTCCTTTTGGTCATGCGCCATGGCTTCTACAAAACTCTGTGGCTCTCCTTCATCAGTGAGCATTACATACTCATGTGGGCTATATCTGGTAGAAGGTTGTCTTTCTCTGGTAGACCTTCTGACTGGAGGGACATCATCTTGTACAGGTGGAGTCTGATCGTCACCTGCTTCATCATCAACCGGATCACCATGCTCCGATTGGGTATCTCCCCCGTAATTCTGGAGTGTCGGTGAAGGAACTGGATCTAAGTTGACAGGAACTTCTGAATTAGATTCAGGCTTTTCTTTCGCATCATCAGGAACTTGATCTTCAAGGAATACAACATCCCTACTTCTGATGACTTTCCTGTTAACTGGGTCCCATAATCTATAACCAAACTCTTCATGAGCGTATCCCAAGAAGATACATGGTTTGGTTTTATCATCAAGCTTGGATCTCTCATCTTTTGGAATGTGAACAAAAGCCCTGCAGCCAAACACTCTCAAGTGTTTGTAAGACACGTCTTTCCCGGACCAAACTCTATCTGGAATGTCACCACCCAGAGGAGTTGATGGAGAAAGGTTGATCAAGTCAACTGCGGTCCTCATAGCTTCACCCCAAAAGGATTTTGGCAGTTTGGAGTGCGACAGCATGCATTTGATTCTTTCACAAATTGTTCTGTTCATCCTTTCTGCCACGCCATTATGTTGAGGGGTCTTTGGGACGCTTTTCTCAAGCTTGATACCATGGTTCCTGCAGTGTTGCTCAAACGGGCCTTGGTACTCACCGCCGTTGTCTGCACGAACACACTTCAGTTTCCTTCCCGTTTGTCTCTCGACTTTTGCTTGAAAATTCTTAAAGACCTCCAACGTTTGGTCTTTGGTTTTCAAAGCAAAACACCAGACTTTTCTCGAAAAATCGTCAATGAAAGTGACGAAATATAGTGCGCCACCAAGAGTTCTGTCTTTCATGTAGCACAAATCTGTGTGCACCAAATCAAGAGGTTGAGCTCTTCTTGAGGGAGAGAAGCTCTTGAATGCAACTCTGTGTTGTTTTCCGGCCAAACAATCAACACAGGTTTCCAAGTGCATTCCTTTAACCTCAGGGATGAGGCTTCTTCTAGCCAAGATCTCCAGACCTTTCTGGCTCAGATGCCCTAGCCTCTTATGCCATATCTCAATGGAGGAATTTTTGACGACTGCATTCACCTCTCCATTGGACAACGTTGCATGCATCATGTAGAGAGAATTTTGCTTTCTACCCTTTGCTGCAATTAGAGAGCCTTTGATTAGCTTCCATTTTCCTTCGCCGAAATGGTTGATGTAACCATCATCGTCGAGCTTGCCAGTGGAAATAATATTGAGTCTGATATCAGGAACATGTCGGACATCTTTTAAGATAAGCTTACATCCAGTGTTAGTAAGCAGGACAATGTCTCCTATACCAGCAACTTCTGTCACACCATGATTGGCCATTCTGACTTTGCCAAAGCTGCCACCGGTGTAGGATGCAAACATATCACGATGTGGTGAAATGTGATATGATGCACCCGAATCAACGATCCAGTCTGTTTGTTGGCATGACGAACTCACAAGAGCATCATCGCAAACTACGACAACATCGCCATCAGTTGCAACTGCTGTTGTGTCTTTCTCAGCATTTTCATTATTTCCACGCGCTTGATCTCTTTTCTTCTTTCTGCAGTCTCTCTCATAGTGGTTTGGACCACCGCAATAATGGCATTTGAAGTCTTTTCTGGGTTTAGACTTCCCCCTGGATTTATCTCTCGAGTATTGAGAGCCTTTACTTTTACTTCTCCCTCGATCTCCGTTTTCAGCAATCATCGCCTTTGTCTCAGAAGAACGTTCTTGATCTTTTCTTCTGGATTCTTCATTAAGAAGACAATCTTTGACCATCTGCAAGGTCAGTGCTCCACCTGGAGCCGAGTTGCTGATTGACACTACAAGAGTGTCCCAACTGTCCGGCAACGAACTGAGTAGCAATAAAGCTACGACTTCATCATCAAGAGAAATCTTCATGTTGGTGGATTGGTTGATAAGACCCTGGTATGCATTGAGGTGCTCCGTCATGTTGGCACCCTCCGCATATCGCAAGCGAACGATTTTTCTGATGATGGAAGCTTTGTTTAAAGCATTTTTCCTTTCAAACATAGCTTCCATTTTCTTCCAAAGAACGTCAGCTTTTTCCTCATTAGCAAAATGATGAAAAATACTGTGTTCAATGAAGCGCCGGACGTAACCAACTGTTTTTCTGTGCATGATGACCCATTCATCATCACTCATATCCTTTGGTTTGGCATCATCTCCATGTAAGGGCAAATAGAGATCCTTACAATAGAGAAGATCCAACATGCTTGGCTTCCAAATTGAGTAATTTGATCCGTTCAATTTGAACATACCACCAAGCGACGACGATTCCTCCATTTTTAATCCGCCTCAGAACCAAAGTGGCTCTGATACCACTTGTTGGGAAAAGTGGTGAATAAATATTCACGAGTGTCAAAAATAAATGACACTTGCACAGCGGAACCAGGATAATTCTTTTCCCTCTTGCTGGATTACAAAATGGGATCCAAACCAAGAAAAATATTTGGTGCAAAATATAAGAAAATATGAGACAAGAATTTTTACGTGGAAAACCCAAATTGGGAAAAACCACGAGACCATAGTCTAAAAATCTTCCACTATGTATATAGTAGGCTTACAAAAAATTCTCCCTACACAAAATAGGGGAAACACAAATCTCAAGTTTAATAACTTGGAAAACACAAGAGGACTGAGCTACTATTTTAAGAGAGATGAAAAATCCTATAATTTTTCCTCACAATTTTCTTCTCTCAAAATGCACTCACCAAACTCTCTCTTGTTTTGCCTCACTTTTCTCTCGCACTCTGCACTTCTACATTTGCCGAATACATAGCTCTATTTATAGGAAAGTTGAGCTGTTGTTTGTTGAAGTTTGCTGCTTTGCTCTTCCAATTTGGTGGGCTGCAGCAAATTGTTGAAGAAGACTGCAAATGTCAAAAGTTGATTCACATTTGTCAAAAGTGGGGTCCACATGATGTGGAAAGCTCAACAGTCTCAGCATCCGCATTGATCGTTACATCCACCATTTCCATCTTCACTATTTCGAAACTTGCATTTTTCTCAACCACTCTCCTCATATCCTCTATGCAACTAAAAAAACTAGGAACGTTGAACGAGTCCATTTCCTCTTGCGCTAAAACTCCCTGCACATCACAATCATAATAATTGCCATAAATGGTATAAAGAATAAAGATCCTGATCTTTATGATAATTAAAAATACCTCTTTAACCATGTCGATGAGGATGGACTCGAAAAAGTTAAGCGCTACGGCGGCATAGTGCTGAATATCTGGATTAGGTACACCGGGAAGAAGAGTCACTACCATTCCTCCCGCTACAATCTCTTGAGCTCTAGCTCTCAAGAATATCTCCATATCTTCCTCGAATCGATCTGCATAAGCTTTCACCACCGCGTCGGAGGCGCCCATGTAGTGGATTTTTCCGGCATTCCACGCCGGAGAGCCTTTCACCGCCACCCCCTCCGGCAACTTGGACAGCCAATGCATCGCGATAGAGGAATATGCGATGTGGATGGAAGAAGAAGAAGGGAATAATCTGCCGTGGAAAGAGCCCGCCACCGCCGCCGCAAAGTAGCTCCTCCCTTGAGGAAGAGAGGCGAAGAGGGTGTTGAAGTCGTTGCCGATCTGATCATTGAACAACACTTGGAATTCGAGGTTGTTAGTGGACGACTTTTGTTGCACGGTTTTGATGATGGTTTCCATGGAGTAGAATGTGTTGGGCCCCACCGAACATCCTAAGTCGGCGACGGCGAATCTGGTCGAACCACACAGCAACTTGTCTAAATCAAGATTATCCATCACTGCCTCCTTTATTGCATCCTCCACAGCACGTGCCACATCTCTCTGCAGATATCATACTAGCTAATGAATCAAAAATTACAAAGACAATGGATTAATTTTCTGTTGTAATAACTAATTCAGAATAATAGAAGAGCTACCTGCCCAGTGGAGTTCTTGGCGTAGCTATATGTACCGTCACCGCCATTCATTGGACAAGATTCACCCATTATTAATCCTCTGTTTATGATGTTCTCCTGAAATCTGTATGACAAAAACAGAAAGAAAATGAAAATTAACCCCTTTAATTTGAGTGATGATGAACCTCAAGTTGTACAAATCTCATTTCTCGATATTCTATTTATAAAATCAAAAAGGTGGCAATATGATGATTTGATTCTGATCTCTAAAAAAATATACTATCATTTGATTACGATCTCTAAATAATATATTATAATTTGATTCTGTTGCATGGTAAAGAGTTTAACCTCCACGTTTAAAGCACTGGCGTTCTACTCTATAATAACACTCTTCCTCCCACGACAATCCTAAAATTAGGTGACATTTTTAATAAATAAAAATAAATATTATATATATATATATAACAGCCATTCGATCATCAAGATCTACGGTGGATGCATCATCTTGTTGGATGAATGCAGATCCTGGGTTCGAATCCTGAAGGGAGCATTTTTTTTATTTTTTTTAGTGCATTAATTTTAACAGCGAATGCATTAATTTTACAGTGGATGCATTAGATTTGATGGTTCTCCCGTTCTCACAAATAATGTAGTTCTCTCTAGAACCACACCCTATATATATATATATATATATATATATATATATATATATATATATATATATATAGGGTGCGGTTATAGTGAGAACCACACTTATCGTGAGAACATAAGAACCATTAAAATCAATGCATCTACTATATAAATTAATGCATTCGCTATTAAATTTAATGCATCCGAAAATAATAAATTTTTTGCTCCCTTCAGGATTCGAACCCAGGATCTGCATTCATCCATCAAGATGATGCATCCACCGTAGATCTTGATGATCGAATGGTTTAAAATGGTTCTCTGTTCAATTTTATTTAGTGGTTCTTATTTGAACCTCTCCCTATATATATATATATATATATATATATATATATATATAGGTACAAATGAGAACGAAAAATCATTCTTAATTTTTTGATCATGAAAATATCAATGAATGCACCATCTTGATGGATAAATGCACCGCTTAAGTTCGAATTCTAAAAAGAGCGAATTTTTTTAATTTTTATTTTTTTGAAATGCAGTAAGTCTAGACGTCAGTGCAATATTCTCAATTCTCATTTTAAATTGCGATTTTCGCAATAACCAACACATGTATATATAATTTTATGTCAAATTCTAGCGAAAAATACCATCAATTGGACGTTTGATATATAATTGCCATCAACTCTTATCTCTTTTAACTTCTAAAATAATTGCCATCAATTGATGTTGTAATTGAAAAATATCAACAAATTGGCGGAAAAAAAGTACTCACTTTGTCCCAACTAACTTAATTTGTATTTCGTTTTGAGCCGTTTCAACTAATTTGATAAATTTCCTTATATGAAAATTCTAATAACTTTTTCACTTTATTACCTACTATACTTTTTTCACACAATACAACTCTAATAATTTTTTTACACTTTATTACCTACCACACTTAAAATATTAAACACTAGTTTCTTAATCTCATTTTTTGGTCGTGTTTTATTTTAACTTTTTATAGTTTTTAATAAAATAAACAGTTCTTCAATGAGTAGGTCTTGGGTGAGGTTGACCTCATAGCATGAGACGGGCCGGGTCGGGTCGGGGGCGCGGGTCGGGTCGGGTTTGGACTCGGGTCTGGGATAAAGTACACATTATCATTAATAAAAGTAACAATTATTGTGAACAAATGTAATAATTTAAAAACATTACATTTCTTCATGTCAATAATTACTTTTCATTATAATAACAATTACTTTGAATAACGGAGAAAATAAATAGAATATAGAAAAAAAATTAAATAATAATTTAAGTAATTATTATCTTGAGGAAAAGTAACTATTGATATGATGAGATAATCAAATAATAATTCAAATAATCATTGTCTTGAGGAAAAGTAACTATTGATATGATGAAATGTAATGTTTCTAAATTATTACATTTGTTCACAATAATTATTACTTTTATTAATGAGAATGTGTACTTTATTTCTTGTATCCTAGACCCGCGCCCAAAACCCACCCGACCCGTCAAACCCGCGCCCCGACCCGACCTGACCTGACCCGTCTCATGGTATGAGGTTGACCTCACCCAAGTTTTTGTGTTCTTCAATTAATGTATTATGTTATGGCACGATCTTATTAAAATCGACTAGAGTTCACTAATTTAGTTAGAATTTTAAATTATTTTTTATTTATTTTCAAAAATGTTTGAATTATTAAATGATTATTATAGAGTTAATAATTCATAGGTAGAGTATGTAATCCTGTCCAAATTTTAATTTTAGTGATAGATAATCATGATTTATTATACAATAATATTTTTTTGTCCAACTAATTATAAAATGGTGAATTAATAATAAAATGGGCCTGGTGCGATACAATAGTGAAACAGAGAATCTCAATCGATTTTTTTGGATTATTGGTGATACAATACAACATCATAATGCCGACGTTCTCTCATTAATTAGTTTATCTCTTGTCTTATATTGTACTACTTCCCTCCGTCCACCAAATATATGCCACGATTTCCTTTTTCGTTCGTCCACAAAAAATATGCCACATCCATTTTTAGTAGTAGGGTTCATACCATTCCACTCACATTTAAAGTGGGACCCTTACTCCATTATCAACTTCACTCATTAAAAATCGTGCCGAAAGTAAAGTGACATATCTTTAGTGGCATATCTTTATATATCCTTATTTAACCGCATGAATGAATTGAATAATAATGTCAAGGTTGGAGGGCTATATATCCGCTTCGCGCGCGTGAATCGAAGAAGATATAAATGTCACGGTTGGAGAGCTACAGAGCTGTCATTAAAATAGTTTATCACTTGATTTGTCATTGTAATAAATCCCATAATAAATTCTTTAAATGTGCATATATATGGTGCAGGTAGCTAGGGCATAACGCAAACATGACATTGATTTATGTTATAAATGATATTGAAATTTGATGTATTGGTGGCTAATATATGTTGATAATTTATCTAATCTCGAAAACTATAGAAGCTAGAATTCTAGTTCTTGTTGGAGGCACCATTAGTCCTCACAATAATACACTCCTGTAAATTTATTCTCTCCACATAAGTGGCGAATCTCCCAATTTTTGAGTTTTTTCTAAATAACTTATTTTATATATATGTGTGTGTGGCTAGTACATTGTTTTAATAACTATATATAGTATCCATGCTAATTGCTTAACATTTTACATTGATTTGTAAAATTTATCACTACAAAAAAGCGCGTATTTACCGGCGAAAACTACCGGCGGCGATTTTGCCGTCGGTAGATAACGGCGGCAAGGCGGCGGCATTGCAGGCGACCCGAAATTTCGAAATTACCGGCCAGTTACCGACGGCAAACTCGCCGCCGGTATGTAACGGCGGCGTCGCCGCCGTTAATGTTAAAATACGCATTATTTAATTAAATTTATAGACTTAGCGGCGGCAAAATCCCCGCCGCTAGATAGCGGCGGCATTTGCCGTCGGTAACCTTTAAAATATAGGGCAGCGGGTTTGCCCATTTTTTCAGTATCTGCGCCGCAACCAACCCCCCCACGCAGCACAGAAACTACCCCCCCAGCCCCTCCCCTGCTGCTGCTGCTCTTCCTTCGCCGCCGCCTCCGCCGCCGCCGACCCAGCAGGTATCTCTCTCTCTCTCTCTCTCTCTCTCTCTAGATCTATATATATATATATATATATATATATATATATATATATATATATCTAATTAATTTTAATTATATATATATAATTATATAATTTCACTTATATTATTTATTGTAGTTCGACGACCTCGTTTCACCGCCTTCTTCACGACACCCACCGGAAACCACCACCGTACGCTCTCTAATTTATTTATTTAATTATTTAATTATGAATTTATTTATGTATTTAATTATATATTAATTAAATAGATTTAATTATTTGTTATATATAGTTAATTAATTTATAATAGATTTTGTTTATAATTAAATTATATGAAGCATGATTAATTTTAAATTATATTAATCCATTTAATATATGATGTTGTTAGTTTAATTTTAAATTATGAAGCATGATTAATTTTAAATTATATTAATTTTAATCAATTAGTTTAAGTTGTTTGTTAGAATAATTTATATATGTTGGATAATTTTGTTAAATTCAATGTTATGTGCTATGTGTTTATGAAATGTTATATTATTATATATATATATATATATATATATATATATATATATTGTGGGATAGATTTAATCAATTTCTTAAGGATCTTCTCCCTTTGGGATAGAAATTGATTATTTCTTAAGGATCTTCTCCCTACAAATGATTGTTTTTAATTTAATTACCATGATTTTTATTGCTTTTATTTGTATTGTATTATTGCTTCGACATTGGGGGGTCGGGTAGACCTAGTATAGGCTTAGTAAATTAGGACCACTATGGTCACTATAGTTGCTGGTAGAGTCGAGCACTTGGTAGTTAGGATAGTGGGGTTATGCTGTCGAAATTTTGTTAGATTTCAAGTAATTTATTATGTTTTATTTGTTTTTTTCAATTAGAATTTGCAAGAATGAGTGATAATCGTACGTGGATGTACGCGAGATACAATGATCGTACCGCATTTGAAACGGGGCTTGAGTTTTTCCTTGAGTGGGCGTTCAATCAAACGGCGTACACAGACGGACAAGGTAACATTAGGTGCCCGTGTAAGAAGTGCAAGAATCAAGCGTATTTAGATGTACCTACGGTCAGAGAACATGTTAGTAGGCGTGGATTTGTCCTGAATTACAAAGTTTGGGTTTGTCACGGGGAAGCACCGCTGTCACGGGGAAATCTACGTGGTTTGGGTTTGCCAGTAGAGAAGATCGATTGCTGTGTTAATAACTGCATGTTGTATTGGGGGGAAACTAGTGAGCTACATAGTTGTATGTTCTGTGACCAATCACGATATAAGGACAGCTTGCGTGCATCTGGGAGTCGCAGAAAGAAACAAGTGCCCGCTAAACAGATGCACTATTTTCCCTTGACGCCCCGATTGCAGAGATTGTTTGCATCTCCTGCAACTGCTGAACATATGCGGTGGCATGCGACCTCCACAGACGATGGGATAATGCGCCACCCGGCCGACTCTCCGGCATGGAAACATTTGAATTCAGTCTTTCCTGGATTCGCCGATGAGATCAGAAATGTGAGATTGGGCCTCTCTACAGATGGTTTTGCCCCATTTGCACAATCAGGGCGTCAATATTCTTCTTGGCCAGTTATTGTCACGCCGTATAACCTGCCTCCGTGGTTGTGCATGAAAGAACAATTCATGTTCCTCACAGTCCTCGTGCCTGGCCCATCAAACCCAAAGATGAAGTTGGACGTATTCTTACAGCCATTGATACACGAGTTAAAATCTCTGTGGGAGGTTGGTGTGAACACTTACGACATATCGTTGAAGCAAAATTTCCAGATGCGAGCAGCTCTGATATGGACTATCAGTGATTTTCCAGCGTACGCTATGTTGTCTGGGTGGGGTACAGCTGGGAAATTGGCATGTCCACATTGCATGGAGAATACAGAAGCATTCACTTTGCCGATGAGTGGAAAACAATCGTGGTTTGATAATCATCGGAAGTTCTTACCTCCTAACCATGTGTTTAGGAGAAACAAAACTTCATTCTTGAGGAATAAGACATGCAATGTTGGTCCACCAGAACAAAGATCAGGAATACAAATCTTGAATCAAATCGAGGGGTTAGGCTTCGTGAAGGTTACCGAAGACTTCGTTGACATGAACGCCCTGAAGATGCACAACATGAAAAGTCACGACTGTCACGTGTTCATGCAAATCCTTCTGCCTGTTGCATTTAAAGAACTTCTTCCTAAGAATGTTTGGGAGGCAATTACAGAGTTAAGTTTCTTCTTCAGAGAATTAACATCCCGCAACGTGGCCATATATGACATGAGAATACTGAGTGAGAAGATAGCTGTTACTCTTTGCAAACTTGAGCGTATCTTCCCGCCTAGTTTATTTGATTCAATGGAGCACCTACCAGTTCATTTGGCAGATGAGGCACGATTGGCTGGTCCAGTGCAATATCGGTGGATGTATCCTTTTGAAAGATATTTGAGGACATTAAAAAATCATATAAAAAACAAAGCCAAGGTTGAGGCGTCCATCGCCAATGCATACTTACTTGCAGAAATGTCAACCTTCTCTTCGTTTTACTTTGAAGATCAAATATCTACAAAGTGGACAACTTTGCCTCGCAATATTGAGATGCCCGTTGCTGAAAATGATGATCCTCTTTGTCTCGCCATATTCAAACCTATTGGGCGTTCACTTGGCCGAGGGACGAAGAGATACATGGATGAGCGCGAATGGCATGCTGCACACATGTATATTTTGAGCAATTGTGCAGAGGTTGCAGAGACATATAGCAAGTGAGTATTCTCGTTCAATTTACGTATAAGAAGTGTTCATCATATATAGGTGTTAACATATTTATTTGATTCTTTGTATCCAAGGATCTTCAAGGAGGAAAAACGATATGCAAATCCTTACATGACTGATGCAGAGTTTGAAGTCGCGTTTCACAACGAGTTTATTCTGTGGTTTAACCATTACGTAAGAGACGATAAATTTATGTTAAATATACATTTACTTACTCTAAAATTGGCTAGCAAACTTAAATGATATTTGTGTGAAACAGGTTTGTCGTCCTTGTAACGACGAGTTGAACCCTTATATTAGATCGCTTGCAGCTGGACCATTAAGGGAGATTGAAACATACTCCGGCTATTTCGTGAATGGCTACAGGTTTCACACAACTGATCATGATAGAGAGAGTGCGACTGTGAACAGTGGCGTTTGCATAAAAGGTTCGGTCTATGGTAGTGATAGAGATGTGCTAGACTTTTATGGGCGTCTGCAAGAGGTTTGCGTGCTGGAGTATCCGGGGTATCCAATTAAGCAGATAGTCTTGTTCAACTGTGAATGGTTTGACTTGTCGGCTCAGGGAACTTCTATTGATACAGACTTCAAGTTAGTTTCACTGAACCACACACGAAGATATAAGAAGTATGATCCCTTTGTTTTGGCGAGTCAAGTAGTTCAAGTGTTTTACTGTCCCTATCCCAGTACGAACCAATCAAAGAAAAATTGGTGGTCAGCATGCAAAGTCAACGCAAGATCTAAGGTTGAAGTGTCTACTGCAGCATCTACATCAACATTAGATCAACCATTTCAAGAAGAAGTGGTTACTATTATGCCTACTCACACAAGTGTAGGCATTGAACAACCACTTCTCCTTCATCCCCTCGGTGGAGTCGTTGAGATTGAAGATGACGATGAAGCAGAAGACGATGATTCCCCGTTGACATCTAACGATAGTGATGATGATAGTAGTGATGCTTATGAATAAATGTAAATGCACATTTTGGTTGAATTTGATTGCAAATTTGTTATGTTTGTTTGTTACTGTTAATGTTATGTGTCGCTATATATTTGTTAATTTAATTGTATGCAACAGGCATCATGTCTACCTCTCGAGGTTTGTTGGGATTTGGGAGGCGATCTGGCGTTAATGCGCCAGAAGCTACAGCAGATACATCTGATGGGTCTGGGACGCATATTTCTGGGACTCCCGAGACTCCCCAGGCTTCTAGTAGTTCACGGGCTAGAAGGCCTAGGGGCCCTACAGCTGCCGCTATCAGAGAGAGAGAGGTTAAGGCACCTGATGGGAGGACGGTATTTCAGAGGCATCCTGAGACTGGGTAAGTACATTAGTTAAAATTATTGTTTCTCGTACACCATGATTAAGTTAATCAATTACTTGTACACAGTGTTTTGTTGGAGCCCACTGGCCTGTCCAAAGCTTGCACGTGCACATTTAAGATGTTTGAAAACCCAGGCGGGTACACATGGAAGTTGACGCCCCCGGCGATGAAGGATAAATTTTTTGATGAATTACAGGTACAATTAAATTTATAATACATATAAATATATCATATTAAATTGTTAAAATGTTTGATATTAAATTAATTCTCTTTCTTTCAACAGAAAGAGTTTACGTGGCAGCCCGATGATGAGCATGACGTGAGGATCATGTGGGAGACAAAAGCCCGCAAAAGGTACTCCGACATGATGAGCGACTACAAGACAACTCTCAAGCAGTGTATCAGCCAAGGGAGAGAGATGTCTAGGCCCGCCTGGATGACTCCCGATTTCTGGACTGGACTCCGGGATTACTGGCATCAGCCCGAGGTTAAGGCTGTTTCAACTCGAGCTCGTGCCAACCGGATGTCCGAGCCCGATGGGGAGGGTACATGGATCAGTAGGCACGTGGGCGGGTCCCAGTCGACTCGTATCCTGCAGCAGTATATGGTATGTAATTAACAAATAATTAAGTATATAAATTAAATTAATATATTGACTAATATAACTTATTTATCTTATATAAATGCATATACAGAGCTTGGATCCTGGTACTCCCCAGGATGCACCGAACTATGCCACCTTCCTCCGCCTCCACACGTACGCCGACGGAAGTTATACGTCGGAGAGAGATGCTAGAATTGACGTAAGTGTTTAAGTTTATTCAAATATTTAGTGAATGTATTTATTTTCTAACAATTATGCATTGTTATGTATGTATTAGGCCGAGGTTCATCGACTGGCCGCTGCCACAGGACGACAGGAGCGGCTAGACGAGGTGTATTTGGAGGTGGTGCAAATTGATAGGTCACGGATCTACGGCGTCGGGAGTGCCGGGCAGAGTCAGGCTAGTAGGGGGTCTATCCGCAGCACGGGCACTTCTGCGGTGTCTCAGCAGCTTTATGAGACACGGATCTCCACGCTGGAGGAGCGATTGGCGGCAGAGCAAGCACAACGCCAACAGATAGAGGAGCGCATGGCGGCAGAGCAAGCAGAACGCCAACAGATGCAGGACCGCGTGGCTCAATTGGAGGCGTTTATGAGGATGTATAATGCTCCGCCACCTCCACACCCTGATGCCGATGATGATGATGATGATGATGCTTAGACTTATGTTTATGTTTTCAAACAAAATTACATTTGCACTTTCTTTTCAAATTTATGTTTTATTGAACTATATATTTCAAGTGCTTTAATTATTAAAACTATAAATGTTTTATATATTTATGGCAATGATGATGATGATTGCATTTAACATAAACAAATAAATTCAAATCACATTATAATAACCAAATTAAAACACTTTTGGTGTATTAATGTTAAAAAAAAAAAAAAATTAATTAATTAATTAATTAATTATTAAATATTAATTAAATATTTTACCGACGATAAAAATAAGGACCGAAACGAACTCGCTCACTAATTAACAACATATTTAAGGTATTATCTCCACATATTCAAAGATTATAATTATATGAGTGAGTATATAGCATTTAAATGAATTAATAGATGTAGATATATCAATAATACGAGTGTTCTGTACTGGTGATCACTCGAAAAGAATTTCAAAGTTAAGCGTGCTTGACACATAGCACAAGCAAGATGGGTGACCCACTGGGAAGTCGGGTCGCCGACTGGGAAGTTCGTCTAAAGTATGCAATACCGTATAAATACGGAAATAAATTGTGGATATACAATATACAATAAAATAAATAAATAAATAAATAAATAAATAAATAAATAAATAAATAAAATAAAAAATAAAATAAAATAAAAAATATTACCGTGGGCAAAACGCCGTCGGTAGTTACCGACGGCAATTTCCCCTCGGTAAATACCCGGCCATCCTCCGGCGTGAACACCGGCCGGCGGTAGATTTTTACCGACGGCGATTCGCCGCCGCTAGTTAGCGGCGGTAATCGCCGTCGGTAGTTTTCCGGCAAGGTCAGCCGGACTCCAGTGGCTCTCTACCGACGGCAAGATAGCCCTCGGTAACTAGCGGCGGTGTCTGCCGCCGCTATTTCTCCGGCTAGGCTCCGCCGTTTAACGGCGACAATTCCGGCGGCAGCGCCGCCGTTAACTGCCGACGGCGGATGTTCGCCGCCGTTATTGTCGTTGCCGACGAACCGTTTAGCGGCGGGAGATTGCCGCCGTTATCGCCGCCGGTAACACTATTTACCGGCGGCCGTCTTTTTTTACCGACGGCATTTAGCCGTCGGTAATCAGCGCTTTTTTTGTAGTGTATGTTATTTTTATCCTATTTTTCTTTCTTAGTTAATTTTTAATGTTGAAATTAGGTTAATCCTCAAGTTAAAGTAAAATTACGAACTATTAATAATGAAAATTAGTTTATTTATTTAGAAGATGAAACATTTTTTTTAAATGAAAAAAGAAGAAGCATAAAGCATGTCTATAAATGTTTTCAATGTACTTGATGTTGAGTTAAATGAATTACGAACAACTATTTTTTATATTAAGTGATTGTTAAAGAAATACATAAAAATGAATAGTAGAGAATGCTAAAAAAAAATTGCTTTGGAGTCTCCTGCCCTCAAACCTCCATACAAATATTTTCGGACGCCATAATTCAACAAATTTAGCCTCCCCCTCTAATGATATCCGCCCCTGCTCCATACTCTTTTCTTCTCCTCATCTCTAGTTTATAACATTCTAATATAAATGATGTCATCAAATGTGAGACATATCCATTGAAAAACAAAACACTACTTGAAATAGAAGATGGAGTAGGAAATACTATTATTTGCGCTTGAGCACAACAAAGATACCAGCTGGAGATGAAGTCCCTCCCAAGATTTGAGTGAAGTGAAGCTTGCGTTGCATGGCCCTCACGAAAAGTTGTTCCATAATCTCATTTCCAAAGTGATTGGCTATAGTCATTTCCATTGCTGCTCTAAGGTGCATAACTACACTCTCAGCCTCCGCATGGGCCCTGCCATCCACCATTTCCATTTTCACATTTTCGAAACTTCCATTTTTCTCTACCACTCTTCTCATTGTCTCTATACAAGGAAATATAATAGGAATGTTGAACGAGTCCATCTGCTCTTGCTCTACAACTCTCTGCGCACAGATTCGTATCCAATATTATTGAAGGGATAATTGCAAATTAAATCTTTAATATTAAACTTAGCACTATATATCAATACATTTAATTAATACCAAATTCGTCTCTCCTGAAATATTTTCACACGAATTTGAAGTTATGTTTTGGACATTTATCCTACATCGAAATTAAAAATTGATCGAGACTTTTGAAAATCATAATTTCGATTGTCCTTATATATCAATTTTGCCATCTAATATCTGGAATTGCAATTTGAACTAATTTGGACCTCTAACTCTGCCACTAATTCTCGCGTGACGTGATCGGCATATTACTCAGTTGTCGGATTTCCAGCAACGAAATTAACACCACCAAAGAACAACTTATATAGACTGTGAAATTCAAAAGCTCAATCATCAATTTAAAGTTTTTATGTAGACTAGATGTTTAAGAGGGACAGATTAATTTGATAGACATCAATTTAAAGTTTTTATGTAGAGTATGTGGAGCAATAGTCTATTTATGATAAATACATTAATGCTCGATCTTTGCGAGTTGAGTCAATACACCATTGTGAGTCGAGCAATCTAGCATTAATGATCGAGAACTTTTTTGAAAATGCACTAAAGTTTGATATACTCGATCAGTACAAAATACACTAGGTATTGGACATAAAAACAAAATCCTAAATAATTATATAATTTATATATTTTGTAAAAGATATATATTTTTTAAATTTTATTTTTTAAAATGGGTACCTATTACAATTTAACCCGGAAAGTTAAAATCTTTCTTTACGGTTTTTAACACGAGAATTCTTAACACTGGCCTCCACTTTAGTCGAAAACCATCAATATTCCAACCCATATAAAATTATAACGATGTTTTTTTTTTTTTGATCGGGCAAAGTCATGTTAGATGTTAGTAGTTAGTTCCCCATCCACTCCAAGAACCACCTTATCTCTCCCATTCACCAAATCCACCTTATATCTCCAATCTCCAATTCGCTCCCAAGAGGGATCGAACCCGGGTCACTTCACTTAAGTGAGGACCTGGTGGCCAGTGGGCTAAGCCCCCTGGTTAAATTATAACGATGTTTCCCTTTGCCTTAATTTATTCCAAGCCTATACCCCACAGCCACAACACAATTATAACAATATAAGTGGAAGTAGGCGAAGAAATTAATTAAAATAAGAAAGGGTTAATTGCATCAAAATACCTTACATTTTTCCAAAATTTGATTTTTTGACAAACTTTTTAATTGTAGCAAAAATTTTAACTACGTTTCAATTTATTGCAATGTCCGTCCCGCGTATATTTCCGGCCAAAACCATTCATTTCCGGCCAATTTATTTTAGCTACGTTTCAATTTATTGCAATGGATTTGAGACGACAATCTTCCATTACCCGGCACGACATGCCACCTAAGCTTTACGGAGGTCCACCTCAGCATGGATTTGGCCAAAAATATACGCGGGACGGACATTGCAATAAATTGAAACGTAGCTAAAATTTTTGCTACAATTAAAAAGTTTGTCAAAAATAAAATTTTGGAAAAAAGTCAGGTATTTTGATGCAGTTAACCCAATAAGAAATGAAGGTAGTAGCTAGTAGATGTACATACCTCTTTCACCATGTCGATGAGGATGGACTCAATAAAACTAAGCATGACGGCAGCACGATGTGGAACATCTCTGTGAGGCACACCAGGCATGTTAATCACCATAATCCCTCCCGCCACTATCTCCTCAGCTCTGCATCTCAAGAATATCTCCATCTCTTCCTCGAACTGCTCTTCATACGCCCTCACCACCGCGTCGGACGCGCCGTTGTAGTGGATTTTACCTGCGTTCCACGCCGGAGATCCTTCCTCCGGCACCTTCGACAACCAGTGGAGTGCGGCCGAGGAATAGGCGATGTGGATGGAGGAAGAAGGGAACAATCTGCCGTAGAAGGAACCCGCCACCGCCGCCGCAAAGTAGTTCCTTTCCTGAGGAAGAGAGGCGAAGAGGGTGTTGAAGTCGTTGCCGATCTTATCGTTGAACAACACTTGGAATTCCAGTTTTTTAGGAGACGACTTTTGCTGTACGGCTTCGATGATGGATTCCATGCAGTAGAATGTGTTGGGCCCCACCGAACAACCTAAATCGGCGACGGCGAATCTCGTCGAACCACATAACAGCTTGTCTATCTCAAGATTCTCCATCAACGCCTCATTTATTAAATCCTTCACAGCACTTGCACCAGATCTCTGCAGAAATACGATATAAAATGGAAAAGAAATTTACTATAGAATTCAAGAAAAATGGATAATTTTGTAAATCAATCAATTGAAGAACTGAAAATGAAATTAAATGGAATAACTACTTCACCTGCCAAGTGGAGTTCTTGCTGTAGCTATACGTGCCGTCACCACCATTCATTGGGCAAGCAGATTCAGCCATTACTAGTACTCCTATATATATTGATTTATCGTATAATTTCCTGAAATTACTATGAAAAAATGATTAAGTGATGATTGATATTAAATCACATTTCTCCATATTGTATATATAGAATCAGAAGATTAATTGACTGTGTTATTATTAATTATGTTAATTCATTGAGAATAGGAATCTCCAGCTCATTCACTACTTGACACAAAGAAACATAAAATTGAAAACCCGATCGATTTGAATTTTGAGTGATGATGACGCACAGTTCTCGTTATTTTATTTATACAATCAAAATGGTTTAATCTATAACTAATATACAGCTTTACAAAACATATATAGCTAATGAATGGAAAAGGCACTACCATAAAATTAAATATTATTCCCTATGTTTCATTGATAATGACTCATTATTGTTCACACACTTATTAAAAATTAAAATGATTAGAAAATAAAAGTAATATAAAGTGGTGGAGTCCATAACTTTTTATGAGAGAAGATGTTTCCATTTTATGAAATTTGCATCCCCAATTGCAAATTTCTGAATCCGCCACTGGTTGGACGGAGGAAGTACAACTTTTTGGAAATGAGATTCAATGTAACACACTTTATGTTCCACTTTTAATTTTGTTTATTTTATATATATATTTTTCTTCAATATCAACTTTATATGTTTTAGTTTAATTTTGTGATTCTTAACTAAGGTTTATTCCATCAATCTAGGGTATACAATTATTTTTTGTCATTTAATTTCATTTTTATTAGCTAGTAATAGGTTGATAAATTCAAAATCATGGTATATACTTTCTTAAAAAATTAACTTTTGAAATAAAAATTAAATATAATTCATAGTATTAATAAATTTCATTTTTATAAAAAAAATATTTTTAAAATAATAGATATAAGCATGGGACATGCACAATGAGATACTGAATCTCATCCCAACTTTTTGAAGCCCTACAAATAATGATATCAAGTAGTATTACAATTTGTATAGCAAAAGTTCACACAAATATCAGAAAAGCATAAATCAAAAGGAAAATGAGTCAATCATCTCCGATGAATGGTGGGGATGGCACCTATTGTAAACTTAATTAGGCACGGATCTAGAACTTCATGATTTTCACATTCATATGAATAGGAATACTAACCTTGATAAGCCATAGCAATTGATGATGAAGAAATTGGTTTATCTCCCCTGACCGTTTCCTTAGCACAGAACCGTACGTGAGGCGATAGAGAATATAATTCTGTGTTTTCTTTTATCGGTGGTAAGAGGACCAGTTTCTGATGTAGATATATTTATACACGTTCTATCAACGTGGTAGTTATCAGAAACCCTAATTGACCAAACTTATCCAACAAGTAATATTTATTTAAACCCTATAATTAAGATATTAATATAATATCTTATTCTTATAATTTATATATGGCACGAGGCCACATATTAAATCTTACATTCTCCCACTTGGCCAAAGTGACAGAAATAAACATAATGGTTCAAATAAAATCATAGTGTGTGCACATAGATACATTCATTGGTCATTCATAAAATCAATATTAAATATATGCTAATAAGAGTCATAGCGGTTCTACCTCATTCACTTGATGTAGTTCCTTCCATGTACTACAATATTAGTTTTCTATTTAACATGACTCATAATAAGGATCTTTAATGGTCCACGTAAGTGCCTCTTTGCAAGACAAATCTTGTTACTTTATATCATTCATAATGTATACTAAACTGACAAACAAGATATCAATAATGGTCAAGAATAAAATTATAAAGAGCTCAAAAAGTCGAAAACGTATCGTAAGAACATTACAACTCCTCAAATAGACCCATCCTTTCGACATGTTCAATAAATGTCGTTGGAGGTAATCCTTTTGTCAAAGGATCTGCTATCATGAGTTTAGTGCTAATATGTTCAATCGACATCTTTTTATCCTTGACATCTTCTTTAACAGAAAGATACTTTAGTTCCATGTGTTTTGCACCTTTGGAATATCTATCGTTCTTAGAGAAGAATACAGCAGCGGTATTATCACAATAAATTTTCAGCGGCTTGGCAATACTGTCAACTACTCCAAGTCCTGAAATAAAGTTCCGCAACCAACTTCCATGAACTGTGGCCTCAAAGCAGGCTACAAATTCAGCTTCCATAGTGGATGTAACAGTTGCAGATTGCTTTGCACTTTTCCATGAGATTGCTCCTCCAGCTAATAGGAACAAATACCCAAACGTTGATTTTCTTGTATCAACACATCCAGCAAAATCCGAATCTGAGTATCCAATCACATCGAGGTGATCAGATTTTCGATAAGTGAGCATATGATTCTTCGTCCCTTGCAAATACCTCAGGACTTTCTCTGCAGCTTTCCAGTGATCCATTCCTGGATTACTCTGGTATCTTCCTAACATTCCAGCTGCAAAGCTAATATCCGGTCGAGTACAAGTCTGAGCATACATAATACTCCCAACAACAGATGCATAAGGAATTGCTTCCATCTGTTTCCGTTCCAAATCATTTTTAGGACATT
Source organism: Salvia miltiorrhiza (assembly GCF_028751815.1). Taxonomy (NCBI): domain Eukaryota; kingdom Viridiplantae; phylum Streptophyta; class Magnoliopsida; order Lamiales; family Lamiaceae; genus Salvia; species Salvia miltiorrhiza. Next base: position 44,985,223 of record NC_080387.1, read on the forward strand.
GAGCGAGACTAAATTTGTCTCCTTTCTGAATTGGAACGGGTGATGCTGAGCACATTTCCATTTTGAATCTCTCCAATATTCTATTGATATATGCTTTCTGAGACAAGCCTAACACTCGTTGTGATCTATTTCGAAATATTTCTATTCCTATCACATAGCTTGCCTCACCCATATCTTTCATTTCGAACTTACTGGAGAGAAACTCCTTAGTCTCATGAAGAAGACCAAGATCATTAGTTGCAAGCAAGATATCATCAACATACAAAATCAAAAATATGATCTTACTCCCACTGACCTTCACATATATACATCGATCAACGATGTTCTCTTTAAATCCAAAAGATACAACGATATCATTAAACTTCAAGTACCATTGTCGGGAAGCTTGTTTAAGACCATATATTGATTTCTTTAGTTTCCACTTCATGTGTTCCTTTCTCTTAACCACAAAACCTTCCGGCTGATCCATGTAAACATCCTCTTCTAAATCTCCATTAAGAAAGGCAGTTTTCACATCCATTTGATGTAGCTCAAAGTCATAATGAGCTACTAAGGCCATAATAATTCTGAACGAATCCTTTCGTGAGACCGGTGAAAATGTCTCATTGTAGTCGACACCACTTATCTGAGTAAAACCTTTGGCAACAAGTCTAGCCCTGTAGCGTTCAATGTTGCCATGAGCATCAAGTTTAGTCTTAAAGACCCACTTACAACCAATGCTCTCCCACCCTTCTGGCATCACTACAAGATCTTTGACATCATTCTTTTCCATAGATTTCATCTCATCTTTCAAGGCATCTAACCATTCATCAGAATTATTACAACTCATGGCTTGTGAAAATGAGACTGGATCATCCTTATTAACACTTACTTCAGTTTCTGCTTCATGTAGATAAACCATATAGTCATCCGAAATAGCTGGTCGTCTTGCTCTTTCAGACCTTCTTAACACTATTTCTTGTGGTTCTTCTACAACATGTTCATGTTGAATCATGGGTTCATAATTGTGTTCCTCATTATCATTTTGCACAATAGTAGGAGGAACACTGTTAGAAGCACAAGTTAAAGGAACTTGTATCCTAACTTCTTTAATATCCACTTGTCGTGGAATTGAACTCCCACTGATCTCGCCATTCTCAATGAACCTTGCATTTCCAGTCTCAACAATTCGCATACTATGATTAGGACAGTAAAATCTAAACCCCTTTGACTTTTCTGGATAGCCAAGAAAGTAATTACTTATGGTTCTTGCATCCAGTTTCTTTTCTTGCGGATTATAAATCCTTATTTCTGCCGGGCAACCCCAAACATGCAGGTGCCTTAAACTAGGTTTCCTGCCTGTCCACAGTTCAAAAGGAGTCTTAGGAACTGCTTTGCTAGGAACCCTATTTAATAAGTACGCGGCAGTTTTCAAGGCATACATCCACAAATAAATGGGTAAAGAACAATTACTTAGCATACTCCTAACCATATTCATTAGTGTTCTATTTCGCCTTTCTGATACACCATTTTGTTGTGGTGTACCTGGCATTGTGTATTGCGCACAAATACCACGTTTCTCGAGGTTCTTAGCAAATGGACCTGGGTGTTGCCCATTTTCATCATATCTTCCATAATACTCACCACCTCTATCAGACCTAACAACTTCACTTTTCTGTCTAATTGTCTTTCTACTTCATTCAAGTAGATCTCCAAGGCATCTACTGCTTGAGATTTTTCATGCAGCAAATAGACATAACCATAACGTGAGAAGTCATCAATAAAGGTGATGAAGTATTTTTTCCTTTCCGAAAGAATTAACATCAAAAGGCCCACATATATTTGTATGGATAATTTCAAGAAACTGTGTGCTTCTTGTGGCTCCTTTCTTCGTGTGTTTTGTTTGCTTTCCTTTAATGCAATCCACACAAATGCCAAGATCAGTAAAATCCAAATTGGGAAGGATTTCATTCTTTACCAATCTTTGCAATCGTTCTTTGGAGATATGCCCCAAACGTTTATGCCACAAGTCAGCAGAATTTTCATTAATTGAACCACGTTTAGTTCCAACATTATGATGCACGGTTAAGAGAGACTCAGCAAAAACATCATCCAGTTTTAATCTATATAACCGATCATTTAAAATACCAGAACCAATAAGAATATTTTGTTTTGATAAATAATAACATCCATTCTCAAACAGAGAGGAAAAACCAACTTCATCAAGTTTCGATACTGAAACTAAATTACGAGAAATGGAAGGAACATAAAGAGTATCAAACAAATCTAAGTGATTTCCGGTATCTAAAATCAAACAATAGGTTCCTATAGCTTCAACTGGAGCTTTGACTCGATTCCCCATATAAACGAAACTTTCATTTGCCTTTATGATTCGGGTCGTAATGAATCCCTGCATCGTATTAGAAACATGAGTGGTACCTCCAGAATCAATCCACCAAGTATTATAAGGAACTTCAATTAAATTAGATTCGAGACATACAAAAAGAATACCTTTCTTTTCGAACCATGCTTTACGTTTCAAACAATCCTTTTGAAAGTGTCCAGGCTTCCTACAAAACCGGCACTTCAGATTGTCAAGTTCTTTTTTCTGGATTTGGGCACTTGACTCATTTGCTTTATGTCCATGCTTGCCCTTTCCATTCTTCTTGAAGGTTTTCTTACTAGCTCCTTGATTCATTGTAAAATGAACAGAATGAGATCCTTGATTCTTAAGCCTCGTTTCCTCCTGAACCAACATTCCATGAAGTTCATTCACACTCCATTTATCTTTCAGAGTGTTATAATTCATTTGAAATGGGCTGTATTCAGGGGGAAGCGAGTTTATAACAAACTGCACAAGGAAGTTCTCATCCACGTTCATCCCCAATGACTTAAGTCTTGCTGCAATGTTTGTCATTTCAATGAGATGTTCATGCATGCTACGAGAACCATCAAATTTCATGGTGGTCAGTGTAGCCATTAAGGTCCCAGCAACAGACTTGTCAGCAGTCTGTGAACGTTCTTTCACAGAATTCATGAATTCCTTAGCACTTTCAGTCTTAGGAATAGTAGACTTGATGTTGTCTGCTACACTCATTCGCATAAACATAAGGCTCAGTTTGTTCGACTTTACCCAAGCATTATGGGCGGACTTTTCAGCAGCACTGCTAGTATCAGTGATAGCAGGCTCTTCAACTTCAAGTGCTGAATCAAGATCCAATACACCAAGGTGAAATCGGATTTGTTCAGACCAATTAGAGAAGTTGAGTCCATTAAAAACTGGAACAGACGAAGCGTGTGAATGAAGAGCAACAGGGGTAGGCACTGCAAGGATAATATAACTCATTTGCATTAATGCTTTGAATATCTTAAAACAGATTCAGGATCGATAAACAATAAAAGTATATTGATGTTCTCCTTTGGGCGATACAACAAAATACAATCATAAATTCATCATGATGCTTATGAATTAATCGTAATTGATAAATGAACACATCACTTAGTTATCTTTGGATATACTAAATAGTTTAATATAACATACAATTATCATGTTTATATTCATAATTGATAAGAAGGGACAATCCACCTTTGGGTGATTATTAATGCCTTATAATTATGAAATTTAATTACCCATATAAAATTTTCTTAAAACAAGCATCACATAAGTATAGGTAATTAAATTATATAGATTTACTAAACTTACTGATCAGACCACTTTGGTGATTAACAGATCATATTAAAGTAAATCTTAATACTATAAATTTCCTTGATATATAGTATTAACAAACACCATAATAAACTTAAAAATAAAACCAATCTTTATAGTGGACTATTCACATGAGAGTAATTACGAAGCATAATATTCTTATTGTATTAGTCTTGATAGAGATTAATATTATGCATCAATCTCGATTCAAATACGTGGCAGAAGCAAAATAGGACATGAATCAAATACATATCAATTATATAACTTTTAAAATCATCATTACTGATCATTACTCAACAAATACAACATATCAATTTAAATATATTGTCATTCACGTGTACATAGCAGTAGGTATATATCAATCCATGGCCTTAACCAATTAATTTAGAAAAGTCATCACTATTACTCATCATTACGGCAAAAGTGTATAAATAAAAAATACTTTTCAATTCAAAGAAAAACTTTGAGTAGTACTCCCTCCGTCCCGCGAGTCTTGACACGTTTGGGTTCGGCACGGGAATTAAGGAGTTGTAGATTAGTGTTTTAAGTGTGTAATTAATAAAGTATAAAATTGATAAAGTAGGAGAGAGAAGGTAATAAAAGCGATAAAGTAGGAGAGAGAATATAATAAAGGTGATAAAGTAGGAGAGAGAATGTAATAATTATTACCCAAAAAGGAAACGTGTCAAGACTCGTGGGACGGCCCAAAAAGGAAAACGTGTCAAGATTCGTGGGACGGAGGGAGTACATCTTTAACCCATCAACAAAAACATGAGTGGTAGGGCGGCGGAAGTAAATATATAGTACATAAACTTTTGATTCACATATATAATTAACGCTTCAGTATATACGGCTCATCAAACGAATGAAAAAACACGAGTTTCTTAAATTACCAGTATATGGCGGCGGAAACTACAATTCATATTTACAGTTCGTAAAGAATGGAAAATCATGAATTTCTTAAACCATGCTCTGATACCACATGTAAACTTAATTAGGCACGGATCTAGAACTTCATGATTTTCACATTCATATGAATAGGAATACTAACCTTGATAAGCCATAGCAATTGATGATGAAGAAATTGGTTTCTCTCCCCTGACCGTTTCCTTAGCACAGAACCGTACGTGAGGCGATAAAGAATATAATTCTGTGTTTTCTTTTATCGGTGGTAAGAGGACCAGTTTCTGATGTAGATATATTTATACACGTTCTATCAACGTGGTAGTTATCAGAAACCCTAATTGACCAAACTTATCCAACAAGTAATATTTATTTAAACCCTATAATTAAGATATTAATATAATATCTTATTCTTATAATTTATATATGGCATGAGGCCACATATTAAATCTTACACCTATAGCTACACCAAGAATTCCATCTTGCATGCAGGTCTTCTATTCTTCTGAACCTAATTCACTTATTTTTCTTTTTATTTTGTGTCATAACAAATAAATTCTTCCATCTATGATCGAAGCTATCAAATTTTAGAATATTGAGTTTGTTAATTTCTATTGTGACGCTGCCGAAATGCATATCAATATTTTCATGTGATTTATGAATTATAAATTAATGGTCGACAAAATTGCATGATTAAATATATTTATTTAGGGTAGCCGAGACAACCTAGGGACAATGGTTAGGCCGGAGTCTCTGAGGTGGTCTCATTCCGCTCCCTCGCAGTTTGTGTTTCTTTTCGGTAGACGAGTACTCTTTTTCCTCGAGTTGAGGTTTTAATGAGGCTCGGCCCTTAGTTTGCTTCTCTGTGCTTTCAAGGGTTTAGGTTTTCCGTTTCTTCTTTTAATAAAATTTCATTTTAATAAATATATTTATTTAGGGTGTATATGTACAGAGAGATGGGGTGAGTGCTGTGAAGGACGCAATAAATGAGACGTTAATGAAGAATCTTGACATAGAAAAATTGGTGTGTGGTTCGAACAGATTCGCCGTCGCCGACTTAGGATGCTCGGTGGGGCCCAACACATTCTACGCCATGGAATCCTTAATCGAAACAGTGAAACAGAAATGCCATCAACAAGGCTTGGATTCCGACAAGCTCGAATTCCAAGTGTTCTTCAGTGTCCAGATCGGCAACGACTTCAACACCCTCTTCGCCTCTCTTCCTCATGGCCAGGGAAGGACCTACTTCGCCGCCGCCGTGCCGGGTTCTTTCCACGGCCGGCTGTTCCCTTCTTCCTCCGTCCACGTGGCGTATTGCTTGTTCGCCATCCACTGGCTGTCGAAGCTGCCGGAGGAGCTGCTGCTCAAGGACTCGCCGGCGTGGAACGATGGTAGGATTCACTATGCGGGCGCCTCTGACGCGGTGGTGAAAGCCTATGCGGATCAGTTCGAGCGAGACATGGAGAATTTCTTGAGAGCAAGAGCTGAAGAGATTGTGGCGGGCGGCATGATCGTAATCGTGGTGCCCGGCGTCCCCGACGGAGTTGTAGACTACGACAGCCTATACTTTGGATTTTTGGAGTCTCTCCTTGCGGACATGGTCACAGAGGTACCCAAATTACCCTAAGCATATGAATTAGATAAGAGTGATCCTCACATTTTTTATCCCATGTTTTTTTAAATTAAAAAAGAAAAGTTTATTCACCTTTATTCCATATTTTTATTTTAAAATAATATTATCATAAATTAGAATGAAAAATGGAAGGACTTTTTTTTTTCTAACATTGATCTACTAATATAACAAAATCTCGGTCTCTCTCTTCCTGACACATACTCGTAAATTTTTTTAGTTATGATATCATAATTTTATTTAACGACAACTTTTTAAGCTTCACAATTTAAAAATTACCATGTCATTGCTGAAATATTTTGTTGCGGTGTGTTCTACTTTTGGCCTTGATTTTTATTTATTTGTGTCCATGTATTGTGTTGTGTGCAGGAACTTATAGAGCAAGAACAAGTGGACTTGTTCAACATTCCTAATGTATATCCTTGTGCGAAAGATCTGAGGAGGGTGGTTGAGAGAAATGGGTGTTTTGAAATTGTGAAAATGGAATTTGGGAACGTTGTGGTTGGTGGCACCATGGAGCCTGAGAGTTTCATACTCCAGATGAGAGCAATATTTGAAAGAAGCATGGCCAATCATTTTGGAAATGCGGTGGTTCACCAACTTTTCGAGAGAGCCATGCAACTTAAACTCGATTTTGCTCGGCTTTTGGGCTCCGCTGGCATCCATGAGATTATGGGTCAGGTCTTGGCTGCGCTCAAGCGCAAATGATATACTGCTCTGCCGAGCAACGTCATATCTCTACTTTTCTTGTCTTATTACTTGTTGGTATTAGGTTGTTCTGTTTCTTGATTGTTCAATTTGGTGCTAGTTCTTGTTCAAGTGTTTTCTCTTAAGGCTGCGTTTGCTTTGATGGATAAGTTTATTCATAGAAAATGAAGGATAACAAAAATTTATGCCTTGAAATGTCTCATTTCTTTTCTTTGACACACAAAAGAGATGTTCATCATTTTCCCTTCCTTATTTTCACTTCAAGGATGAATAATATTATCCATCAAAGTAAACGCAGCCTAAGGTGTTTAGCATCCATTTGTCTTGGTGTAAGCTGTTTGAGTCTCTTTGTCACATGAACAACTGCTATAGGTTGTGGGATAGGTCTATCCCTGGGTTTAAAACTTGCATCAGTAGGGATGTGGTGCTTAATGAACTTACCTTTCCATGTTTGACTGAATCCTCACAGTCTGATGCTCCAAGTGAGGTGGAGATACTGAATGTTATTGATCAAAACAAGTATGAGTTTATTTTTACCCCCACTGTTCCTTTTGAGGTGGATCATCAATCCAATATGCATGTTGAACCTAATAAGTTGCTTGCTGCTATAAACTCTGAAATAAACTCTCTGCATAATAACAAAACTTGGGTTCTTGTTGAAAGACCGGATAACTGCTCTATTGTTGAATGCAAATGGTTGTTTAAGGCTAAGAAAGAGTTTGGATGACCTTTTGTGTCTCTGTGCTTGTGTGAGAGGCAAGTTTAGCCTCTGTGGCTGCTTGTCTCTTTTCTTTTCTTGTTCTCTGTTGTGTCGTGTGTTCTGAGTCTGAGCTTTGTGTTTTTCTCTGCTCTGTGTGTGTGTGCCTTGTGTGTCTGAGCTCTGTGCTCTGCTCTGGTTTGTTGTCGTGAGCTCTGTTCTGATCGGCCTTCCTGCTCTGCTATGTGTTTCTGTTCTGCTTTGCTTTGTGTCTGTTCTTCTCTGTCTTCGCATGTGTGTGCTCTACTCTGTTCTGTGTCTGTCTCTCTCCTCTGCATGTGTGTGCGTTCTGTTGAGTCTTCAATGATAACCCTTTGGGTTTGAGAATGTGGTGATTTCCCTTGGATTGGTCTCTGGTGTTGAGACTGAGTTAAATATGCATAATATTTTTCTCACCCACTATTATCATGTCTCTGTGATAGGATGATAGTAAAAATGGCTGTGATGATAAGCTCAATTCAAAGGCAGGCTCTTCCCTGGTGACATAATGATCATTGTGCCAAAGGTGGAATGTGGAGAGTTGGCCCAATGATCTTTAATTCCCTAGCCCAAATCTGTTACTCGGCCCATTTCCCAAAACCTAGCCCACTATCCCATTTGCGCCGCTTCATCTGTTCCGCCGCCCGTCTCATCGATTCCCACCTCCGAATTCATTGCTCCACCCTCCTTCCCAATGACCTCCACTTCTTTTTATCCCTGCTGCATGTCTCTCAATGGTAAGGAAGTTTCACACTCTGTTTGATCGGAAGGCTCTGCTATTCCTTCCTAAAGTGTCGCTGGATTCCTGTTCGTGGTTTCCTGATTGGTGACTAAGGGTGTGAACTTCGCTTCGATTGAGAGCTTGTATCATCGGATTCCTGTCCATCGGTTTCCTGGTTGGTGATACTTTGTGGGTGTGCAAGCCATCGGAATCATGTCCATTGGATTCCTGCTGCTGATGGCTGTGCAATCGAGATTGGAGTGCTGATCTGTTTCTCCTGTTCCCTTTGATCCGTGATCATTGAGCTGCTGGAAGAGCCATTTGCCTACTGTGGGAAAATCTGAGCCAAAGTGTCCCGAGGACACATTTTCCCACCCTTGAGTTCCCTCTGAATTTTCCTTGTTCTCTTTTCTTCTGACTTTCCCTTGTTGTTCTCTTTTACTTGCTGGTTCTACTCTGTGTTTTACAGGTACTAGGATCTGAAGAAGGAGGGAAGGAGAAGAAGCAGCGGGATCGAAGGAGCAGAGGAACCGAGACTCCAGTGCAGCGAAGTCATCTCTGGCCGAGCAGAGGAATCGAAGCTCCGAGGTCAGAGGAACCTCCGGAGGAGGCGTCAGAGGAATCACAGAGGAGGCGCCAGAGGAATCTACTCCAGCGGGACGAGGCCAGCGGGATCAAGGGCCAGAGGAGTCGCTTCCCCGCTGCCAGAGGGATCGAAGTCCAGCGGAGTCAAGCTCCAGCGGACTCGAGGTCAGAGGAGTCGTGTGCCAGAGGACTCCCCGCTGCCAGAGAAGTCGCGCACCAGAGGAGTCCAGCGCAGAGTAGTCCAACTGCCAGAGAAGTCTCCCGCTGCCAGAGGAGTCAAGTCCCCGCTACCAGAGAAGCCGCTTCGCCCGAGCAGAGAGATCAAGGCTCCTGTGCAGCGAAGCCAAGTCTCCAGAGCAGCGAATTCAAAGGCCTACAGAGGAGAAGAAGAAGACGAAGAATCTAGTGCTTGAGCACGAGTGGGGAAGACAGGAGGTTCGGGAATCAAGTGGTGTAACCCTGGCTAGGCGAAGATACCCAACAATGTAGACTAGTTTAAGAGGGACAGATTAATTTGATAGACATCAATTTAAAGTTTTTATGTAGAGTATGTGGAGCAATAGTCTATTTATGATAAATACATTAATGCTCGATCTTTGAGAGTTGAGTCAATACACCATTGCAAGTCGAGCATTAGTGATCGAGAACTTTTTTGAAAATACACTAAAGTTTGATATACTCGATCAGTACAAAATACACTAGGTATTTGACATAAAAAAAATCCTAAATAATTAAAAAATTTATATATTTTGTAAAAGATATAGTATATTTTTTAAATTTTATTTTTTAAAATGGGTACCTATTACAATTTAACCCGGAAAGTTAAAATCTTTCTTTACGGTTTTTAACACGAGAATTCTTAACACTGGCCTCCACTTTAGTCGAAAACCATCAATATGCCAACCCATATAAAATTATAACGATGTTTCCCTTTGCCTTAATTTATTCCAAGCCTATACCCCACAGCCACAACACAATTATAACAATATAAGTGGAAGTAGGCGAAGAAATTAATTAAAATAAGAAATGAAGGTAGTAGCTAGTAGATGTACATACCTCTTTCACCATGTCGATGAGGATGGACTCAATAAAACTAAGCATGACGGCAGCACGATGTGGAACATCTCTGTGAGGCACACCAGGCATGTTAATCACCATAATCCCTCCCGCCACTATCTCCTCAGCTCTGCATCTCAAGAATATCTCCATCTCTTCCTCGAACTGCTCTTCATACGCCCTCACCACCGCGTCGGAGGCGCCGTTGTAGTGGATTTTACCTGCGTTCCACGCCGGAGATCCTTCCTCCGGCACCTTCGACAACCAGTGGAGTGCGGCCGAGGAATAGGCGATGTGGATGGAGGAAGAAGGGAACAATCTGCCGTAGAAGGAACCCGCCACCGCCGCCGCAAAGTAGTTCCTTTCCCGAGGAAGAGATGCGAAGAGGGTGTTGAAGTCATTGCCGATCTGATCGTTGAACAACACTTGGAATTCGAGTTTTTTAGGAGACGACTTTTGCTGTACGGCTTCGATGATGGATTCCATGGAGTAGAATGTGTTGGGCCCCACCGAACAACCTAAATCGGCGACGGCGAATCTCTTCGAACCACATAACAGCTTGTCTATCTCAAGATTCTCCGTCAACGCCTCATTTATTAAATCCTTCACAGCACTTGCACCAGATCTCTGCAGACATGCGATATAAAACGGAAAAGAAATTTACCATAGAATTCAAGAAAAATGGATAATTTTGTAAATCAATCAATTGAAGAACTGAAAATGAAATTAAATGGAATAACTACTTCACCTGCCAAGTGGAGTTCTTGCTGTAGCTATACGTGCCGTCACCACCATTCATTGGGCAAGCAGATTCAGCCATTATACTAGTACTCCTATATTGATTTATCGTTTAATTTCCTGAAATTACTATGAAAAAATTAATGATTAAGTGATGATTGATATTAAATCACATTTCTCGATATTGTATATATAGAATCAGAAGATTGACTGTGTTATTATTAATTATGTTAATTCATTGAGAATAGGAATCTCCAGCTCATTCACTACTTGACACAAAGAAACATAAAATTGAAAACCCGATCGATTTGAATTTTGAGTGATGATGACGCACAGTTCTCGTTATTTTATTTATACAATCAAAATGGTTTAATCTATAACTAATATACAGCTTTACAAAACATATATAGCTAATGAATGGAAAATGAGAAAAGCAGGAAAATGAGTCAATCATCTCCGATGAATGGTCGGGATGGCACCTATAGCTACACCAAGAATTCCATCTTGCAGGTCTTCTATTCTTCTGAACCTAATTCACTTATTTTTCTTTTTATTTTGTGTCATGACAAATAAATTCTTCCATCTATGATCGAAGCTATCAAATTTTAGAATATTGAGTTTGTTGATTTCTATTGTGACGCTGCCGAAATGCATATCAATATTTTCATGTGATTTATGAATTATAAATTAATGGTCGACAAAATTGCATGCATGATTAAATACATTTATTTAGGGTGTATATATATGTACAGAGAGATGGGGTGAGTGCTGTGAAGGACGCAATAAATGAGACGTTGATGAAGAATCTTGATGTCGAAAAGTTGGTGTGTGGTTCGACCAGTACCAGATTCGCCGTCGCCGACTTAGGATGCTCGGTGGGGCCCAACACATTCTACGCCATGGAATCCTTAATCGAAACACTGAAACAGAAATGCCATCAACAAGGCTTGGATTCCGACAAGCTCGAATTCCAAGTGTTTTTCAGTGACCAGATCGGCAACGACTTCAACACCCTCTTCGCCTCTCTTCCTCATGGCCAGGGAAGGAATTACTTCGCCGCTGCCGTGCCGGGTTCTTTCCACGGCCGGCTGTTCCCTTCTTCCTCCGTCCACGTGGCGTATTGCTTGTTCGCCATCCACTGGCTGTCGAAGCTGCCGGAGGAGCTGCTGCTCAAGGACTCGCCGGCGTGGAACGTTGGTAGGATTCACTATGCGGGCGCCTCTGACGCGGTGGTGAAAGCCTATGCGGATCAGTTCGAGCGAGACATGGAGAATTTCTTGAGAGCAAGAGCTGAAGAGATTGTGGCGGGCGGCATGATCATAATCGTGGTGCCCGGCGTCCCCGACGGAGTTGTAGACTACGACAGCCTATACTTTGGATTTTTGGAGTCTCTCCTTGCGGACATGGTCACAGAGGTACCCAAATTACCCTAAGCATATGAATTAGATAAGAGTGATCCTCACATTTTTTATCCCATGTTTTTTTAAATTAAAAAAGAAAAGTTTATTCACCTTTATTCCATATTTTTATTTTAAAATAATATTATCATAAATTAGAATGAAAAATGGAAGGACTTTTTTTTTTCTAACATTGATCTACTAATATAACAAAATCTCGGTCTCTCTCTTCCTGACACATACTCATAAATGTTTTTGTTATGATATCATAATTTTATTTAACGACAACTTTTTAAGCTTCACAATTTAAAAATTACTATGTCATTGCTGAAATATTTTGTTGCGGTGTTCTACTTTTGGCCTTGATTTTTATTTATTTATTTATATGTGTCCATGTATTGTGTTGTGTGCAGGAACTTATAGAGCAAGAACAAGTGGACTTGTTCAACATTCCTAATGTATATCCTTGTGCGAAAGATCTGAGGAGGGTGGTTGAGAGAAATGGGTGTTTTGAAATTGTGAAAATGGAATTTGGGAACGTTGTGGTTGGTGGCACCATGGAGCCTGAGAGTTTCATACTCCAGACGAGAGCAATATTTGAAAGAAGCATGGCCAATCATTTTGGAAATGCGGTGGTTCACCAACTTTTCGAGAGAGCCATGCAACTTAAACTCGATTTTGCTCGGCTTTTGGGCTCCGCTGGCATCCATGAGATTATGGGTCAGGTCTTGGCTGCGCTCAAGCGCAAATGATATACTGCTCTGCCGAGCAACGTCATATCTCTACTTTTCTTGTCTTATTACTTGTTGGTATTAGGTTGTTCTGTTTCTTGATTGTTCAATTTGGTGCTAGTTCTTGTTCAAGTGTTTTCTCTTAAGGCTGCGTTTGCTTTGATGGATAAGTTTATTCATAGAAAATGAAGGATAACAAAAATTTATGCCTTGAAATGTCTCATTTCTTTTCTTTGACACACAAAAGAGATGTTCATCATTTTTCCTTCCTTATTTTCACTTCAAGGATGAATAATATTATCCATCAAAGTAAACGCAGCCTAAGGTGTTTAGCATCCATTTGTCTTGGTGTAATCGAAATCATTATGTTTTCAATACCAACAATTGGTATAAGTGTTGGTAATCCTTGACATCATCCAATGATACGCAGCGGAAATAACAGTCAAGGATTAGATCTAGATTTACAATTGATTCATGTGTAGAGATTACAAACGTACACAACAATAAAATTAACTTACTCGTTGTGTAGTAAACTTGCATCTCGATTCCTGCGAATTGAATCCACCACTAGAGGTATCCACGTGTATGTCGATTCGATGCAGGAACAATTCTCAGTGCATGTTTCAATCTTCGACAGCTAGGAAATCTCCGATTGAAACCATAGTACTCTCTAGGTGTTTCACAAGCAAAAGCTTCTAATGTTTTCGTATATTTTCATATATCGATTCGTAAGACCAAGCTCCCTTATTTATAAGCGAAGAAGACAATTCTAAATTGTCTTGTCTTCCTTAGTCAACAATTACGACTAAGGAATTCACACTTGAGTCAACAATTACGACTAAGGAATTCACACTTGAACTGTCTTACTTAGTATTAGAATATATCAAATATATCCTAATCTAGTCCATAATATCTTTCAATCTCCCACTTGGACTAGCATTAGATTAAACACCAAGCACTAACTTTGCATTCTTAAGCGAATCAACAATACACATAAAGTGTGACCCAATAGGCCTCCATTATCGTCGATAATCAAATTAAAGTCTACACAAAACTCCTAGACTGCGTTGTGTAGCGAACTCGATATATGAAGAACGTTTACGTGGATTCTGTAAACAAAACCTTTATGCGAAGATATAGTAACATCCTTTCATTCACGAACCACTCGATAGAGCCTAGAATTTGCCATTGTGTCTTTCTAATAGCTCTATCAATTTATCTCATCTTTATTAAATGACCTCCATCGATCATGTTCAACTTTTAAAGTTCGAACATATCAATTGCACTGGCCAGTGACTTAACGGTCAAGTAATATAGAGAAACTGAGTGTTCTTCTCGAAATGTAAATCGAGGAATGAATCCTATCTTGGCACAACTACCACCTTCCCTTATATCCCGATATACCCAACACAAGCCGTATCTACCCCTTTGGTTGGAGTGCAAGCATTGTACTTGGTCAAAATATACCATTCAATAAGTAAGATAAGCATTGCCCTCAAGTCAAAGGACTGTCACAAACTCCACACACCAATAATCATAGACACCAAAACAAATGATATATTGGTTGGGTATGCCAATACTCTCTAAAGTATCCATGCATCTATCACGAGTATCTAATATCTCATAGTCGTGGGAACAACTATATTCTCTAAGAATGTGATACAGATCGCATGCCAACTTATAACATATCATCAATATCCCAATCTTGATGATCCTTAGTTGGGGCTCTTTAAGAGTTATACTCTATTGCTAACCTCCCACTAAATTAGCAACAGTATTAACTCATGGGAACATTTAATTGAATGAAAACAAATAATCAAAGTATTCAATCAAATAAATGCATAATGCCATTAGTGACATCAAATGTCATAAATGTGATCAAGTAATAAGTCTCAACACAGATTATTTCTAGACATATTACTTTTACTCCCACTGACTAAAGCCAGTCTCAAAGATATCCAATGCCCAAACACTCAAAGTGCTTGTTATGATTCATAATGCATAACAACTGGTCAAAAGGATTAGCTATGTCCTCTTATGTGGGAACTTGATCTAACATAATCTTTTGTTTCTAATATCTCTTAAAATCTGTCAACGATGTTAAGCACACAGACTACACCTTGTGTAGTGAAAATCATGACATTCATGACCATCCTATTGCCCTAGCGTTAGGATCATCCTTTGTGCGTTAAATCTCATTGTCATTAGAAGGACAATCCTTTCTTTACAAATAGATGCTATATTCCATCGGTAGATGTCCTTTCGAACTTATTCATGGAGTATCGCCTTAACACCTTATCTATGTAAGTGGATTTTGATAGCCTAACAATCTATTAGCTCAAACTCAATAGATCTTGATCCCAAGGATATAATAGGCTTTACTCAAATCCTTCACTATGAAGGAAATTTACAACTAGTCTTTCATGGATTGCATCATGAGTACAATAATTTTCATTTTCAATATGTCATACATAAATGATGATGAAAATTTTGTTCTCATTCTTGTGTTTCCTATAAACACAATACTTTCTTTACTTTTGACCAAAATCAAACGATTTGATTTCTTTGTCAAAACATTTGTTCCATATTCTAGAAGCTTGTTTTATTTCATAACAACAAGTAAAATCTCAATGGACTTGACTTTTGCAATTGGCGAAAAGATTTCATCATAATCAATGCTCTCGCACTTACTATAATCTTTTGCCACTAACCTTGCCTTGCAGGTTTGCACATTATCATTAGCATCAAATGGATATTACCCCAGATGATGACTCAGTTAAGGTCTAACCAATCCATTTTAGATTTTATGGCTTTTTGCCACTTCTAAGAATATATGACCATCATGGAACCTATGACTATCATAGTTTCGCATAAGTTCTAAGTTCATCACCAATTCCAAATTCTTTATCATCTTGATCCTAGATCAATAGGTACATTCTTTAGTTGGTTAACATTCTCTAGTACTTATGTACAACGCTGAGTTTTGCATTTGTGCAGGCTCTTCGTGATTCTGAACTTGAGGAAGTTGGTATGTTATATCATGATGAAGAATCTTCGACATCCAATGTCACATCTCCCCCCGTATTGAAGAATATTGCATTTCTGCAAAAATCTTCAATACTGCTCTTATTGGATGTGTCTGACGCTCTAAGTAGTGCATCAGTACCAATAAGATCATGAACAGCTCCCACTAAATCCTTGTTTAGACCATCTAACAAGTTTTCTTCCTCAATGTTGACTTTGTGGCTCTCAAATCTTGTCAAGATCTAAGTCATAACGATCTTGTTCTCTATAGACCAAGTCTTTTCAAGAAACATCGCAATCCTAAAACTGAGAACTTATATTTTCCAAGAAAATAGTAGTATTCTCGTGTTTTCTTCGGATATCCCACAAAGTAACACTTCTCACTTTTGATTCCAACTAATCAGCGAGCATTTTCTCTACATATGTAGTGTAACCCAAGGTTCACACATGTGTAAACTATGCTTCTTTCAATACCACAATCATATGATATTTACTCAACTAATTCAAGTGGAACTTGGTTCAGAATATAAGCAATAATAAACAAGGCATAGTCCCAAAGATACACCAGAAGTTTTGAAAAGCTCATTATGGATCGAATCATATCTAATGATGTTCGATTTCTCCTTTCGGATACCCAACTCAGATAAGGTATCCCTAGAGGAGTCCATTGTGGATGGATTCCATATGACTTCAAGCAATCGACGAACACATGGCTTAAGTATTTCTTTCTCGATCTAATCTTAGAGATTAAATACTTCTCCAAGTTATTTCTCGACTCCTAACTTAAACTCCATAAATTTCTCAAAGTTTCTGATTTGTGTTTCATAAGATACACATTTCCATACCTTAAGAAATTGTCTGTGAAAGTTGTGAAGTACGAAAATCCACTTTGTGCTTAAGTTGGAAACAGTCCACATATCACTATGTGAATCAACTCAAGTACTTTAGCTTGTATTCTTTTCCTAGAAAGTGGCTCATTGGTCATTTTAACCTTGAGATGTGATTTCACAAGCACTTTAAGACTTTACGTCAAAAAGTGTGAGATAGTCTAACTTTCTCGATCTTGTTAATCATTTCTCATTAAGTGACCAAGCCTACATGCCAAAGTTAAGTCGGACTATTCGCATTGCTTGTGATAGTTTATTTTACACATTGAGGATATTTTGTTCGCATTGAGCAAATATAAAGCATTCTCAAGTGAAATATTTTCATCTCCATTAAGCAAAGTAGAATAAATTCTATTCGCAAAATGGAATGAAAAACTTCAATGTCTAACACGATAATGGAAATTATATTCCTCGTAATTCCAAGAACAAAATAACAATCTAACATGTCCACAAACCCAAAGATAGATCAAATCCATAAGACCTTATGCATTTAGCAACAACTATTGCTCAAAACAAATGCGTAAGTCAAATTTCCTTGGTCCCACTCTCCTGTTTTAGTTAGACAACACACATTTTAACAAATGTGTGAATTATAACTTGTATCTAATACCCAGGAGCATGAGTTGTTAGTAGACATGTTCACCTCAATGATAAACATACCAAATCCTGCTATCAAAACATCCAATGTTTTGAACATCAAACATTATTCCTTCCAGTGTCCTTTTCTTGACAAAAAGGCATTTCATCTTTGGGTAACTTCTGCTTCTTTTGGTTTCCACCTTAGGATACAAAATTTAGTTCTTTGATCATTCTTTTACCTTTTCTTTCCTTTTGGGTTAGAATTGGCAGAAGCATTAATCATAAGAACTTATTTGTCCTTAGTGGAAGACGATTCAAAATCGTTCCTTAACATGTCATGAAACTCATGGCAGTGTCACTGTCCTATTGTTCATTTTGAATTCACTATGAAGTTCACAAATGAGACAGATCATTACTGCAAGATTAAGTTGATTGAGACAAATATCGAATAGTCTCGTTCCAATCGTGGCCATCCTCTCAATTAACTCAATCTTTTTCAAGACATTCATAGAGACCTTGTCTACTCCATGTAGATTAATCCTGAAGAGATCCATGAGTATCTTATACTTTATGGTCTTAGCTTCTAAAGCATCAACACTCTTCAGGTGTATCAACATCTCAATCGAAAACATATGATCACGTTGTTTATGCAGTTCCAAACTCATAGACACAATCATGACATATTTAGCAGAAGTTACATCATCCATATGTTTCTTATAACTTTCAATGTCAAACATTTTGAAAGTTTCTAAAGTCACATTAAGGATGATGTGGATTGATTTCTCCAAGACACAATCAATCCTGTCTAGCCTTAGCACCAAACGCAAATTACGCGGTCAATCCAGAAAGTTTGACCTAGTCAATTTACCGTATCCAACAAACATAACAAAACAGTTGCAGATAAAACAGAGATAAAAGAAAACAGTAAAATGAATCAAATCAAAAAGTCACATTTATTTTACTAATCAAACAAGGCATTTTGTTTTGATTAGCTCCCACTAATTTTAACATATCTTATGCCCCCAACATAAAATACGGATTTATAATCAATATAAATCTTAGTGGTCCAAGATCCAAGTCAATATTATGCAGCCTCTGCTTTGCTGATGACTACAATAATATCACTTAGTAGGCCTCTAAGCCAATTGCAACAACAATTTTGCAACTCTTGGTTGATTAATCCAATTAATCTGCGTCCTTAAATCATTCTTGGTCGCTTTGCGTTCCAAAATAATTTAAGTAAGTCAACCCCATCACACGGTGCCAACCTATGAATGAGCCTTGGCCTTGTAGATTAGAGCATACAATTTTATGTAAATACTCTTGATCGAAAAGGATGGGTTGCTCAGACAATTATGATGGACGACGCGTTTTGTGCTTACACAAAGACTTATATTTAATGGGGATTTTGTATGTGATACTAATTGCTTATATTTAATATCCAATATTAAATAGCAAATCAATTACTGGGTGCCGCCTACCCAGGCATATGAAATGCGGACCACACATATTGGGTGCCGCCTACCCATACATAGTAACGCGGACTACATATACAGGGCGCCGCCTACCCAAGTATTAAAGCGGTCTCTAACTACTATAGTTAAATAATAAGCATAAAATCAAATAGCATGCTTATCACAAAACAACATAAAATCTCTACGAATAAAATTCCTTAATCCAATTAAAATTTTATTCTCCAATTAAAATATGGGTTAATCAATTTGTATTAATTCCAAATTAATACAACATTATTATTTCAAAAATAATAATTTCATATATTAATTCAAAACTAATATAAAACTCATCAAATATTATTATTTCAAAAATAATAATAATTCATGATTTAAATCCAATTAATGAATTAGTCAATTTATATCAATTCCAAATTAATATAAATATACATTCAATATTATTATTTCAAAATAATAATACTAAATCAAGATTCATTAATCTAATTTATTAAAGGATTAATCTATATTAATTCCAAATTAATATACAATTAATATTATTATTTCAAAAATAATAATAAACAAGATTTATTAATCTAATTAATAAATTCCATTCTGAAATTGGGATTAATATTATTAATTCAAAATTAATAACAGTTTTTCTTTTAGTTAAAGGCCAAATGGACAATTAATTAAAACATAAGGCCCGGCCCAAAGGAATAATATTTGCCCATCTTAGGCCCAGCAGTAGCAGGCTAGCAGCCCAACAAAAGAAAGAGGCCCAGCTAGGGTTTCTCCCTTGGCACTAGCAGCAGTCGCTGCTCTTCCGAACACAGGCGCGGTTCGCCCGCGAATTCGACGCCGATCGCTGCGGCTCGAAGCCGTTCCAGAGGTTGCCGCGACGTCTCCAGGAGCGCGCCGCCGCCCTCGGAGCAACGACGCCACCAGACGTCGTGCGGAGGTCTCCACGCCGATCGCAGCTCGAAGTCGCGTCGGAGGAGTGGCTGTGACGTCCGGCTAAGGCACGCCTTCGCCGGTCATCTCCAACTCCTTCCGTCGAACAGGCGTCCAAGAGCAGTGGCAAAGGTCTCCTCGCCGCCGCCCACATCGACGTCGTCGCCGCCCCTCTAAGGGTCCGACTGTGCTAGTTCTTTCAGCAGCAGTCACCTCCCGCGCCGGTGTCCAAAATCGCGCCGGAGGGACTGTTACAGAGAGGCAGCGGGCGTGGGCTAGGAGTCGCGAACGACGTAAACGGTGACAGGTGGTCGGGCACAGCACAACGGCGAGCCCCGAGCCACCCGTCGTCTGCCTCGTGCAGCGAAGTTTCCAGCCCTCAACCCTTGTTTTGCCGCCGCCTAGCGGCTTAAACAATTTTCCGGCGAAAGGTTCGAATATTGCCCAGCAATATTCACCCAATTCCAGAAGACCAATTCTCAAAATCAAATTTCGAAAATTTCTAATTCCAATACATGTTCTTCGTTGCTCAGCAACATAAGAAAATCAATCCCAATTCAATGAATTATTCGATTCTAAATTCATACTTCAAAATCAGATTTCTAAAATCTAATTTCATTAACCCATAATCAATTAGAACACAATCACAATTGTAAATCGAGCCCCGGGCTTTGATACCACTGTTGGTAATCCTTGACATCATCCAATGATACGCAGCGGAAATAACAGTCAAGGATTAGATCTAGATTTACAATTGATTCATGTGTAGAGATTACAAACGTACACAACAATAAAATTAACTTACTCGTTGTGTAGTAAACTTGCATCTCGATTCCTGCGAATTGAATCCACCACTAGAGGTATCCACGTGTATGTCGATTCGATGCAGGAACAATTCTCAGTGCATGTTTCAATCTTCGACAGCTAGGAAATCTCCGATTGAAACCATAGTACTCTCTAGGTGTTTCACAAGCAAAAGCTTCTAATGTTTTCGTATATTTTCATATATAGATTCGTAAGACCAAGCTCCCTTATTTATAAGCGAAGAAGACAATTCTAAATTGTCTTGTCTTCCTTAGTCAACAATTACGACTAAGGAATTCACACTTGAGTCAACAATTACGACTAAGGAATTCACACTTGAACTGTCTTACTTAGTATTAGAATATATCAAATATATCCTAATCTAGTCCATAATATCTTTCAATAAGAACTTATAATCGAATTTGGGTGATTAAGCTCAGATTTGAGGAGTTTTGAGCCTGGTCCTGACAGAGCACACAATGTGTTTGTTAAAATTTATGAGAGAAATGAGTTTGTGAAACAAGTGGAAAAATGACTTTTACAATAAAAATTGATATTGAACTATGAGATAGACGTCATTTACAAGAGAGAGAATTAAATCTGGAAAAGCTTGATCTTATTGCTTCTGCACTTCTCCTTTTATAGAGATAATTACAAGTGGTGTTCATGCACCGATTACATGTGATAATGATAATTATCATCTAACTAACACTTGACAGCTCCTAACTAACTGACGTTTTACTAACTCTAAATAACAACTTTATGATGTTATTTAATACAACCCTGACTGAACAAGCGCCTATCCTTTTTCAAGTGGGAACTTGTGAAGAATGTATTGAAATCTTGAGATGGATAACGGCTTCATCAGAATGTCAGCGAGTTGATCTTCAGAGGGTGATCGCTAATTTCTTAACAACAATAACTGCAACTAAACAGTATAATTGTAGCACAAAAACAGCAAGCAGAGTATCGTATCCACAGGGACTATTATAACGAATCACCTTAAGTAATCCTAAATAAACTCTAGTAATATTCAGGCAAACGAAAATAAAGAGGATTGATTAACACTAAACGCAAATAGCAATAAATAAAAGCACGTAGGAAAAATCAAATATTAAAAGACAACTGATCCTAGGGCAGTAAATTCATTAACTAAATCTATGCAATTAATCTATTAATCCTATGTACCAATTTAATCCAGTTATGATGAGAGATCACTTAATTAATCAATTACTCTCGCTAGAGCACCAACGATCGTAGATTAGTAAATTATCTATCTCCGTCAGGTCTCAAGAAAATCTACTAACTCCCAATAGCTCCTAAGAATAGCTCCCTATGATCCACCTATCTCCGCTAGGTCTCAAGGTTAAAAACATATCATACATTCCTGAATCCGCTAAACAGTTATCTCCGCTAGGTCTCAAACCGAATAGCTACACATGCAAATTATTGGCCAGATAATCCACAAGAAATTAAGCACCAGGAATTATGAATCATAAACTGGAAGGCACAAAGGTATTAACAAATAAATCACATAAATTCAATTAACTATTTACAAACCCTAGAATCAGCTAAAGGAAACTAGCCAGACATACTGAAATAAAACATAAACATAATTAATAAGAAAGCAATAATAAAAACTGAATTAAATAAAAACTGAATAAGAACGATTGGAATAGCTTGAATCTTCAATCTTGTAGATTTCCAATCCAAGCAGTAAAAACTGGAAAGCAATAAATTCTAAAGCTATGAATTTTAAAAATAAAAGTTGGGAACTAAAAAGGAACCCTAGATAGGTCAAAAGAGGACCTATATATAGGCACAGAGGATAAATACAGTATAGAGCTCGAAAATACTGATAAAATCCGAAAAACCCGCAAAATCCCGAAAATTCGGAAATTCCCGTTGGGCACTATTCACTTCTGCGCGCGACTTTCTTGTTTCGGCCATATCTTTCTCGTCCGAACTCGGATTTGCGAACCGTTTGCGCCTACGAACTCGTATCGAGACGAACTACAACTTTCATTAAGATCAACAGTCCAAATTCGAACTCCATATTTCTGTAAAGTTCATCAAAGTACGAGCAAGTAACATATTTCACAATATAAAGCAATTTAAGCATAAAACAATCATCAAACACTCAATTTCCTATAAAATTAACATCATAAGAACATTAAAAACCATGGAAACATGAGTGTTATCAGAGGGGACGTAGCGAACATCCAGTTCATGTTTGAGAACTTTGTCACACACAAAGTGGGTGTCTATTTCTATATGCTTCGTGCGGGCATGTTGGACAGGATTAGAGGCGATAGCAGCCGCGCTCTTGTTATCACACCAGATAATAGGCGGGTAAGAAATAGAGAATCCCAGTTCATGAATTAAGGATTGAATCCAGACTACCTCAGCAGCAAAATCGGCAAGAGACCGATATTCAAACTCCATGGAACTTCGAGATACCACATCCTGTTTCTTAGAACTCGATGACAAGAGATTTGATCCCAGAAACACACAATACCCTCCAATAGACTTGCGATCATCAACTGAGCCTGCCCAATCAGCATCCGAAAATGCTTTGATATGAAGATTGGATGATGGTGTGAAGACAAAACTTTGATGAATGGTGCCTTTAAGATAGCGGAGTAATCGTTTACAGGCTTTCCAATGATTATCGGTTGGACACTGAAGAAACTGACTAAGTTTGTTGACAATATAGGAGATATCAGGCCGGGTAAGGGTTAGGTATTGAAGGGCACCTATAGTGCTGCGATATAGTGTGGTGTTGGAAAATGGAGAACTGTCATTTTTTGAAAGTTTGGAACTTGTATCATAGGGTAACGGCTGAGGCTTGCAACCATATACTTTTCTAATTTTCGATTTTTCCTCATGACAAAAAAAATTTACTTTAAAATTCATGAATTGGAAATCGATTGGAAATTTCCCCCGCGTCCGATTTCCGGCCATCGGCGAAATGAGTCAAATCCTATGTGGCGAAATTCATTCCAGATGTTAAGTTTAATGAATGACATGGACGCCACATAAGATTTTGAAAACTGAAAAAAAAAGGAAAAATTAAATGCCACATAATACTCTTCCCCCAGCGCCTTCCTGTCGAGAATTCTTCCATTTGCATCGACTATTTTAGCATAGACCATGTTGTCGACGGTTAGGGCGTGTTTCCTCCGGATTCTAAGATGCAGCTTCATCTTTTTCGCGCATCTCACGATGGATCGGACATTGGATTCGGCGAGAGGAGTGAAGATTAGGGTTGGTTTTGGGGTTTTGGAAGTGTTGAAACAGCCATTTATGATGTAATCTTGCAACACAATGGGGTAGTTTTGGCTTGCGGAAGTTACCGCCGGAAGGAGTGCCGGAGTCGAAATGGTAGACGTCGGCGTTGAGGGTAGACGGTGGCCTTGAGGAGAGGAAAACAGTATTATGTGGCATTTAATTTTTTTTTTCTTCAGTTTTTAAAATCTTATGTGGCGTCCATGTCATTCATTAAACTTAACATCTGGAATGAATTTCGCCATATAGGATATGACTCATTTCGCCGATGGCCGGAAATTGGACGCGGGGGAAATTTCCAATCGATTTTTCAATTCATGGATTTTAAAGTAGATTTTTTTTGTCATGGAAAAAAACCGAAAATTGGAAAAGTATATGGATTTAGCGGCAATTAATTAGCCCTTAAATTAAAAATATTTAATGTTAAACTTTGATATTAGTATACTAAATTAATTATAAGGTCGTGTTATAATTACAATTAAATTGAAAATTGGTGTATTTTCTGGTCAAGCTACAAAGTCATATTATAATTGTGATTAAATTGAAAATTGATGTATTTTTTGATCAAATTATAAGGTCATATTATAAATCAGAAAAATAACAAATTATGAGTATTTTCCACTATAACCCCTAAAGTTAATGATTGAAATGAAAATTTTCTCTACTTTTGATTAATAATGGCATAAATCTATACTATTAACCCGCTGTGTCCTAGATGCGGGGAAGCTGAAGAATCAATGGAACATGCTACCCGAGATTGCCCGTATGGGTTGGTCAGATTGGTAAGTTTGCTGCGTCAATTACAAATCTCATTTCCCAATATTGTATATATAGAATCAAAAGATTAATTAATCGTCTTATTATTCATTATGGCAATTGATTGAGAATACGAATCTCTCCAGCTCATTCACTACTTGTCACTAACATATAGTATAGTATTCTCACATGAGTTAGCTAGAAACAAGCTTGCAGCAAATTATATAGTAATGCTTGACTATCCCGTTTCCATTTTCACTACAAAAATGCTAGTATCAGTGGCGTCCTAGTTTGTTGTGTTATAGAGATTCCAAAAATTAGTACTATACGGAAAGTATATAATATTAGATTCAATATTGTCTTTAATAAAAGGGATAATTGCATGAAAAAACACCAACTTTGATCAAAATCCAAATTTAACGCAAACTTAGGATTTTCCAATTTAATACACCAACTTTCATTGTTGTCCAAATTTGACACGGCTCAATTCTTAAAAATTCAAGAAATGACCCCTTTTTGAAACTAATTACACCAAAACTCACTTATGTTATAATTTGGGACATCCTAACCCAAAGAATATTATATCCTTATGATGTTTTCTTCTAATTATATATCCGCGCCAGAAATGGTATCAGAGCGGGTTTTTAATGAGGAATTATATTATTTTTAATTTATTTTATAATTAACCAATGTGGGAGGAGACTCCATTTAAATTTTATGGATCCGGACGAGTGTCCGAGATGTCTTGTATATAGGATTTCTTTCCAACATTTGGAAAGAGAAAACAGTCGCTTACTAGGCGAATTACGAGTGTTTTGGTGAACCCTAGCGGTTCACATTAATGAGGACGAGGAGACTGTTCGTGAGATTATTACGAACATACAGGGTTATCTTGATGCCCTACTGGAAATTGCCGAAGCCAAATCGGCAAATGAACGAGCCAGAGCCAACCTCCATCAACAACATATTTAATGGAACAGAAGGACAAGGCGGGGGTAGCTTATCCTAGCTACCAAAAGATCGAGCCAAACTCTTCCGACAACGTCAACTTGTGGGAGATTCAAAGAACGGTGGAATATTATGGCATCAAACTATATAATCTACCGAAGGAGATGAGCCAAATATCACTTAAACAAGAGGAAATTCTAAAACTCTTGCGTGATATTCAGAAGGATGTGGAGGATATCAAAAGGCGAAAACCATGTTCCGGAAAACTTCGGAATGCTTGGTCCAAAGACCCGACGTATCCCCTACCACTCAATGCAGCACCCAAGGAGTTGCAGCCGGAGGACATAATTCGAATCGTGAAAGGGAAAAAACATGAATAACCTTGATCGAATCGGATTAGAGGATCTACAAGAGTTAGCAGACTCATTTGCTAACTTAAAAATGGTTGATCTAAAGATGAACCAAGGAGGAGAGGTGCCCAAAACAGAGCACCCACAAGAAGAAACATCCAGGAGAGATAGGGCTCGTGAAGACGCGAGCCATTATCAACGAACCAGAAGACGCCGGCCCAAGATGCAGGATACTCCTGTAGGGAAGGCTACACTCGAACCAATCCACCCTTACGGATTGATTCTCAACCTCGATGAAGCCAGCTTTAAAGATTAGGAAGTTCTCATCGATGACTGAGCTTCAGCCATGAAGGTCGTAATTGCCACGATAGAATATGATAAAAATGAATTTATCAAAATCTTCGAGGCAAGTTTTGCCGGCATGGTAAAACAATTCTGGGATAAGGCATCCACGAAAGGGAAGAATGAGTTGTTCACCAAAGAATCAGCTCTGGAAATCCTTGAAAGTGCCGCTCACCAGATCAAAATCCATTTTCTTGGAATGGGTTTCTTTGAAACATCCGCAGAAGAGAAGCGCAAAAAATATCGACATGCACTTTACAATCTAAGATTGGTGGTGCTGGAGCCAAAAGCTCTCGATGAATTTCTGCGCCTTTACGCCCTATATGTCCATATGGGGGTAGTTGATGATCAGATCGCCAGGGACCTCTTTTTCACAAAGTTTCCAAGTCCATGGAGGGAGATGTTCATCAACGAGTACATATCACCAGGAGAATATCCACTTGATAGTGCATCAAGAAGGATGTCATATGTCCACAAGAAGCTGTCCGAATGGTGCCAGAAGGCGGCGGACCAGAGAAATCTCAAGAAATTGAGAAGACTCTATAAAGAATCTCCACTAATGTGCAACAATCTGGACCTTCCAACAGAGATTGGAGCTGAGTTGCTGCATCAACAAAGGAGAAAGAAGAAACATAGGTATCAACCCTATGAAAGAAAATCAAGGCGGAGTTCATGGAGGCCAAGAACTCTATAGACCAGACAGAAGGCACGCTCCTACAAATCAGGCCAACGGAGCGGACCATCGAGGAGCCGGTTTTCATCTCAAAAGCGAATCCCGGCAAGAAAAACTTTCAGGCGTACCCAAGCCAACTCAAATGAAACTTTTAAAGATTGCAACTGCTGGACGTGCGGTGCGAAAGGGCATATTTCTACCAATTGCCCGGACAACGAGAAAAGAGGAATAAGGAAGTTCGAATCCACACCGGATATCGAAGACGCCCTCTACAACCAGGAGCTGATACCCGTATATCAGTTTGAAGATATATCCTCTGATGAGAGTATATACGAACAAGAAGAAGTCTTTAGCTCTGAAGATTCGGATACACCTTATGGATCATCCGAAGACGAGTCAGACTAAAGAGGAGGACGAGGTTACCAACTTTCAGAAGGAGGATCAGGAAGGATTTACCAGCCATTTCCTGATTCCTCAAAAAGAAGTGATGGATAAGCTCGTGAAAAAGCTCAAAGAAAAATCCATGGACGTACAAACATTCCAAGGGTTTTCAAGCGGAAAAGTGAATCAAGTTATACAAAGCTTGAATCCATTCAAAATGAAGCATCATGTCTTTTTTGGCACTACGAGTCGGGAGTTGGCGCTTCCAATTGAAATAATAAACAATCAAGTGGAGATCCAATTAGTTCCAGCTGAAGATGTGCGGAGGGATTTCAGAAGAATGAAGCCAGAAGTCGCTAGAATGATGAAATGGATTCATATTGGAGCCATTCAATTGGTAATCAAGTCCGGACTTAAACCAGGGACGGATACACCAATTGATGTTGCAATTTGTGACAAGAGGGTCAGAAATGCGAAAGATTCAGTACTGGGAGCCTTTTCAGGCAATCTTTACGCCAAGAAGATTATAACCGAATTATATCCACAAATCGCTTATAATCTTCAAGATTCATCCTTCAGTCGAGCCCTGACACTCTACCAGGACTTCAAGAGGAAGGATCTATTAACATGAGGAAATAGGCCATACTCGATCACATATCAAGTCTCGTATGCCCTATCAAATTCCCACCATACGGATTTATTTCTGGGGAAGGATTTTATTGAAGTCCCCGAGATATTCAAAGAAGTAGCCAAGGCAGTAAGCCTTGACCGGGTCGAGATTTCCTTGATAAGGGAAATTGACATCCAAGTGGGAGATAAGCAGGTGCTGAAACATGATCAAAATCTCAGATTGGGAGCACCAAGGCTATCATTCCAAGGAGATAGGCTGACCTCAAGGCCTTTAGAAAGAAGTCTCTCTTATTCATACGAGAGAATGGCAATCCAGGAAACATCAGCTCTTGGCATAAGAGTAAAACTCAAATGCCCCGAAGGATGGAGAAGTGTTTCCACAAGATTTGATACAACTGAAAGGAAAGATCAGTTTCCTTGCAATACGTTGTACTATTTGGCAAATCCAGAAAACAACCGATATATCGGAATTCTGGAGATTGGAGGCTTTGAGATCCAGGTTGAGGGCAAAGCCGGACTAGAAGCTGACGTCCTAATCATCGGACGAGATTTCCTTGACAATTACCAATCATGGTCATGGAAAGCAAATGGAATGGAGATCACAATCGGCGGAATGAGGTTGATGATCCAATGACGAGTCCATTCTCGATATACATCTCCATAGGAATGTTATATGAAAAGTTCAAAGCAGAGTATTTTACTGCTTATATCGATTCAGGAGCAGGAATCTGTACAGCAAAAAGAGGAGTTTTTCCAGCAGAAGTTGAAGAAGAACTGCCTCAAATTGCGGGAAGGGATTTCTCAAATAAGATTTTACTCTTATCAAATGGAGTAAAACAAACAGAAATATTAATTGGCGGAGCAGGGCAAACACCTTGGTACAAGGTTAAGACTCCACCTATCTATTTCCATGATACTGGAGCAGATATTTTGTTCGGGAATAATTTTCTGCAAACCTTCAAAAGGTATACACAAGATAATGAAGCCAGGAGGCTGGTGTTCACAACCAATTGTGATCACAAAATCATTGTGCAAAGGCTCGAAGGAGCTTTTAATCGCTCGATGCCAGTCAAATTCCGTAGCAAACGTGGTGATGATGGTAGACTCCGAAGACCACAAATGAAGGATCAACGGAGATTCAGAGACGTTCTGCTCAAATGCAGAGCTGAGGGATTCCCAGATCTCTCCGAGGAAGAAACGTAAATCCTCAAAGTTTCCTTGATATCACACAAAGATATTAGGGAAGAAGAACAGGTGTCCATTGCCAACGTCAAAATGAGAATCCAGAAGTTTTATCACGAGGACCCTTTGGCATGGTGGGACAAGAACCAGCTCAAAGCAACCTTGAAAGTTAATACTGGAAAGGAGCATGAGTTCGTAGGGTTCAGACCTATCCTGATGAACACCCAAGATCAACAGGATATGAGGAGTATAATAAAGGAACATCTTGATTTAAAGCTGATCGAACCAGGGAATTCGCCTTACAGCAGTCCTAGATTTTTGGTGAGGAATCATGGGGAGATCAAGCGAGGGAAGCCAAGATTGCTCATTAATTATAAAGGAATTAATGACATTCTTGAGTTCGATGGATATTTCATCCCAAGCAGAGAACACCTTATCAACTGCATCAGAAGTGCAAAGGTATTCTCAAAGTTTGATTGCAAATCAGAGTTTTACCAGATTCACATGGAGGAGGGGAGTAAGAAGTTCACAGCCTTCTCAACTCCACAAGGACACTATGTTTGGAATGTCATGCCAATGGGGTTAGCTAACGCGCCTCAGATATTCCAAAGGAAGATGGATAATCTTTTCAAAGATTATTCTTCATTCATGTTTGTTTATATTGATGATATTCTTATTGCATCAAAAAACATTCATGAGCATGTCAGGCATCTGGAGATCTTTGCGGATGTTTGTCAACAAGAAGGATTGGTGCTGTCTGAAAAGAGGCAGTCGTGGCCACCCAGAAGATGGAGTTTCTGGGAATCGAGATCGATGAGTCTGGAATTATTCAACAAGATCATATTGTGGAAAAAGTTCAGAATTTTCCAGAAGATCTCAAGGAAAAGAAGCAGCTCCAAAGCTTTTTGGGAGTTGTTAACTTTGCAGGAATGTTTATCAAAAACCTTGCAGAGCACAGAAAAAACTTCAGTCCACTTCTGAAGAAAGATGTTCCATTCATTTGGAAGGAAGAACATCGTGAGGGTATGAAGAAACTAAAAGAGATTTGCAAAAATCTCCCAAAGCTTTCAATACCACAAGATGAGGACGACCTAGTCCTATACACAGATGTGAGTGATTCTTGGTGGGCAGCCGTGCTCACAAAAATTACTCCTTATGGAGAAGAACCATGCAGATACTGTAGTGGTCTCTTTTCAGACAGTGAGGCTGTGCGATGGCACATCAACGAGAAAGAATTCTACGCAGTTAGAAAGGCGTTCAAAAAATGGCCGTTATTTCTACTTGCTAAAAAATTCATCTTGAAAGTCGATAACACTAATGTTAAGGCTTTCTTAACCAAGAAAATAAAATCTAAACCTGAAAAGGCTAGATTACTTAGATGGCAAGCTGAATGCCAATATTATGATTTTGATATTGTCATTCTGAAATCTGATGATTATATTCTTGCAGATTTCTTAACAAGCTAGAGATGGAGCCAACTGAGGTTGATGCCATCATCATAAACCAGAGACAGCTCCATGAAGATATGGAGATGCTACAACAAGAATGGCAAGAATGTGTACTCCATGCCATACAAGTTGGAAGGATGCAGACGGCTGATGAAGCCAAGTATCTAACCGTATACAAGAATGTATTAAGAAGATGACATATCTTCATGATGCAATCCACAAGCCGCTCCCGCGCGGGATTAGGGCTCCCCTAATCGAAGCAGGCCTTACCGTACCGGCTGGATTACCGGTAGCAGGGGATTCAAGTACCCCTAGCACAAGTTCTGAGGAAAAGGTGTCAAAACCGGAACCTCAAGAAAAAGATGTTACTAAGGCATCACCGCCCGAACTAACATGTCAACCCTCCACCTCTGGGGTAAAAGAGGGAGAGATCAATCTTAGGCCATTAACAGGCAAATCTAAGATTGATACTAATATTCTTGAAATATCTCCTGTTTGGCAGATGTATCAGTCCAGATGGGAAAAACTCAATATCAGGAAGGGTATTAATCCGGGATATAGCCGGGTTGATATCGGAGGAAGATATCCTCGTGTTTGGATGACCACCGGAGCCAATCCTCAGGAGGTCAAAGAGTGGTATGAATTCGGGGCACTAGCCTCAGTTTATACCATATCGCCAGCATTCAGCGAAATCAAGGGTCAACCAAGATGGATCCAAGAGACTGTTTATGATGCTTGGTCGAACATCCCATCCCTTAACAGGGAAGATGTTCTGGAACTGTATTTCTTTAGTGGGGCACCAGAACCAGCAGGAAAATGGAATCACGAGGCTTTTCATTTCATTAGGCTTCGGAGACCCGATACGGAGGCCTTGAACCAGATTAAGGCACCAGATCACCAAATCTCTATCGTCACCACCTTCTCGGAGGATCAGATCTCCACCAAGCGTGCATGGGGATTATGGGTCTGTCTCACAGAGATGGACAAAGTAAAATTTAAGTTCAAGTTCTCTCATAATTCAGGACTTGGAACGTTCTTGTTGAATACCATGACATGAACAACCACAAGCTTCGCCGAGAAGGCCTTTGAAGAAAAAAGGCAAACACTCTGGCGTAACAAGATGGCGGGGAGCAAAGAGACTCGTCGCAAGTTCTGTAATATGGCTCATTTGGGCCATTGGAATGATCACATCTGCGCAGAATGTCCTACGCAAAAGGAACCGGAGTTTGGGAAAGGCTTCCTACCTAAGCCTAACAAGAAGAAATTCCGGTCCGACGAGTATGAGGAGTATAGGACTCCACGTGGAAGAGCACCTCGGGCACCAAAAAAGTGAGATGCCCGACAAGGACAAAGGAGTCATGTGACTCAAAACAGGAGGACCACCCACTAAAAGAAAAACGACGAAAGTGGGTGGAGAATAATACAGGCCAACTACCCACTGGCAGAAGTGGGTAATTCTACAGGAGCTCCACTCATCAAAAGAAGACAAAGGATGGTGGAAAAGTTGCAGGCCCCCACAGCATGATCAGCCGAATAATGGAGTGATGGACCACGAATAAATGTGAAAGCACTAGAGGGTATCGGCAATAATGGTCGACAAAAGAAGATGGCTTTCACTATCAAAAAGAGGTGGTCCACATCAACAATAAAAGGAAGGTTCAGCTCCATGTGAAGGCACTAACTAGTGTTGGCAATCATGGCCGACAAAAGAAAGTGGCTGTCACCATCCAAGTTAGCTGGCCACGAATAAGGAATCCAATGCCAACTACCAAGCAATTATAGAGGGCAGCAGACCTCTATAAGACCCCAAGTTCTGGAGAGGAAGAGGATCCGAAAATCACAACACCTTCACATTACACACTCTCTCTCTAGAATTTATCCTTGTAATTTTAATTTTCTGTTTTAAAATTTTGTTATAGTTTTAGTTTTTAAAAGTTTTCAGTTTTTTATTTTATGTATACAAGTATTAGCTACTAATGAGTAGCTAAACAAGTTTGTCTCCTCCCTTTGGGAGATATTATGAAATAAATTAAATATTTTATAATTCCTCATTAAACGCTTTGTTTTTGCTCAACTTTCCGGGTTAGTAAAGATTTTTCTTTCATTTTTCAACAAAGTATTCAACGTCGAAGCATAGTGAAGGAGGAAGGTTGCAACCATCTCTTGCGAGTGCGTGGTTGGACGGAGCCTGGTGGGCAGATGGTCCGTAAAACGCAACAAGGACTGACTCCTGAAGATGACCAGTCGGCGAAAGGTATAATGTTGATTTAATTTTGGAATTATTTTGAAGTATGTACGGAAGCATGTTGGGCCTGATAATTTGATTTGATCTTGACATTATAATTTTTAGAAGCTCATAAGGATTATTTTGTATGGGGAAAGAAACATTAGGGGTATTTGTGATATTTTGGTTAAAAAGAGGGGCAAGTTTCTAATTAAAGAAAAACTGGCGTGTCAAAAATGGACAAAACTCTAAGTTCATGTATTTTATTGGATTTTCCTAAGTTGGTGTTAAAAATGGAATTTATCCATAGTTGGTGTATTTTCACGCAAATTTCCTTTAATAAAAAGATAGGTGGATGTATTTTTAATGGTGGGTAAAGGGTAGAATAGCCATGCAGTGATTGTTTAGTAAAAGATATATTTTTTATGAACGTCGAATAAGATAATTGTGCTATATTTTTTCGCGAACGAAGAGAATATTTTTTATTGGCTTATTTTTCAAAAATATGCCGAACTTTGACCATGTATTGCCTTTTTTGGTTGAATTTATAAATATTGCAAATATTGTACTATTTATTTATTTTTTGTTGCTCAATTTACGATGAGAATCAAAATTCCCATCAATTAAGAATGACATGGACAACCGGAAACTAATGTGGCTTTATTTCATAAAAATAAAATTAAACATACACATAAATAAAAAATATTTTATCCACATATTCTATTCTCCCTAATCTTCCTCATCACCCACCTATTCTCGGATGGGATCGTTTAATTTGTCCCACAATTTAGTGTGTATCACCATGTGCCACTCTTAATTTCTTTATTTTATAATTTATTTTTATAAAAATAAAAATTATTAGTATTATATTATGAACTCTAATTAATATTTATCAGTAAAAGTTGAAATTAAAAAAATATATATATCCTATATTTGAATTAATTAATCCAAACAATCTATTATTAATTCAAATAAATATTAAAAAAATTATAAATCCTAGTTGGATGAGTGAACTCTTGTTAATTATCTTTATATTATATTAAAACATAATAAAATAAAATTAAAGAAAAAATAATTATAAATTATAACAAATTAAGAGTGGTACACACTAAATTATGGGATGGAGATCTCATTTCTTGATCCATCCCATGCCCTAACCACCACCCTTGACTGCCAAACCTCCGTCAACAATGCGCCAGATTCTTCGATATCTCCAACACCCACAAAGAAAGAGAAGAGAGAGAAAAGAGTAGGCATAGGGTGGGTCAACCAAGTATATATATGGAAGATTATCAAGCACCCAGACTCTCTTCTAGCCAAGATTCTCCATTTTGAAAGCAAAAGTTACACATAATTGTTTGTTTACTTGGCATTCCCTTTGTTGAGGACGAGATCTACTGTATAATCCCTATCCCACCTGAATATGGAGGAATTAAGTAAGGACATTTGAAGGTCTGGAGATTTGGTTCTTTAAGTTGTGGGCTATGTGAGGTTTAAGCATAGGGAGCTAAGACAAATCTGCCACAGGAAAGCTCCGAATCATAGAGATCACTTGGGCTTGGTGGTGGCAACAGTGAGTCGACAAGTTGGATATACACCAACAGTTCTTCTTGGATGCGATGATGCTGGGAATATGGTTCTGTTTCGAGCATGATCTGTTGGAAATCCTTGACATCATCTAATGATACGCAGCGGAAATAACAATCAAGGAAAAGATCTAGATTTACAATTGATTCATGTGTAGAGATTACAAACACACAACAGTTAGAATAACTTACTTGTTGTGTAGCAAACAATCCTGTAGAAACTCTTCTTGTAATCCTGCAGTTGAATCCACTACTATGGTATCCACGCATATTGCAGATTCGATGCAGGAACAATTCCCGATGCACAATTCAATCTTCGAAAGCTAGGAAATCTCTGATTGAATTCTATAGTGCTCTAAGTGTTTCTCTCTTGTGATTTTACATATCTCACGTTTGTTCATCTCTTAGACAAAAGAAATATATTCCTATTCTTATAGGAATAAGACATGCATGTAAACCCTAGGTTAAACAGGCCGGGCTTTTCTTTTGTCTCCAATTAATTAATCCAATAGTCAAACTATTTACTAATTAATTAAAGCTTATTAGAATATATCAAATATATCCTAATCTAGTCCATATATCTTTCAATCTCCCACTTGGACTAGTATTAGATTAAACACCAAGCACTATCTTTGCACCCTTGAGCGAATCAACAATACACATAAAGTGTGACCCAATAGGCCTTCATTATCGTCGATAATCAAATTAAAGTCTACACAAAACTCCTAGACTGCGTTGTGTAGCGAACTCGATATATGAAGAACGTTTACGTGGATTCTGTAAACAAAACCTTTATGCGAAGATATAGTAACATCTTTTCATTCACGAACCACTCGATAGAGCCTAGAATTTGCCATTGTGTCTTTCTAATAGCTCTATCAATTTATCTCATCTTTATTAAATGACCTCCATCGATCACGTTCAACTTTTAAAGTTCGAACATATCAATTGCACTGGCCAGTGACTTAACGGTCAAGTAATATAGAGAAACTGAGTGTTCTTCTCGAAATGTAAATCGAGGAATGAATCCTATCTTGGCACAACTACCACCTTCCCTTATATCCCGATATACCCAACACAAGCCGTATCTACCCCTTTGGTTGGAGTGCAAGCATTGTACTTGGTCAAAGTATACCATTCAATAAGTAAGATAAGCATTGCCCTCAAGTCAAAGGACTGTCACAATCTCCACACACCAATAATCATAGACACCAAAACAAATGATATATTGGTTGGGTATGCCAATACTCTCTAAAGTATCCATGCATCTATCACGAGTATCTAATATCTCATAGTCGTGGGAACAACTATATTCTCTAAGAATGTGATACAGATCGCATGCCAACTTATAACATATCATCAATATCCCAATCTTGATGATCCTTAGTTGGGGCTCTTTAAGAGTTATACTCTATTGCTAACCTCCCACTAAATTAGCAACAATATTAACTCATGGGAACATTTAATTGAATGAAAACAAATAATCAAAGTAATCAATCAAATAAATGCATAATGCCATTAGTGACATCAAATGTCATAAATGTGATCAAGTAATAAGTCTCAACACAGATTATTTCTAGACATATTACTTTTACTCCCACTGACTAAAGCCAGTCTCGAAGATATCCAATTCCCAAACACTCAAAGTGTTTGTTATGATTCACAATGCATAACAATTGGTCAAAATGATTAGCAATGTCCTCTTATGTGGGAACATGCTCTAACATAATCTCTTGTTTCTAATATCTCTTAAAATCTGCCAACGATGCTAAGCACATACACTACACACCCTGTGTAATGAAAATCATGACATTCATGACCATCCTATTGCCCTAGCGTTAGGATCATTCTTTGTGCATTAAATCTCATTGTCATTAGAAGGACAATCCTTCATTGACAAAAAGATGCCATATTCCATTGGTAGATGTCCTTTCGGACTTCTTCATGGAATATCGCCTTAACATCTTGTCTATGTAAGTGGATTTTGATAGCCTAACAGTCTATTAGCTCAAACTCAATAGATCTGGATCCCAAGGATATAATAGGCTTTATTCAAATCCTTCACCATGAAGGAAATTAACAACTAGTCTTTCATGGATTGCATCATGAGTACAATAATTTTCATTTTCGATATGTCATACATAAATGATGATGAAAATTGTGTTCTCATTCTTGTGTTTCCTATAAACACAATATTTTCTTTACTTTTGACCAAAATCAAACGATTTGATTTCTTTGTCAAAACATTGGTTACATATTCTAGAAGCTTGTTTTAGTTCATAACAACAAGTAACATCTCAATGGACTTGACTTTTGCCATTGGCGAAAAGATTTCATCATAATCAATGCTCTCGCACTGACTATAATCTTTTGCCACTAACCTTGCCTTGCAGGTTTGCACATTATCATTAGCATCAATTAGGTATTACCCCAAATGATATCTTATTTATGGTCTAACCGGTCCATTCAGATTTTATGGCTTCTTGCCACTTCTAAGAATCTATGACTATCATAGTTTCGCATAAATTCTAAGATCATTACCAGTTTCAAATTCTTTCTCGTATTGATCTTAGACCAATAGATTAATTCTTTGACTGGTTTACGTTCTCTAGAACTTATACGACGTTGCATTTGTGCAGGCTCTTCGTTATTCTGAACTTGAGGAAGTTGATCCGCTATATCATGATGAAGAATCTTCGACATCCAATGTCATATCTCCCCCCGTATTGAAGAATCTTGCATTTCTGCAAAATCTTCAATACCGGTCTTATTGGATGTAGATGACGCTCTAAGTAGTGCATCAATACCAATGAGATCATGAACAGCTCCCACTAAATCCTTGTTTAGACCGTCTAACAAGTTTTCTTCCTCCATGTTGACTTTGTGTCTCTCAAATCTTGTCAAGATCTAAGTCATATCGATCTTGTTCTCTATAGACCAAGTCTTTTCAAGAAACATCGCAATCCTAAAACTGAGAACTTATATTTTCCAAGAAAATAGCAGTATTCTCGTGTTTTCTTCGGATATCCCACAAAGTAACACTTCTCACTTTTGATTCCAACAAATCAGTGAACATTTTCTCTACATATGTAGTGTAACCCAAGGTTCACACATGTGTAAAACTATGCTTCTTTCAATATCACATTCATATGATATTTACTCAACTAATTCAATTGGAACTTGGTTCAGAATATAAGCAATAATAAACAAGGCATGGTCCCAAAGATACACCGGAAGTTTTGAGAAGCTCATTATGGATCGAACCATATCTAATGATGTTCGATTTCTCCTTTCGGATACCCAACTCAAATAAGGTATCCCTAGAGGAGTCCATTGTGAATGGATTCCATATGACTTCAAGCAATGGACGAACTCATGGCTTAAGTATTTCTTTCTCGATCTAATCGTAGAGATTAAATACTTCTCCAAGTTGTTTCTCGTCTCCTAACTTAAACTCCATAAATTTCTCAAAGTTTCTGATTTGTGTTTCATAAGATACGCATTTCCATACCTTAAGAAATCGTCTGTGAAAGTTGTGAAGTACGAAAATCCACTTTGTGCTTGAGTTGAAAACGGTCCACATATCACTATGTGAATCAACTCAAGTACTTCTTTAGCTTGTATTCCTTTCCTAGAAAGTGGCTCGTTGGTCATTTTAACCTTGAGATGTGATTTCACAAGCACTTTAAGACTTTACGTCAAAAGTGTGAGATAGTCTAACTTTCTCGATCTTGTTATTCATTTCTCATTAAGTGACCAAGCCTACATGCCAAAGTTAAGTCGGACTATTCGCATTGCTTGTGATAGTTTATTTTACATACTGAGGATATTTTGTTCGTATTGAGCAAATATAAAAGTATTCTCAAGTGAAATATTTTCATCTCCATTAAGCAAAGTAGAATAAATTCTATAAGCAAAATGGAAAGAAAAACTTCAATGTCTAACACGAGAATGAAAATTATATTCCTCGTAATTCCAAGAACAAAATAACAATCTAACATGTCCACAAACCCAAAGATAGATCAAATCCATAAGACCTTATGCATTCAGCAGCAACTATTGCTCAAAACAAATGCACAAGTCAGATTTCTTTGGTCTCACTCTCTTGTTTTTAGTTAGACAATACACATTTTAACAAATGTGTGAACTATAACTCGTATCTAATACCCAGGAGTATGAGTTGTTACATGTTCACCTCAATGAAAAATATACCAAATTCTGCTATCAAAACATCCAATGTTTTGAACATCAAGCAGTATCCCTTCCAGTGTCATTTTCTTGACAAAAAGTATTTCATCTTTGGGTAACTTCTGCTTCTTTTGGTTTCCACCTTAGGATGCAAAATTTAGTTCTTTGATCCTTCTTCTACCTTTTCTTTCTTTTTGGGTTAGAATTGGCAGAAGCATTAATCATAAGAACTTATTTGTCCTTAGTGGAAGACGATTCAAAATCGTTCTTAACATGTCATGAAACTCATGGCAGTGTCACTGTCCTATTGTTCATTTTGAATTCAGTATGAAGTTCACAAATGAGACAGATGATTACTGCAAGATTAAGTTGATTGAGACAATATTGGATAACCTTGATCCAATCGATGTCAATCTCTCATTAACTCAATCTTCTTCAAGACATTCATAGAGACCTTGTCTACTCCAAGTAGATTGATCCTGAAGAGATCCATTAGTATCTAATACTTTATGGTCTTAGCTTCTGAAGCATTAACGCTCTTCAGGTGTATCAACATCTCAATTGAAAACATGTGATCACGTTGTTTATGCAGTTCCAAACTCATTGACACAAACACGACACATTTAGCAGAAGTTACATCATCCAAATGCTTCTTATAACTTCCATTGTCAAACATTTTGAAAGTTTCTAAAGTCGCATTAAGGATGATGCGGATTGATTTGTCCAAGACATAGTCAATCCTATCTAGCCTTAGCACCAAACGCAAATTGTGCGGTCAATCCAGAAAGTTTGACCTAGTCAATTTACCATATCCAACAAACATATCTATACAGTTGCAGATAAAACAGAGATAAAAGAAAGCAATAAAAAATCGAATCGAATAAGATCACATTTATTTTACTAATCAAACAAGGCATTTTGTTTTGATTAGCTCCCACTATTTTTGCATATTTTATGACCCCAACATAAAATACGAATTTATTAAACATAAATTATAGTGGTCCAAAATCCAAGTCAATATTATGCAGCCTCTGCTTGGGCTGATGACTACAATAATATTACTTAGTAGGCCTCTAAGCCAATTGCAACAACCATTTTGCAACTCTTGGTTGATTAATCTAATTAATCTGCGTCCTTAAATCACTTTGGTCGAGTTTCACGCCACAAATGATCAAGCAAGTCAACCCCATCACACGGTGCCAACCTATGCATGAGCCCTGGCCTTGTAGATTAGAGCAAACACTTTGGTGTAAATACTCTTGGTCGAAAAGGATGGGTTGCTCAAACAATTATGATGGACGACGCGTTTTATGCTTACACAAAAGACTTATATTTAGTGGGGATTTAGCATGTGATACTAACTGCTTATATTTAATATCCAATATTAAATAGCAAAACAAATTGAAAGATATATGGACTAGATTAGGATATATTTGATATATTCTAATAAGCTTTAATTAATTAGTAAATAGTTTGACTATTGGATTAATTAATTGGAGACAAAAGAAAAGCCCGGCCTATTTAACCTAGGGTTTACAGGCATGTCTTATTCCTATAAGAATAGGAATATATTTCTTTTGTCTAAGAGATGAACACACGTGAGATATGTAAAATCACAAGAGAGAAACACTTAGAGCACTATAGAATTCAATAAGAGATTTCCTAGCTTTCGAAGATTGAATTGTGCATCGGGAATTTTCCTGCATCGAATCTGCAATATGCGTGGATACCATAGTAGTGGATTCAACTGCAGGATTACAAGAAGAGTTTCTACAGGATTGTTTGCTACACAACAAGTAAGTTATTCTAACTGTTGTGTGTTTGTAATCTCTACACATGAATTAATTGTAAATCTAGATCTTTTCCTTGATTGTTATTTCCGCTGCGTATCATTAGATGATGTCAAGGATTTCCAACATGATCTTGGTCTGGTGATCATCTACACCGTTTCGTTGTTGGCAATACATGTTTTACACGACAATATTTATCAGGGTTCGGAGTTGTTAAGTGATTTGTGGGATGCCTTTGAACATGCACTCGCAAGTATGTGGTGCTTGACTTTTGCCATGCTCGGAAGATACAAATAGTTTCTCAGGATGTAATGATTTGAAAGTCTAAGTTTTCTTCTTGGCTTCTTAATATATATTGTATATTCTTACTTGAATTAATAAAAACATTTTATTTTGTCTAAGAAAAAGAACAATGAAGGTTTTATTTTAATAGGACATACTCAACTGGAGGGAGACAACAAATAAAATAGCATTTGAAATAAGAGATATAGATGGGGTGGGGTGGGAGTGATTTGTAGAATTATTTGCGCTTGAGCAAAGCAAAGATGCCACCTCCATGTGCTGCGTCGACCATCATGTGAGTTGGGAGGCGCATGGCCCTCACCAACACCTGCTCCGTTATCTCTTCTCCAAAGTGATCTATCAGAGTTCCTTCCATGGCTGCTCTAAGGTGCATTACTACATTAGTCTCAGCCGTCGCAATGTCCACGGGTTCCACCATCTCCATTTTCACGATTTCGAAACATCCATTTTTTTCCACAATTCTCCTCACATCATTTATACAAGCATATACAATTGGAATGTTGAACGAGTCCACTACCTCCTGCGCTAACACTCCCTGCACAATATCCAAAATAAAAAGTGGTTATATAGATCAACACTAATAATTTTTACAGATAATTAATGTTTAAATCAGGAGTAATTTCAACCTTACTTTTAAAATGTAGTAAACAAGTATTCAATCTTTCAATATTTTGGTGACCAAGATTTTACTCTAAACTCGTGGTTTGAGATCTTGATTCGAGAAATCAAAGTCTAGACTTTGTTGGATTCAAGGAAATCAAAGTCTGGTCGAAATTGTAAAACTACTGGGTCAAAGTTAATGAAAATTATGGCTAATTTTTATTAATAATTGCAGAAATTAGAATTAAAGGGCTACCTCTTTAACCATGTCGATGAGTATGGCCTCGACAAAAGTAAACAACACGGTAGAACGGTGTTGAACGTTTGCATGAGATACACCGCCGACGAGAATCACAATCATCCCTCCGCCTACAATTTCTTGAGCTCTACATCTCAAGAAATTCTCCAAGTCTTCCTCCAACTGCTCTGCATAAGCTTTCACGACCGCGTCGGAGGCGCCGGAGTAGTGAATTCTCCCCGCGTTCCACGCCGGGGAGTCTTTCACCTTCAACCCCTCCGGCAGCTTCGACAGCCAGTGGAGTGCGCCCGAGGAATAGGCGATGTGGATGGAAGAGGAAGGGAACAATCTGCCGTAGAAGGAGCCCGCCACCGCCGCCGCGAAGTAGTTCCTTTCCTGAGGAAGAGAGGCGAAGAGGGTGTTGAAGTCGTTGCCGATCTGATCGTTGAACAACACTTGGAATTCGAGGTTGTTAGTGGACGACTTGTGTTGCACGGCTTCGATGATGGTTTCAACGGCGTGGAATGTGTTGGGCCCCACTGAGCATCCTAAGTCGGCGATGGCGAATCTGGTCGAACCACATAACAACTTGTCTGTCTCCACATTCTGCATCACTGCCTCCTTTATTGCATCCTCCACAGCACTTAAACCACATCTCTGCAGATATCATACGAACCTTTACATGCAATACATATATACATAATATGAATGGAAAAGGAATACTAGCTCTAGAACAGGCAAAATGGATTAATTTTTATAAATCAATTAATTGGAGAACTCAAAATGAAATTAAATTGAATAACTACTTCACCTGCAAAGTGGAGTTCTTGCTGTAGCTATGCGTGCCGTCACCACCATTCATTGGAGAAGCCATTACTACTTACTAGTACTCTATTGATTTACTATCTTTTTCCTGAAATGAGTGAAATTAATCCTTTCGATTGAAGTGAAGGTCAATTACAAATCTCATTTCCCGATATTGTATATATAGAATCAAAAGATTGATTAATCGTCTTATTATTAATTCCGTTAATTGATTAAGAATACGAATCTCCAGCTCATTTTGTCACTAATATATTTAGTATTTTCACATGAGTTAGCTAGAAGCAAGCTAGCAACAAATTATATAATAATGTTTGATCTGTCCCATTTTTGAAATAATTTGGTCTAAACAACAGATGTAATTAATTATTACTCTCTTTATCTACGAAATATATATAACATTTGATTCAAAGTAATCTTTAATAAAATCATAGGTAGATGTATTTATGCATACCGAAATTTTATTAAATAAATATAAATAATCTTCTAGCAAGTGCGGTATGAAGAAAATTGATATCGTTGTCATACCAAAGAATTTCGGTGCGGTACCGTAATTTACGGTATACCAAGGTATTTTCGACATTTTTTCGATACAATAAGTGCGGTATACCGATTTTTCGGTATTTTAGTCCACCCCTAGTTATAATGTATTATTGGTAAAATAATCCAATTTGATCAAGTATTAGGATCCATGATGGATAATTTGACTCGCACTCTAATTATCAAATTGAATAATTATTCGTCACTCCAAAGTTGAATGAATTATTCAATCATCTTCTGATCCTATTAATCTTATATATCACATATACTAAACCAAACACCCTCTTATTGGATAGTACCACAGACGAGTCAGAGGGTTTTTTAGGACAATAACTTAGGTTGATTTGGAAATTAGGACAATAACTTTCGAACTTGTAAAAATATGACACTAATTAATAAGTGTTGCATCCGCAGGACTTCTCGACCAATTATCGAATTTTCGGACTTTCCTGCATGGTTCAAGCACATGACATTCTATCTGGAGCCGTAAAAATGACGTGTTGCCACATAATCAACCCCTCCGTGAGGGTTGTCATGTACT
This sequence comes from Salvia miltiorrhiza, assembly GCF_028751815.1. Lineage (NCBI taxonomy): Eukaryota > Viridiplantae > Streptophyta > Magnoliopsida > Lamiales > Lamiaceae > Salvia > Salvia miltiorrhiza. The sequence continues at coordinate 45,028,639 of NC_080387.1, forward strand.
TGGTCCGTGCAAAAAAATTCCCAAAATTCAGTAATTGGCCCATAAATGTCTTGTGGGTGCAACATTTATTAATTAGTGTCCTATTTTTACAAATCCGAAAGTTATTGTCCTAATTTCCAAATCAACGTAAGTTATTGTCCTAAAAAGTCCTCTGACTCGTACCACACACACTAAACTAAACACCCTGTAATGGTGGGTAAAGGGTAGAATAGTTATTTAGTGATTGTTTAGTAAATATACAAGGGGTACATGTTTGTAAGTTTCAATTATACGAATAAAATATGAGGTTCATATTCTAAAAAAAAGTGATAATGTTTTATGGACATTGAATAAGGTAATTTTGTTTTATTTTTCATGAATGGAAGAAGTATTTTTTGTTGAGTTATTTTTCAAAATAGATATTTTTTGTAAAATACACGAACTTTCAACGAATTCTGGTTTTTCCCATAACCTTTAAAATTGAAAAAAAAAATATACCATCTTTCAAGTTTTTCTAATTTTTCCCACGAATATGAAATACCCTAAAATAGAAGCTGATTTTAGGGCTTTTGACTTAGATCTTTTGATACTTAAGCGTGAGAGATTTTTAATTCACAGATACATCGACTTTATTATGCCACTTTTATTATTCCTCAAGCTTAGGTATCAAAAAATCAAAGTTAAAAGCCCTAAAATCATCTTCTAGGTATTTCATATACGTGGGAAAAATCAGAAAAAATCGAAATATGGTGTATTTTTTTTCAAATTTTTAAAGTTATGAGAAAAACCTGAATTAGTTGAAAGTTCGCGTATTTTACGGAAAATATCCCGAACATTGACTCTATAGTGCCTTTTTGGTTGAATTTAAAAATATTGCAAATATAGTATAGTATGTATTTAGTTTTGTTGTTCAATTTATAATGAGAGTCAAAATTTGGTGAATTGAGGATGACATGGACCGCCGGAAACTAATGTGACTTTATTTTCATAAAAATGAAATTACACATACACATACACATACAAATTAATTATTAAATAAAAGATATTTTTCCACATCATCTAATCTTCCTCATCACCCACCCCATGCCCAAAAACTGAAACCTCCGTAAACTCTCTCCCTAATTGTTGGTTTACTTGGTGTTGGGGACGATATCTATTGTTACAAGGTACTCGGTGGCAGGTTGGGGATGAGCGTTCATATAGAAGATAGCTTGGTCGAGATGCAGACGAGGCTGTGGTAGCGTAGATGGAATGAGGAAAAACTGAAGTTGGAGACTTCACCGGTATCAAAGTTTACAGGCCTAATGATTCTAAGGGTATCCCACCTGAATGGAGGAAGGCAGTGTCTGACATTTGGGGATTTACATGCGATGATGCTACGAATAGGGTTCTATTTCGAGCAATGATATGGAAGTCTAACTTTCCTTCTCCACTTCTTCATATTATACCTTCTCATTTCAATTAATAATTTTTTTATTTTGTCTAAAAAAAAATAAGTTTTTTATTTTAATAGGACATATCTATACCTATTATAAAAGTGCCTTGTTTTATTAAATTTGATTTGCCTATATGTCCTTATTTTTCAATCTACTCTAAGGGCAATAATGTAATATCACATTAATTACCAATATTATCCTAATCACGAAGATACAAGAATTTCGTTCCAATCCCACTTTAAATAAATTTGAAATTACTCACTATGTCTATATACAGCTGGTCTTGGGTGCGACCGTCGCACAGTGTGCGACGGGTCCGCCCCGACCCGCGCCCGACCCGGCCCGTATTCCAGACCCGAAATCCTAAATTCTAAATTATTACATTTGTTTATAATAATTATTACTTTTAATAAGCATGAAATATACATTTGTTCGTACAAATGTATACTTATATAAATATAGGTATTTTCCTTCATTTAATATACAATATTATATTTTCTAAACCCTAAATTCTATAAACTAAACCCTAAACCTTGTAAACTAAACCCTAATTAGCGTGAACACTAAACCCTAATAGGTGAAAACTAAACCCTAAGCCTGAACACTAAACCCTAATAGGAGTATTTACTTTTAATAAGCATAAGATATACATTTGGTCGCACAAATGTATACTTATATTAATATAAATATTTACCTTCATTCAATATAAAACATTATATATATCAATATACATTTATATGAACAAATGTATATATTATGTTTATTAAAAGTAACAATTATTATAAACAAATGTAATAATTAGGAGTATGGGTCAAACCCACGCGGGTCAGGGTTCCGGGTCAGGAGGGCGGGTTTGGAGCCGGGTCGACCCGTCGCACACATGTGCGACGGTCGCACCCAATAATTTGCGGTCTATATAAATGATAGCTTTCAAAACAAGCATATCTAAAAAAAAGAAAAAAGGAAAGAAACACGAACACATTAAGAGATATATAAGCTGGTAAGATAATATACCACTACAAAAAATCACCCGATTAGTGACGGAATTTTTCATCGCTAAAAATAAAAATTTCGTCGCTAAGGGCCGTTAACGACGAAATAGTGATTGACTTATTCCAAATTTAAATTCATGGTCGCTAGCAAAAATAATGACGGAAAAGTATTATGCCATTAACTTTAATGACAAACTAACGACGACATTTTTCGTCGCTAAAAAATTTGTTGCCGTTTGATTGTCTATATTTAACTACGGATTAGCACGGAAAATTCCTTTATTCCGTCGCTAAAAACAACAAATTTTACATAATATTTTTTCTTTTATTTATTTATATAAAAGTATTTAACCAATTAACACAATACTAATGCAATCTATTCAACAAAATATAAACCACAAAAAAAGTCTTATATCACATTAAATTCCAACATAACAAAAGATCATATGTTCACTCTCCAACATAACAAAATATTCATAAAAAAGTTAAAATCAAATTGTTTAAAATGGTTCCATACCAACATCTAAAGATAAAAGGAATCAAGAGGAAGATGATGGATGTCCTCCACCACTATCTAGCTTCGATAAAGCTCGCTCAAAAGTTTCCTGCTGAGCCTGAAACTATGCTTGCATCTGTGCTTGTGCCTCGTCCCGCGCCCTCAACTCCTCATCTCGCCCCCTCAACTCAGCTTGCATCATTTCCTCATTTTGCTAGCTCTACTGTCTCTCTAAATCGAACAGTTCCTGCATCTCCATTAACTTCTGATGAGCAGTTGAATCGAACTGGGAGGTCGCTTCAGAATCAGTACTAGATGAACCACTTATATAGCAATGCACCAAATAGTCTCTTCTTCTTCGAGGGCTGGATAAGACTTTTGAAGATCTCATTCATATCCACCTCTGGCACCTCATCTGCATCGGGAACAGGCTGGCTCAATGTCTCAACACGTTCATTCACTTCCATCTATGTATAATTCATCATTAAACACTCTATTAAACAAGCTAGTTAAAACTAGTTATGAAAATACTTATTGCAATACCACAGGACTTTCTATTACTTTGTACCTTCTGCTTTTGCTTTCACATCATCCCGACACCAAATACTCTTTCCAACTTGCCCACTCTTTGTCAGGAATGAATGGAGGTGGTTTCACGTTGTTTTGGCACCTCTTGATCTTATGAATAAGATCCTTGTATCTGTCCCTTGTCCTTGTGTACCGTTTTTTGTATACAACATCTTCACTCAAGTCTGTCCAGTAGAAGCATGGACTCTTCACCAAACAATGATGTAATTAAGTAAATATCAACATTTAACAAAGATAACACATATGTCCAGGGTGCAGAAAATTGGACTCTTCATCAAACAATTATGTAATAAACATCAACAATTAACAAAGGTAACACATATGTCCAGGGTGCAAAAGCTTCATCAAACAATTATGTAATAAACATCAACAATTTACAAATATAACATATATGTACAAGGTGCAAAAGCCTGGACTCTTCATCAACTAAATCATACAAATATTTAGGTAAGTGCATTTTATATTAAAGAAGGCACTTACAAGTTACAATTGGATATTTAAGTCTACAATTTGATCGAGTGGAATTGAATCAAAAGTGCAGTAGCTGGCCTGCACAATCAGATTTCATATAGGACATAAATCACGACCCAATTCAGTAGTATTTAATCCCATTCATATCCCAGCATAGGAACCAAGGCTGTGAGAGTAAATTGTGCACTTCTTATAATTCAAATTATGTGGGTGCAAGGGTTATAAAGCAAGCACAAAGAGGAAATCCAATGCTTGAATTTAGAATGTGAAAGACAGCAAATAGCAGCAAATTGAGTTCTATTTTTTGGAACAGAGGTAAAACAAGTAGTTTGACAATGGAAGCAACAAATGTTGAGAAAATATAGGCCCCATTTCAACTTATACCTCAGGGAATTGTTGCAAATGAGACATTGGTTCTCCATTAAATCTGACCTGCTCATATTTCAGAATAGATTATAATAAAATCAATTGACAGAATAGAAGATGCTTTTTGTCAATCAAATATCAAATACCAAAGTATTATCCTAATTTTGATAACATATTGTACAATGGTTTGTAAGAAGTGAGACCAGTGATTCCTGAACTTGCATTCATATTTGAAGCCCTACTGGTGCAGTGGCTCAAGAAAGGAAACCAAGCCAAAGAAACACAGCAGATTTTTAGTTCTTTTTCTATTGAACTAGGACAAGGTATTATGTATTATCTAAATTGCTATAATTTTTTAACATAAAAAATTAAAGATTTTTTTTGTTGGGGGGGAGGGGGTGGGTGGGGGTGTCGGGTAGGGGGGGTGGGTGGAGGTGGCGAGAAATTTTTTTTAAAAAAAATTGGGGGGTGGGTGGTGGTGGGGAGGGGGTGGGTGGGGGCGAGGGGTAGGGGGGATGGGTGGAGGTGTCGAGAAAAATTAATTTTTTTTTTGGGGGGGGGGGGTGGTGGTGGGTGGTCGGTGGGGGCGTGGGGTAGGGAGGGGAGGGTGGAGGTGGCGAGAAAAATTAAAAAAAAAAAAAATTGGTTGGTGGGGTGGGTGGGGAGGGGCGTGGGGTAGGGGAGGGTGGGTGGAGATAGCGAGAAAAATTTAAAAAAAAAATTGGGGGTTAGGGGGGTGGGGTGTGGTGGGGAGAGGATGGGTGGGGGCGTGGGGTAGGGGAGGGTGGGTGGAGGTGGCGAGAATTTTTTTTTTTTTTTTTTTTTTGGGTTAGGGGGGTGGTGGGGTGGGGAGGGGGTGGCTGGGGGCGTGGGGTAGGGGAGGGTGGGTGGAGGTGGCGAGAAAAATTAAATTTTTTTTGGGGGGTTGGGGGAGGGGGGTGGTCGGTGGGGAGGGGGTGGCTGGGGGCGTGGGGTAGGGGAAGGTGGGTGGAGGTGGCGAGAATTTTTTTTTTTTTTTTTTGGGTTAGGGGTGGAGGTGGCGAGAAAAATTTTAATTTTTTTTTTTTTTTGGGTGGGTGGGTGGGGGCGTAGGGTAGGGGAGGGTGGGTGGAGGTGGCGAAAAAAATTAAAAAAAAAATTGGGGTGGGGAGTGGTGGGGAAGGGGTGGGTGGGGGCGTGGGGTAGTGGGGTGGGGTGGAGGTGGCGAGAAAAATTAAAAAAAAATTGGGGGGAGGGGGGGGTGTTGGTGAGGGTGGAGGTGGCGAGAAAAATTATATAAAAAAAATGAAGTATGTCATAAAATAAAATTGAAAGTGTGGCATAACATAAGTAAGCCAATAATAAGGGTAATATTGTCATTTAACAATTTATTCATTATTTTCCCACAAAGAGAACATGTGTATAGGATAAAAAAAAATCCATCAAAGAGAACATGAGATAACAAGAGTGGAAATGAGAAAATTTTTTCACCTTTTTATTTCCATTATTTTCTCATGATAATTTTACAACAAAAAAGAATGCACCCTAAGAGAAAAATTGAGAGTCAAGGGAAGAGTTAACTGAGGGTTAGCTAAAAGTTGTCAGCTAAGGGATAGCTAACTAAGTATATCATCAGCTGAGAGGAGATTAACGATTAATTTCGCGTTTGGTTGGATGTTTTTAGAATTTTGAAATGAAATCAAGTAATTTAATCCATTACTTATTGTTTGGTTTGGATAATGAGATAATCATTACCCTTACTTGAGGGTAACCCAATCACCCAATTTGTTACCCCTCAAAATAGAGGGGAAACAAAAGAAAATGAATCCCTTACTAATGTTTCTTTTCCATTGTTAAACCAAACACTTAGTAAAAGTAATGTTTATTGTTACCATTCCATTCCTTTATTTGATTCCATTCTCTTTCCATTCCTCTACTTGAACCAAACGAGCACTAAGTATGGTCAACTGAGAGTTAGTTGTTCAGATATGACAAAGTTTGTTGGCGGCGAAATAATTAATCAGTTAGTTTAGTTACTTTCTTGGAAGCTAATCTCCAACGTTGTTCTTACGACTATAAATACGACTGTTTGTGGTGTATTCGATAAAAGAGTTATTGTCTTCAGTTGTATATTACAAAGAAAGCAGTTAGAATCGAGAAATGAGGAAAAGTAGTAGTTAGTAGTGAGCTACAAGTTCTTTTCTATTCGAAAAACTCGTGTTTCGAAATCAATACATCCATCTTTTCCCTTCTCGTGAACGTAAAGTTTATAATCGAACCACAAAATTAAAATTGTTGTGCTTCGTCTTTATGTTTTCTGTTTCAAAGTTGCCTTAGTTCTAATATCTATATAAAAGTGAGGGTAGTATTTTGTTTTCACCAAGTCGAGTGGCCATCTTTCATCATTCATTCTATAAACGTATATACGAATACGATCTCGAGTCCTGACACATAGAAAATGTGAATAAATGCAAACTTGCAAATCTCAAGCAATATTTTTTTGGAGTGCATTTGTCAGTGTTGCAAGAGTAACATTAACAACATAGAAGCTATTGAAATAGAAGATGGATTGGTAGAGTTATTTGCGGTTGAGCACAGCAAAGAGTACACCAGTAAACACTTTGTCCCCCATTGAATCCAACATGTGAGTGAAGCGGAGCTTTTGTTGCATAGCCCTCTCGAATACTTGCTCCACTCTCTCTTTCCCAAAGTGATTCGCCATTGTTCCTTCCATTGATGCTCTGAGGTTCATTACTTTCATCTCAGCCTCCACTTTGAACGTTACATCCACCATTTCCATCTTCACTATTTCGAAACATCCATTTTTCTCAACCACTCTCCTCATATCCTCTATCCAAGGAAACAAAGTAGGAACGTTGAACGAGTCCATTTCCTCTTGCGCTAAAACTCCCTGCACATCATAATAATTGCCTTAAATGGTAAAGATCAAGATTTTTACTGCAATCATCCCATATATATGATAATTAAAAGTACCTCTTTGACCATGTCGATGAGGATGGACTCGATAAAAGTAAACGATACAGAAACATAATGCTGAATATCCGGATTAGGCACACCGGGAAGAAGAGTCACTACCATTCCTCCTGCTACAGTCTCTTGAGCTCTGGCTCTCAAGAATATCTCCATATCTTCCTCGAATCGATCTGCATAAGCTTTCGCCACCGCATCGGAGGCGCCCGTGTAGTGGATTTTTCCGGCATTCCACGCCGGAGAGCCTTTCACCGCTACCCCCTCCGGCAACTTGGACAGCCAGTGCATCGCAACAGAGGAATATGCGTCATGTGGATGGAAGAAGAAGGGAACAATCTGCCATAGAAGGAGCCCGCCGCCGCCGCCGCGAAGTAGTTCCTCCCATGAGGAAGAGAGGCCAAGAGGGTGTTGAAGTCGTTGCCGATCCGATCATTGAAAAACACTTGGAATTCGAGGTTGTTAGAGCACGACTTTTGTTGCACGGCTTTGATGATGGTTTCCATGGCGTAGAATGTGTTGGGCCCCACCGAGCATCCTAAATCGGCGACGGCGAACGTGGTGGAACCACACAGCGATTTGCTTAAATCAAGATTCTCCATCACTGCCTCCCTTATTGCATCCTCCACAACACGCGCCGCTTCTCTCTGCGGATATCATATAGCTAATGAATCAAAAATTACAAAAATGGATTACTTTTTTGTAATAACTAATTCAGAATAATAGAAAAGCTACCTGCCCAGTAGAGTTTTTGGCGTAGCTATATGTACCGTCACCACCATTCATTGGACAAGATTCAGCCATTATTAGTCCTCTGTTTTATGATCTGTTCCTGAAATCTGTATGATGCAAAGAAAAGAAAAAAAATATGAAAACCCTTCAATTTGAGTAATGATGAACCTTGACCAGTGGCAATAATCTGATTTGATCTCTTAAAAAAATATTACTTATAATTTGATTTTGTTGAAAAAGTGGCCACCGCTGACCCACCTCTATATAGAAATAGAGCCACCATTCACTGACTCACGGCACGGGCAGGGGCTCAAGGGACTTTATAGATTTTTCATCTAATTTTTAAAATTCAAATTTAAAATAAAAATTTCTTTAAATTTAAATTTGGGAATTATAATAATTAAAAAAAATTACATTAGAAAATTAAAAATTATATAAATTGCACCAACGACTGAATAGGACCGAATCGTGCCTAAATATGCTCGATCAAATCTTGTTTCATTCTCAATTGAATTCATTTATTGCGCATTCTTGTATCTCGAGCCAAATACACTCGAAATTTCGAGCTCGAGATATTTATTTTTAAATTTTTTTGGGGGACCTCTACTTTTTCGGGCCCTGTACGGTCAACCATCTCACGCAGGCAGCATATAGCCATTCATACGATTTTATGGTAGTTTGTTATTTTTGATGTCTATGTTTGTTATTCTCTCACTTTCGAACAAGGGTGTAAATTCGGGTTGCGAGTATCGGGTATGCCCTCACCCGCCTCGATACCCGAATGGGTATCGAGTACCCGATAGCCGCAAAATCAAGGAAGAGGGTTGGGACGGGTATTATTTTTTCAAAAACAGTGGATATCGGGTACCCTCGGGGTACCCGCATGTAATTTTTAATTAAATGAATAATTTTTATAATTATTAATTAATTTTTAGGAAATATGAAAATAACTCCCTAGGCCCTAGTCAATTCACTACTCAAATTTTCTTCATCACTGGTTTTATAAATAATCAATGAAATAGAAATGATATTTTCAAAAAAAATTCTAAAATGAGGAACCAAATACCCGCGGGTAAAGAGGGTACCTGCACATTACGAGACAAGAACACCCTCCAACGAGACAAAATACCCTCCAACAGGACAAAAAAACCCGTAAAATTAAAAATAATCAAGAACTTGCAGGAAATGAGGGTACCCTTATACTCACAGCGGATACTCCGCAGCATGTAGGCGGGACGGGTGAGGGTGGGGTTTTGAACGATTTTGTTCCACGAGTGCCCGCATTTTGCGGGTAGGGTACCTGCAAGCTGTGTTACTCGGACACGGCACTTTGGGCAAAGGTGTCCGTGTCGATACGACATGACACTTAGTAGGACACTGGATCCTTGATGTGTGTCTTTTAGTTACCTAGTTTAGTGTGTGTTTGCTATGATTTTATATGCTTTTACATGAATTGTGGTATTTTGGATGTAGGAATTGAGCGAAAATTGGAGATGGATCTTGTGGATGGAAGAATTCGAAGGAATCGAATTTTGCATGGATTTTGATGGAGTTGAGTAGATGAAGAAGAAAATGAAGAAATTTGAATACATATTTGTGAAGAATACGAAGCATGCTAGGAATTAAAGATTTAAGGAATTTTATATAATTTTCCTTTTATTTCCCTTTAATATGTTAGTCATTAGTTAGTGGGCTAGTATTTGAATTATTTTCTTAAGCCCATTTAGAGGTGCCCACGGTTCGGTTTCCGGTTCGAACCGGAACCGGAACCGCCGGTTCCCGGTTCTAAAAACTGGAACCGGAACCGAACCGAAAAATAACCCTCACGGTTTCGGTTCCGAACCGTGAACCGGCGGTTCCGGTTCCGAACCGTCGGTTCCGGTTCGAACCGTTAGAACCGTCTGTTTTTTTTTTTAATGTAATTTTTATTATTTTATGTATTGTTGTGTAAAATTTAATGAAATTTGCTTTAATAAAATAAATGACACAAGAAAATATAAAGTTCATATACATTATTTTCTAAATTGAACTTATAATTCAAAGTTATACCTTACAACTCTTGTAAATAAAATTTACAAATTACAACATTTGAATGCTAAAATAAAATTAAGGCAATTTAGTTTACAACTTTTAATTGGGGAAAAAAAGAAATAAAGGAAATAGAACTTGAGCTTAATTATAACATTTAAGTTATAATTGAGTTGCCTACGTATCCCGAAGGAATCAAAGTTCACGTTTTTTTTTTCATTTTTTTTTTCATTTTTTGCTCGTTTCTTTTTCATTTTTTTCTATTTCATTTTTTTTATTTCTATTCTTCTTTTTTTACAATATTTATTTTATTTTATTTATTTCAAAGCAATTATTATTATGATAAAAAATAACTATCAATATGAAAAATTGTAGTAATATTTTTTATAGATTACCTTTCATCATATTAATAGTAAAGGATTTTCTTACGACAATAATTATTTGACCAAATATTTTCTTTATTTTATTTTAGTAAATGATTTTCTTTATTTTTTTTATTTTTTCGTTAATTTTTTATTTTCACATTTTTTATATTTTTTTCTTTTTTTCCAATTATTTTATCTTTTCTAAAAATATTATATTTATTCATATCAATTGTTATTTTTTTTCTTACGACAATAATTATTTGACCAAATAACTAAAATTAAAAGGCGGTTCTAGGCACGGTTCCACGGTTCCACGATTCCCGATTCTAACCGTGGAACCTTCGGTTCACGGTTCCAAGGCGGTTCTGACACGGTTCCAACCCGGTTCCCGGTTCCGGTTCGGAACCGAGAACCGGCGGTTTGAGAAATCGGAACCGTAACCGAACCGGCCGAGCACGGTTTCGATTCCGGAACCGTGTATCACGGTTCCGGTTCCAGAACCGTCCCGGACGGTCCGGTTTTCCGATTCGGTTCCCGGTTCCGGTTTTTTTGGCCACCTCTAAGCCCATTAATTAAAGTGACGTGAGGTGTTTGAGGGCATGAGATTTTCTTTACTTGAGGAATCAACCCTTTGTTTTAAACACACAACAGACTTTGGCGGCAGGAGACTTGGGGGAGAGACATTAGATAGTGGCGGCTGGTAATTAGAGATTGACGGTTCCAGGAGATTTTGTTCTTGGTTTTATTTTAATTTCTTAGTTAGATTGATTCGTTGCTAAATTTTTAATTCGGCAAGAATAATGAAACATTGATTTATTAATCTGTGAGACCTAATTGGTTTTAAAATTGATTCCTATTGATTTCGATTTATTCCTAGGGTTTAAAGATAATTCTGATTTTATTTAAGCTTGATCAACTTAGATTAAATTGGATTACAGTCAATTAGCACCTCCAATCCGTAATTGTTGGAATAGGGCTGATTAGTGATAAAGCTACCATGTTCGTAGTAGGAATTAATTGGTATATTAATTATTACTAGCGTATCTAGGATAATTGATATAAATTGGGTTCCTTCATCGTAATGCTATTAGAATATTAAATCTAGGTCTGGCGTCTCCAGCTATGTTATATTTTAATAAGGGAAATAAGCAGGTCTGGCGTCTCCAGCTGTTTATCGACACAGTAAGTAGGAATTGGGATACGTCCGTTGCGATTCACGGTATCCTATAACTGGTTGGTTGATAGGGATTAATTAATCTTTGCGTCGATGATCAGAGCTTTGAATTAGTGTGGATTTATTTGAGCCGAATTACCTTTCTATTGATATTTTTCTAGAGTCTTTTATTTGATTAATTTTGCATTCTTAGGTTTAATTAATTCTTCTTAAAATTAAGGCGTGGTGGCATCACCGATTTTATAGATTTAGGGATTTGAATGATTTTTAACTGCTCTCTGTGGGATCGACCCTGCTTACCATTGTACTAATTCATTTTGGTAATTCCGCAGGAATTATTTGGTGGTTGGCGACGTCCACCAATCCTTGTCCGACTCGTAACTTGCATTTCGGACACGGGACTTTGGGCATTAGGTTTCTTGCAGTTTTTTAACAGCCACAATTTGCATTTATAGCCCCAACTTTTGACTGTTTGACTTCACTAACTTAATTAAAGTAGTAGCTGCTATGTAGTAACAGCCACAATACTAACAGCCGCAATATTCAGCCGCACTATTCACCAATTAGGAGTTTTAAATTTATAAGACTTTTTATTTTCTACTATTAAATTTGGAGTTACTAACTTATTAATTTTAGACTTTTCACTTATCCTCACTTGTAAATATATATATATATATATATGCTTTCGAAATCATTATCTTTCACTATAAATGCACTTTACAATTTATAATATATATATTTCTATTTGTTGTATCCCGTATCCCCGTACCCGTGTCCAAAGTTAGGACGGTGTCCCCGTATCTAAAATTTTCAAAAATTAAGTATCGGACTCTCGGATCCGCACCCGAGTTCGATACCCGTACCCGTGTCAGGGTAACTTAGCCTGCAAGTACCCGAATTTACACCCCTAGTTTCGAATATTTGGAGTTGAGTGATTGCAGCCGAACATGAGTTAGTTTGGTTTTGATGTCCATGTTTGTTACTCTCAATTTTACCTTTATCACTTGAATTTCAGCACAGGAAGAGTACCAGGAGCATAAAAGATTCTTATATGGGGAGTCGATGGGCGGGGGCCGCGGAGCAGTAGCTTTCATGGTTAAAGGAAAAAAAGTGGTGTCTATTAGCATAAAACACACTGCTAAAAAAAGTGCTCATAGAAATTAGTTTAAAACCGATGTCTTACATATCTACAACACCAATTTTAATCGATTTCTATAAGCGCCACTCAGTACGAAATAAGTGATTAGTGTAGATATGTGCGTGTGTTGGCCAAGTCATAAGAGATTAATATCTAAGGTCAAAGGTCTTGGGTTCGAGTCTCTTGTTGCGCTGCTTTTAAATTTCTTTATTTAATGCTGCTAATTTTTTTTTTAAAAGTGATTAGTGTATATAAAAACCAATTTAATTACCATTGTTTTATTGCAGTGTCACATTTGATGATTCGACACACTCACAACATACATGTGACGTGCCTTTTACACAACTAAAAGGAAGGATGAATGATAATATGTTAAAGGAAAAAACACGTTTACCTTAACATAACAAACAGAAACGACAGCGTCTAACATATTCTGCTAACTAACTACAGATCTCGAGTGACAGACACATCAAATGCGAACGATAACTAGTGCAACAGAAGATGGATTGGTAGAGTCATTTGCGGTTGAGCACTGCAAAGAGCATACCAGCAAACACTTTGTCCCCCATTGAATCCAAGATGCGAGTGAAGTGGAGCTTTTGTTGCATAGCCCTCTCGAAAACTTGCTCCACTATCTCTTTCCCAAAGTGCTTCACCATTGTTCCTTCCGTTGATGCTCTAAGGTGCCTTACTAGCGTCTCAGCATCCGCATTGATCGCTAAATCCACCATTTCCATCTTCACTATTTCGAAACTTCCATTTTTCTCAACCACTCTCCTCATATCATCTATACAAGTAAAAAAACTAGGAACATTGAACGACTCCATTTCCTCTTGCGCTAAAACTCCCTGCACATCATAATAATTGCCTTAAATGGTATAAAGAGTAAAGATGCTCATCTTTATGATAGTTAAAAATACCTCTTTCACCATGTCGATGAGGATGGACTCCAAAAAGTTAAGCGCTACGGCGGCATAGTGCTGAATATCTGGATTAGGTACACCGGGAAGAAGAGTCACTACCATTCCTCCCGCTACAATCTCTTGAGCTCTAGCTCTCAAGAATATCTCCATATCTTCCTCGAATCGATCTGCATAAGCTTTCACCACCGCGTCGGAGGCGCCCATGTAGTGGATTTTTCCGGCATTCCACGCCGGAGAGCCTTTCACCGCCACCCCCTCCGGCAACTTGGACAGCCAATGCATCGCGACAGAGGAATATGCGATGTGGATGGAAGAAGAAGGGAATAATCTGCCGTGGAAAGAGCCCGCCACCGCCGCCGCAAAGTAGCTCCTCCCTTGAGGAAGAGAGGCGAAGAGGGTGTTGAAGTCGTTGCCGATCTGATCATTGAACAACACTTGGAATTCGAGGTTGTTAGTGGACGACTTCTGTTGCACGGTTTTGATGATGGATTCCATGGAGTAGAATGTGTTGGGCCCCACCGAACATCCTAAGTCGGCGACGGCGAATCTGGTCGAACCACACAGCAACTTGTCTAAATCAAGATTATCCATCACTGCCTCCTTTATTGCATCCTCCACAGCACGTGCCACATCTCTCTGTAGATATCATATAGCTAATGAATCAAAAATTACAAAGACAATGGATTAATTTTCTGTTGTAATAACTAATTCAGAATAATAGAAGAGCTACCTGCCCAGTGGAGTTCTTGGCGTAGCTATATGTACCGTCACCGCCATTCATTGGACAAGATTCACCCATTATTAATCCTCTGTATCTGTATGACAAAAAAAGAAAGAAAATGAAAACCCCTTTAATTTGAGTGATGATGAACCTCAAGTTGTACAAATCTCATTTCTCGATATTCTATTTATAAAATCAAAAAGGTGGCAATATGATGATTTGATTCTGATCTCTAAAAAAATATACTATCATTTGATTACGATCTCTAAATAATATACTCCCTCTGTCCCACCATTTTAGTCCTTTATTCCATTTTGAGATGTCCCAAAAAGATAGTCCACTTTTCTAATTAATACTATATAAAAATATTATTTTTACTAAATTAACCTTAATTAATGCTTCACTTAAATGTGAAAAGGACGTGTGAAAATAATAAATAAGGGTATAAAAAATAAAAATATAAAAATTAAATGCATTTTCTTAATATGTGTGAAAAATGGGAGGGGACTAAAATGGTGGGACGGAGGGAGTATTATAATTTGATTCTGTTGCATGGTAAAGAGTTTAACCTCCACGTTTAAAGCACTGGCGTTCTATTCTATAATAACACTCTCCCTAGCTCCCACGACAATCATAAAATTAGGTGACATTTTCAATAAATAAAAATAAATATTATATATATATATATATATATATATATATATATATATGTACAAATGAGAACGAAAAATCATTCTTAATTTTTGGATCATGAAAATATCAGTGAATGCATCATCTTGATGGATAAATGCACCGCTTAAGTTCGAATTCTAAAAAGAGCGATTTTTTTTAATTTTTATTTTTTTGAAATGCAGTAAGTCTAGACGTAAGTGCAATATTCTCAATTCTCATTTTAAATTGCGATTTTCGCAATAACCAACACATGTATATATAATTTTATGTCAAATTCTAGCGAAAAATACCAACAAAAATTGCCATCAATTGGACGTTTGATATATAATTGCCATCAACTCTTATCTATTTAACTTCTAAAATAATTGTCATTAATTGATGTTGTAATTGAAAAATATCAACAAATTGGCGGTGAAAAATTACTCACTTTGTCCCAACTAACTTGATTTGTATTTCGTTTTGAGCCGTTTCAACTAATTTGATAAATTTCCTTATATGAAAATTCTATTAACTTTTTCACTTTATTACCTACTATACTTTTTCACACAATACAACTCTAATAATTTTTTTGCACTTTATTACCTACCACATTTAAAACATTAAACACTAGTTTCTTAATCTCATTTTTTGGTCGTGTTTTATTTTAACTTTTTATAGTTTTTAATAAAATAAACAGTTCTTCAATTAATGTATTATGTTATGACACGATCTTATTAAAAATCGACTAGAGTTCACTAATTTAGTTAGAATTTTAAATTATTTTTTATTTATTTCAAAAATGTTTGAATTATTAAATGATTATTATAGGGTTAATAATTCATAGGTAGAGTATGTAATCCTGTCCAAATTTTAATTTTAGTGATAGATATTAATCATGATTTATTATACAATAATATTTTTTTGTCCAACTAATTATAAAATGGTGAATTAATAATAAAATGGGCCTGGTACGATACAATAGTGAAACAGAGAATCTCAATCGATATTTTTGGATTATTGGTGATACAATACAACATCATAATGCCGACGTTCTCTCATTAATTAGTTTATCTCTTGTCTTATATAGTAGTAATATTTATATATCCTTATTTAACCGCATGAATGAATTGAATAATAATAATGTCAAGGTTGGAGGGCTATCCGCTTCGCGCGCGTGAATCGAAGAAGATATAATGTCACGGTTGGAGGGCTACACAGCTGTCATTAAAATAGTTTATCACTTGATTTGTCATTGTAATTTGTAATAATAATCCCATAATAAATTCTTTTGTTTACAAGAAAGCATACCAAATACCACTACACATAAATTATAAAGAAATAATTCGATAAGAAATAGAGTCCAGCTTGGAGAAATTAAATGTGCGTAAAAGTAATAAAAACCTCTTTAAAAGTAATAAAAACTCTTTAAATATGCATATATATGGTGCAGGTAGGGCATAACGCAAACATGACATTGATTTATGTTATAAATGATATTGAAATTTGATATATTGGTGGCTAATATATGTTGATAATTTATCTAATCTCGAAAACTATATTGAAAGCTGATGAGACATTTTAGAAGCTAGAATTCTAGTTCTTGTTGGAGGCACCATTAGTCCTCACAATAATACACTCCTGCAAATTTATTCTCTCCACACAAGTGGCGGATCTCCCAATTTTTGAGTTTTTTCTAAATATCTTATTATATATATATGTGTGTGTGTGGCTAATACATTGTTTTAATAACTATATATAGTATCCATGCTAATTGCTTAACATTTTACATTGATTTGTAAAATTTATGTTATTTTTATCCTATTTTTCTTTCTTAGTTAATTTTTAATGTTGAAATTAGGTTAATCCTCAAGTTAAAGTAATTACAAACTATTAATAATGAAAATTAGTTTATTTATTTAGAAGATGAAACATTTTTTTTAAATGAAAAAAAAAAGCATATAGCATGTCTATAAATGCTTTCAATGTACTTGATGTTGAGTTAAATGAATTACGAACAACTATTTTTTATATTAAGTGATTGTTAAAGAAATACATAAAAATGAATAGTAGAGAATGCTAAAAAAAAATTGCTTTGGAGTCTCCTGCCCTCAAACCTCCATACAAATATTTTCAGACGCCATAATTCAACAAATTTAGCCTCCCCCTCTAATGATATCCGCCCCTGCTCCATACTCTTTTCTTCTCCTCATCTCTAGTTTATAACATTCTAATATAAATGATGTCATCAAATGTGAGACATATCCATTGAAAAACAAAACACTACTTGAAATAGAAGATGGAGTAGTGTGCGAGCATTTGTAGGAAATATTATTTGCGCTTGAGCACAACAAAGATACTAGCTGGAGATGATGTCCCTCCCAAGATTTGAGTGAAGTGAAGCTTGCGTTGCATGGCTCTCGCGAATAGTTGTTCCATAATCTCATTTCCAAAGTGATTGGCGATAGTCCTTTCCATTGCTGCTCTAAGGTGCATAACTACACTCTCAGCCTCCGCATGGGCCCTGCTGTGAGAGTTTTATGAAACTCACCTCTTGAAGATAGTGAATCGTGTTCTCATATATATAGATAAAGATAATTACAAATAATAAAATGGAGAAAATAAAAGAAATCTAATTGGCCCTGACTTTACAACTTCTAACTATTCAGACGATTCATCTTCCTTTGGAGACGATACATCTTCCATAGCAGACATAGGTCTATTATCCCCCCGCAAGCGAGACGTTGGGTTAGGACAAAGGCGAAGCTTGGAACGAAAAAATTCAAAGAGTGGACGAGCTAAACTCTTTGTGAAAATATCTGCAAGCTGAAGATTTGAGGGAACAAATTGAGTTTCAAGTTTTCCAGAGGATACCAACTCACGAATGAAGTGGTAGTCGATGTCGATATGCTTCGCACGTTTGTGGGCAATAGGATTCTGGCTCAAAAAGAGTGCACTTCGATTATCACACAATAGAAGAGGTCGATCTGGGGGTAAAGCATGCAATTCCCGAAGTAAGTGTGTAACCCACATAAGCTCAGAAGCAGCATTTGCCATAGCTCGATATTCAGATTCGCAGCTCGAGCGGGCAACCGTCGGTTGCTTTTTGGCACTCCAAGAAATAAGATTGGAGCCAAGGAAAATAGAATACCCATAGGTCGAACGACGTGTGTCTGTGCAACGTGCCCAATCCGCATCCGAGTAGCCGACCAAAGCCGAATTTGTGCTGCGTTCAAACGAGAGACCAAAATGCTGAGTTCCCTTGACATAACGGAGAAGTCGTTTAACCGCTTGAAAATGATCGACTGTGGGCTGCTGAAGAAATTGGCTGACTTGATTCACCGCATACGAAAGGTCTGGACGAGTAATTGTGAGATATTGAAGAGCGCCAACCAAGGAGCGATATAACTTAGGATCATGAAATGGAGATCCATCATTAACGAGATGCTGAGCAGCAGCTAATGGAGTGGAAACGGGCTTAGAATCAACCAATCCAGCTCGGGCAAGAACATCAGCGGCATATTTGGATTGACTGAGAAACAGGCCATGATTAGTATAAGTAACTTCCGAGCCAAGAAAATAGCTTAAGCGGCCAAGATCCTTGATTGCAAATTCCTTATTAATTCGAGAAATGAATGATTTTATGAGAGAATCATTGTTTCCTGTAAGGATAATATCATCAACGTAAACCAAGAGATAAAGAATTGAGGATCCACGAGTAAATGTAAAAAGAGAAGTGTCAGCGCGACTCCATTGAAAACCAAGATCAATAAGAAAAGTGTTAAACCGCTGAAACCAAGCACGGGGGGCTTGCTTAAGGCCATATAACGCCTTCTTCAAACGACATACATGATTTGGGAATCGTGGGTCAGTATAGCCAGGTGGTTGAACCATGTATACAGGTTTGGAAAGCACGCCATTGAGGAAAGCATTTTTTACGTCCAATTGGTGAAGTGGCCAATTTTTCATGATGGCAATGGCAAGAACAATACGAACGGTAGATGCCTTAACAACTGGACTGAAAGTCTGAGAATAGTCAAACCCCAGCAGTTGAGAGTAGCCTTGCGCAACTAAACGAGCTTTGTAGCGATCAATGGATCCATTAGAGAGATACTTGGTGCGAAAAATCCATTTAGAGCCGATCACATTAATACCAAGAGGGCGAGGAACAAGATCCCAAGTGCAATTTTTTAGAAGAGCCATAATCTCTTCATCCATAGCACGTTTCCAGTGATGGGATTTGAGTGCAGATTTGTAGCTTTTGGGCTCCTTTGAGCGAAGAAGAGCAGCAATAAGGCCTGGATAATGAAAACCCGCCTCGTGTCGTGGTTTGGAAATACCAGCCCTAGCACGAGTGACCATTGGATGCGATGAAGCGGCTACAGGAGGTGACGAGGGAGGTGGTGCTGAGCTTGAGCTAGATGACGTCAGTGTTGAAGATGGCACAGAGGACGAGCTCGGGGAAGTCAAGATTTGATTTGATGGAGTTGATAAAGGCGGTTCACATAGTGAACACGGCATGAGCAACAGAGCTGGAGAGAGAGCACGAGAAGTAGGCTGCATATTTGAGGTAGAGGGAATCAATGCTACAGGTTCCAAAAATTCTGAAATGCGCAGATCATTAAGAGCATCATGAGATAATTGGCCAGAAAATGGAAAACAACATTCATCAAATTTTGCATGGCGAGAGATATAGGTTCGAGAAATAGTAGGATCGAAACACAAAAACCCCTTGTGACTGCTACTGTAACCAAGAAAAATACAAGGTGCACTTCTGGGAGAAAACTTGTTTTTAGCATAATCACGTAAGTATGGGTAAACCCAACAACCAAAAGGATGGAAATTATCATAATTGGGTGGCGTAGAAAATAACACCTCAAAAGGTGATTTATCCTGCAAAACTGAAGATGGTAGGCGATTAATGGTATAAACAGCTGCACAGAATGCCTCAACCCAATAAATAGTTGGAACCTGAGAGTGAAATAGCATCGCAAGACCAGTTATTGTAATATGTCGGCGCTTACGTTCGGCACGACCATTTTGAGAAGGCGTGTACGGACAAGACATGCGGTGAATAATGCCATTTTCTTGAAAAAATTGTTGAACTCGGGTACTGGTAAATTCTGTGCCACCATCACTTTGAAATATCTTAATGCGCCTGTTAAATTGAGTCTGAACAAAAGTTTTGAATTGCAACAGAGTGGCATAAAAATCAGACTTGAGGCGCAAGGGATAAAACCAAGTAAACCGAGAAAAATCATCAATAAACACAACATAATAAGAGAACCCAGAAACAGAGCAAACTGGTGCAGGGCCCCACAAGTCACAATGGATTAAGTCCAACACATGAGAAACACGTTTCTCATTAACATAAAAGGGCAAACGTTTGCTTTTAGCAATTTGACATGAAGGACACACATTGGGTTTAGGCAACAAAGAAGTAACATTCAAATGTCCAGACTTAGTCAAAGAAGAGATAACATCAAATGCAACATGCCCTAGTCTAGAGTGCCATAACTCAAAAGAAGCGTGTGGTCGTTTCGACTGTAGAACGGCAGCAGCTAAAGCAGAGTGCCCAGACTCCAACACATAAAGGCCATTTTTAGTGCGACCTCGCCCCAGCATTTCCTTTGTGCGACGATGCTGAATGACAAAAGAAGAATCGGTGAATTCCACAGAAACAGGGTAATCAGATGTTAATTTGCTAATAGAGAGCAAATTTTTAGTTAAACGGGGCACGACTAAGACATCAGATAAGTTCAACTTATCAGAAACTGAGCAAGTACCAATATGTGAAATAGGCAGAGAATCTCCGTTACCAACAACAACAGTGTCGGGGCCAGAATAAGAATTAGAAGTACTCAAGGATGAAGCGGTAGGAGTCATATGAGCAGATGCGCCCGTGTCGAGATACCAATCTGAAGTGGATGTTGGAGAGAGAGAGCATCCAGCATTGAAAGCTTCAGCCAGATTTGCAGATGCATTCGATGAATTTTGAACAAAACGTTCCGGACATTTATCGGCATAATGACCCTCAGTTCTGCAAATTTGGCAACGTGGAGGACGCCGATTACTTCCTCCACGACCAGAATGCTTGCCGCGACCAGAGTTAGAGGAATAGCGGTGGTTACCACCACCACGATGAGAGTTGCCACCACCTCGATGAGAGATGCCACCACCACGGTGCTGCAGGTGAGAGACGAAGGCAGCTGCTGGTGGAGAGGTGGTATTGAGAGACTCTTGAAAGAGTATAAAACTTTCCGCACGAGCGACAATGTCAGTAAACGTTGGCAAGGGAGTGAGAGCCATCTGAGCAGCAGAAAAATGAGAAAAGGACGGTCCCAAACCACGAAGAAACCAATGAGTTTTATTTAACTCATCAACGGGACGACCGATGGCAGCCAACTGGTCACACAACGATTTGAACATACAAGCATACTCACGAACAGATCGCGAGCCACGTTTGGAGAGTTGTAATTCATCCAAGATAGCGAGCTCCCGCGATTTGGAAGAATTGCGAAATGCGGATTCAAGAGAGAGCCAAACTTCACGAGAAGATTGACATCCAACAACAGCAGCCATAGCCTCCTCAGTGAGCGAGGACTGGAGAAGACTTTGCAGGCGCTGGTCATCTATGCGCCATGAAGAGAACTCTGGATTGGGAATGAGTTTCCCATCTTCCTCAATCTGTGAAGGAGGTGGGGGGCGAGAGCCATCAACGAGGCCAAGTAAGTCTTGGCAAGTTAATAAGGGAAGAACTTGATTCCGCCATAATAGATAATTGGAGGAGGATAGCTTCACGGTGAGCATGTGGACTAGAGTAGAAAAAGGGAGAAGAGCAGAGGAAGATTCACCGGCCATTGAAGAAGATAAGGGAGGCGGCTGCAAGAAAGGAGGTAGGGTTTTGTGTCTTAGGCTGATACCATGTGAGAGTTTTATGAAACTCACCTCTTGAAGATAGTGAGTCGTGTTCTCATATATATAGATAAAGATAATTACAAATAATAAAATGGAGAAAATAAAAGAAATCTAATTGGCCCTGACTTTACAACTTCTAACTATTCAGACGATTCATCTTCCTTTGGAGACGATACATCTTCCATAGCAGACATAGGTCTATTACCTGCCATCCACCATTTCCATTTTCACATTTTCGAAACTTCCATTTTTCTCTACCACTCTTCTCATTGTCTCTATACAAGGAAATATAATAGGAATGTTGAACGAGTCCACCTGCTCTTGCTCTACAACTCTCTGCGCACAGATTCGCATCCAATATTAATTATTGAAGGGATAATTGCAAATTAAATCTTTAACATTAAACTTAGCACTATATATCAATACATTTAATTAATACCAAATTCGTCTCTCCTGAAATATTTTCGCACGAATTTGAAGTTATGTTTTGGACATTTATCCTACATCGAAATTAAAAATTGATCGAGACTTTTGAAAATCATAATTTCGATTGTCTTTATATATCAATTTTGCCATCTAATATCTGGAATTGCAATTTGAACTAATTTGGACCTCTAACTCTGCCACTAACTCTTGCGTGATCGGCATATTACTCAGTTGTCGGATTTCCAGCAACGAAATTAACACCACCAAAGAACAACTGTGAAATTCAAAAGCTCAATCATCATTTTACAGTTTTTATGTATGTGGAGAGTTGCCCCAATGATCTTTAATTCCCTAACCCAAATCTGTTACTCGGCCCATTTCCCAAAACCTAGCCTACTATCCCATTTGCGCCGCTTCATCTGTTCCGCCGCCCGTCTCATCGATTCCCACCTCCGAATTCATTGCTCCACCCTCCTTCCCAATGACCTCCACTTCTTTTTATCCCTGCTGCATGTCTCTCAATGGTAAGGAAGTTTCACTCTGTTTGATCGGAAGGCTCTGCTATTCCTTCCTAAAGTGTCGCCGGATTCCTGTTCGTGGTTTCCTGATTGGTGACTGAGGGTGTGAACTTCGCTTCGATTGAGAGCTTGTATCATCGGATTCCTGTCCATCGGTTTCCTGGTTGGTGATACTTTGTGGGTGTGCAAGCCATCGGAATCATGTCCATTGGATTCCTGCTGCTGATGGCTGTGCAATCGAGATTGGAGTGCTGATCTGTTTCTCATGTTCCCTTTGAGCCGTGATCATTGAGCTGCTGGAAGAGCCATTTGCCTACTGTGGGAAAATCTGAGCCAAAGTGTCCCGAGGACACATTTTCCCACCCTTGAGTTCCCTCTGAATTTTCCTTGTTCTCTTTTCTTCTGACTTTCCCTTGTTGTTCTCTTTTACTTGCTGGTTCTACTCTGTGTTTTACAGGTACTAGGATCTGAAGAAGGAAGGAAGGAGAATAAGCAGCGGGATCGAAGGAGCAGAGGAACCGAGACTCCAGTGCAGCGAAGTCATCTCTGGCCGAGCAGAGGAATCGAAGCTCCGAGGTCAGAGGAACCGCCAGATGAGGCGTCAGAGGAATCACAGAGGAGGCGCCAGAGGAATCTACTCCAGCGGGACGAGGCCAGTGGGATCAAGGGCCAGAGGAGTCGCTTCCCCGCTGCCAGAGGGATCGAAGTCCAGCGGAGTCAAGCTCCAGCGGACTCGAGGTCAGAGGAGTCGTGTGCCAGAGGACTCCCCGCTGCCAGAGAAGTCGCGCACCAGAGGAGTCCAGCGCAGAGTAGTCCAACTGCCAGAGAAGTCTCCCGCTGCCAGAGGAGTCAAGTCCCCGCTACCAGAGAAGTCGCTTCGCCCGAGCAGAGAGATCAAGGCTCCTGTGCAGCGAAGCCAAGTCTCCAGAGCAGCGAATTCAAAGGCCTACAGAGGAGAAGAAGAAGACGAAGAATCTAGTGCTTGAGCACGAGTGGGGAAGACATGAGGTTCGGGAATCAAGTGGTGTAACCCTGGCTAGGCGAAGATACCCAACAGTGGTATCAAAGCCACGGTGACCTAGCCAGGGCACCCTCCGAACACATCTTACCCACCCCGCCGCCCCTTGGCTGCGCCGATTCGCTCCCGACGAGCAAGGAAAGGGTAAGTCCAGCTCTTTCCCCCGGAAGAGTTCGGCTCTGGTAAATTGGCTTACACCCTGAAACCCCTAGAGTCTAGGGTTGGTGTTGTTGCTGTTGTTGTGTTTTGCATGATTTGCTTGTTGTGATCTTGGTATCTTGCGATCCTGTTTTCTTTTGTGCTTCCGCTTGTTGGTCTACATCTCGATAAACCCCTTGGCATTCCAAGCCGAGTGAGATCTTCCTTGTTTTGGTCCAGTTCGTCTGAATTCCCCTGTGGGTCTCCTCGTGCGAGTATCCTGGAAAATAAGGGAGAGAGGGGCTTATCTGGATTGGCTGTGTGATCTCTGGTGTTTGTTGAGATCTGTTCTGGGTTGTTGCTTGTTGACTGTTGTTTGAGGTTGTTGTCTTGATTGTTGCTGCTTGCAGCTGTTTGAGTCTCTTTGTCATCATGAACAACTGCTATAGGTTGTGGGATAGGTCTATCCCTGGGTTTAAAACTTGCATCAGTAGGGATGTGGTGCTTAATGAACTTACCTTTCCATGTTTGACTGAATCCTCACAGTCTGATGCTCCAAGTGAGGTGGAGATACTGAATGTTATTGATCAAAACAAGTATGAGTTTATTTTTACCCCCACTGTTCCTTTTGAGGTGGATCATCAATCCAATATGCATGTTGAACCTAATAAGTTGCTTGCTGCTATAAACTCTGAAATAAACTCTCTGCATAATAACAAAACTTGGGTTCTTGTTGAAAGACCGGATAACTGCTCTATTGTTGAATGCAAATGGTTGTTTAAGGCTAAGAAAGAGTTTGGATGACCTTTTGTGTCTCTGTGCTTGTGTGAGAGGCAAGTTTAGCCTCTGTGGCTGCTTGTCTCTTTTATTTTCTTGTTCTCTGTTGTGTCGTGTGTTCTGAGTCTGAGCTTTGTGTTTTTCTCTGCTCTGTGTGTGTGTGCCTTGTGTGTCTGAGCTCTGTGCTCTGCTCTGGTTTGTTGTCGTGAGCTCTGTTCTGATCGGCCTTCCTGCTCTGCTATGTGTTTCTGTTCTGCTTTGCTTTGTGTCTGTTCTTCTCTGTCTTCGCATGTGTGTGCTCTGCTCTGTTCTGTGTCTGTCTCTCTCCTCTGCATGTGTGTGCGTTCTGTTGAGTCTTCAATGATAACCTTTTGGGTTTGAGAATGTGGTGATTTCCCTTGGATTGGTCTCTGGTGTTGAGACTGAGTTAAATATGCATAATATTTTTCTCACCCACTATTATCATGTCTCTGTGATAGGATGATAGTAAAAATGGCTGTGATGATAAGCTCAATTCAAAGGCAGGCTCTTCCCTGGTGACATAATGATCATTGTGCCAAAGGTGGAATGTGGAGAGTTGGCCCAATGATCTTTAATTCCCTAGCCCAAATCTGTTACTCGGCCCATTTCCCAAAACCTAGCCCACTATCCCATTTGCGCCGCTTCATCTGTTCCGCCGCCCGTCTCATCGATTCCCACCTCCGAATTCATTGCTCCACCTTCCTTCCCAATGACCTCCACTTCTTTTTATCCCTGCTGCATGTCTCTCAATGGTAAGGAAGTTTCACACTCTGTTTGATCGGAAGGCTCTGCTATTCCTTCCTAAAGTGTCGCCGGATTCCTGTTCGTGGTTTCCTGATTGGTGACTAAGGGTGTGAACTTCGCTTCGATTGAGAGCTCGTATCATCGGATTCCTGTCCATCGGTTTCCTGGTTGGTGATACTTTGTGGGTGTGCAAGCCATCGGAATCATGTCCATTGGATTCCTGCTGCTGATGGTTGTGCAATCGAGATTGGAGTGCTGATCTGTTTCTCCTGTTCCCTTTGATCCGTGATCATTGAGCTGCTGGAAGAGCCATTTGCCTACTGTGGGAAAATCTGAGCCAAAGTGTCCCGAGGACACATTTTCCCACCCTTGAGTTCCCTCTGAATTTTCCTTGTTCTCTTTTCTTCTGACTTTCCCTTGTTGTTCTCTTTTACTTGCTGGTTCTACTCTGTGTTTTACAGGTACTAGGATCTGAAGAAGGAGGGAAGGAGAAGAAGCAGCGGGATCGAAGGAGCAGAGGAACCGAGACTCCAGTGCAGCGAAGTCATCTCTGGCCGAGCAGAGGAATCGAAGCTCCGAGGTCAGAGGAACCGCCAGAGGAGGCGTCAGAGGAATCACAGAGGAGGCGCCAGAGGAATCTACTCCAGCGGGACGAGGCCAGCGGGATCAAGGGCCAGAGGAGTCGCTTCCCCGCTGCCAGAGGGATCGAAGTCCAGCGGAGTCAAGCTCCAGCGGACTCGAGGTCAGAGGAGTCGTGTGCCAGAGGACTCCCCGCTGCCAGAGAAGTCGCGCACCAGAGGAGTCCAGCGCAGAGTAGTCCAACTGCCAGAGAAGTCTCCCGCTGCCAGAGGAGTCAAGTCCCCGCTACCAGAGAAGCCGCTTCGCCCGAGCAGAGAGATCAAGGCTCCTGTGCAGCGAAGCCAAGTCTCCAGAGCAGCGAATTCAAAGGCCTACAGAGGAGAAGAAGAAGACGAAGAATCTAGTGCTTGAGCACGAGTGGGGAAGACAGGAGGTTCGGGAATCAAGTGGTGTAACCCTGGCTAGGCGAAGATACCCAACAATGTAGACTAGTTTAAGAGGGACAGATTAATTTGATAGACATCAATTTAAAGTTTTTATGTAGAGTATGTGGAGCAATAGTCTATTTATGATAAATATATTAATGCTCGATCTTTGAGAGTTGAGTCAATACACCATTGCAAGTCGAGCATTAGTGATCGAGAACTTTTTTGAAAATACACTAAAGTTTGATATACTCGATCAGTACAAAATACACTAGGTATTTGACATAAAAAAAATCCTAAATAATTAAAAAATTTATATATTTTGTAAAAGATATAGTATATTTTTTAAATTTTATTTTTTAAAATGGGTACCTATTACAATTTAACCCGGAAAGTTAAAATCTTTCTTTACGGTTTTTAACACGAGAATTCTTAACACTGGCCTCCACTTTAGTCGAAAACCATCAATATGCCAACCCATATAAAATTATAACGATGTTTCCCTTTGCCTTAATTTATTCCAAGCCTATACCCCACAGCCACAACACAATTATAACAATATAAGTGGAAGTAGGCGAAGAAATTAATTAAAATAAGAAATGAAGGTAGTAGCTAGTAGATGTACATACCTCTTTCACCATGTCGATGAGGATGGACTCAATAAAACTAAGCATGACGGCAGCACGATGTGGAACATCTCTGTGAGGCACACCAGGCATGTTAATCACCATAATCCCTCCCGCCACTATCTCCTCAGCTCTGCATCTCAAGAATATCTCCATCTCTTCCTCGAACTGCTCTTCATACGCCCTCACCACCGCGTCGGACGCGCCGTTGTAGTGGATTTTACCTGCGTTCCACGCCGGAGATCCTTCCTCCGGCACCTTCGACAACCAGTGGAGTGCGGCCGAGGAATAGGCGATGTGGATGGAGGAAGAAGGGAACAATCTGCCGTAGAAGGAACCCGCCACCGCCGCCGCAAAGTAGTTCCTTTCCTGAGGAAGAGAGGCGAAGAGGGTGTTGAAGTCGTTGCCGATCTGATCGTTGAACAACACTTGGAATTCGAGTTTTTTAGGAGACGACTTTTGCTGTACGGCTTCGATGATGGATTCCATGGAGTAGAATGTGTTGGGCCCCACCGAACAACCTAAATCGGCGACGGCGAATCTCTTCGAACCACATAACAGCTTGTCTATCTCAAGATTCTCCGTCAACGCCTCATTTATTAAATCCTTCACAGCACTTGCACCAGATCTCTGCAGACATGCGATATAAAACGGAAAAGAAATTTACCATAGAATTCAAGAAAAATGGATAATTTTGTAAATCAATCAATTGAAGAACTGAAAATGAAATTAAATGGAATAACTACTTCACCTGCCAAGTGGAGTTCTTGCTGTAGCTATACGTGCCGTCACCACCATTCATTGGGCAAGCAGATTCAGCCATTATACTAGTACTCCTATATTGATTTATCGTTTAATTTCCTGAAATTACTATGAAAAAATTAATGATTAAGTGATGATTGATATTAAATCACATTTCTCGATATTGTATATATAGAATCAGAAGATTGACTGTGTTATTATTAATTATGTTAATTCATTGAGAATAGGAATCTCCAGCTCATTCACTACTTGACACAAAGAAACATAAAATTGAAAACCCGATCGATTTGAATTTTGAGTGATGATGACGCACAGTTCTCGTTATTTTATTTATACAATCAAAATGGTTTAATCTATAACTAATATACAGCTTTACAAAACATATATAGCTAATGAATGGAAAATGAGAAAAGCAGGAAAATGAGTCAATCATCTCCGATGAATGGTCGGGATGGCACCTATAGCTACACCAAGAATTCCATCTTGCAGGTCTTCTATTCTTCTGAACCTAATTCACTTATTTTTCTTTTTATTTTGTGTCATGACAAATAAATTCTTCCATCTATGATCGAAGCTATCAAATTTTAGAATATTGAGTTTGTTGATTTCTATTGTGACGCTGCCGAAATGCATATCAATATTTTCATGTGATTTATGAATTATAAATTAATGGTCGACAAAATTGCATGCATGATTAAATACATTTATTTAGGGTGTATATATATGTACAGAGAGATGGGGTGAGTGCTGTGAAGGACGCAATAAATGAGACGTTGATGAAGAATCTTGATGTCGAAAAGTTGGTGTGTGGTTCGACCAGTACCAGATTCGCCGTCGCCGACTTAGGATGCTCGGTGGGGCCCAACACATTCTACGCCATGGAATCCTTAATCGAAACACTGAAACAGAAATGCCATCAACAAGGCTTGGATTCCGACAAGCTCGAATTCCAAGTGTTTTTCAGTGACCAGATCGGCAACGACTTCAACACCCTCTTCGCCTCTCTTCCTCATGGCCAGGGAAGGAATTACTTCGCCGCTGCCGTGCCGGGTTCTTTCCACGGCCGGCTGTTCCCTTCTTCCTCCGTCCACGTGGCGTATTGCTTGTTCGCCATCCACTGGCTGTCGAAGCTGCCGGAGGAGCTGCTGCTCAAGGACTCGCCGGCGTGGAACGTTGGTAGGATTCACTATGCGGGCGCCTCTGACGCGGTGGTGAAAGCCTATGCGGATCAGTTCGAGCGAGACATGGAGAATTTCTTGAGAGCAAGAGCTGAAGAGATTGTGGCGGGCGGCATGATCATAATCGTGGTGCCCGGCGTCCCCGACGGAGTTGTAGACTACGACAGCCTATACTTTGGATTTTTGGAGTCTCTCCTTGCGGACATGGTCACAGAGGTACCCAAATTACCCTAAGCATATGAATTAGATAAGAGTGATCCTCACATTTTTTATCCCATGTTTTTTTAAATTAAAAAAGAAAAGTTTATTCACCTTTATTCCATATTTTTATTTTAAAATAATATTATCATAAATTAGAATGAAAAATGGAAGGACTTTTTTTTTTCTAACATTGATCTACTAATATAACAAAATCTCGGTCTCTCTCTTCCTGACACATACTCATAAATGTTTTTGTTATGATATCATAATTTTATTTAACGACAACTTTTTAAGCTTCACAATTTAAAAATTACTATGTCATTGCTGAAATATTTTGTTGCGGTGTTCTACTTTTGGCCTTGATTTTTATTTATTTATTTATATGTGTCCATGTATTGTGTTGTGTGCAGGAACTTATAGAGCAAGAACAAGTGGACTTGTTCAACATTCCTAATGTATATCCTTGTGCGAAAGATCTGAGGAGGGTGGTTGAGAGAAATGGGTGTTTTGAAATTGTGAAAATGGAATTTGGGAACGTTGTGGTTGGTGGCACCATGGAGCCTGAGAGTTTCATACTCCAGATGAGAGCAATATTTGAAAGAAGCATGGCCAATCATTTTGGAAATGCGGTGGTTCACCAACTTTTCGAGAGAGCCATGCAACTTAAACTCGATTTTGCTCGGCTTTTGGGCTCCGCTGGCATCCATGAGATTATGGGTCAGGTCTTGGCTGCGCTCAAGCGCAAATGATATACTGCTCTGATACCATACTGTGACGCCCCAATTTTTCTTATTAAATAATAAAATGTATTCTGAATAAAAATAATAAGATTCCAATATTTTAAACAACTAAAATCTCAATTTCAAAGAAAATGTATATAAACATCATAAACTGAGGCTTTATTCCAATTGAAAAATAGAACATTATTCTTCCTTTATCTTGACCATCACTCGCCCCGCCTCTCATCGCCCGAGTCATCTCCTGAAAAAGATATTGTTTTGGGGTGGGTACAATAAACTCAGTGGGGTGCATTTATCCATATTATAAGAATCACAACAAAATATAAGTGCAAATAAAACTGTCTGCTCTTTCATATTGCCCGAAAGCAATAACTTTCTGTCTCTTAGCCCGAAGGCTATATAACTTTCTGTCTCATATAGCCTGTAGGCTATAACTTTCTGTCTCATATAGCCCGTAGGCTATAACTTTCTGTCTCATATAACCCGTAGGCTATAACTTTCTGTCTCATATAACCCGTAGGTTATAACTTTCTGTCTCATTTAACCCGTAGGTTATAACTTTTTGTCTCATATAACCCGTAGGTTATAACTTTCTGTCTCATAGCCCGGAGGCTCTGCCTGCTTCTCACACATATAAATTGAGTAAAACGTATAATAAGGATAAATGGTAAATGCAACATTATAACCCCACCTTTACTTCTCTTTGACACGTGTAAAGTAATTAAAGATTAAGTCTTGCGCGCCTCGCCTAAAAATAAATTATGAAATCATAATTAAGATACATTTAAATCAATGAATGCACATGAATATATATATATATATACATATATATATATATATATACTTGAATAAAAATTGCACATATATATTTATATATATAAACAAAATTCTTTTCTACTACTTATAATTAATTACATTTAAAAAAAATCAGCATGTGTATATATATATGCGCTTACAAAAAAAAGGAAAAGTCAAACTCTTAAAAATAAACATATGTATCCACACACACACACACATATATATATATATATGTATGTAGAAGACTCCCTAATAAATATTTATGCTTAAAATAAATGAAAAGTTAGATATAGGACACTCATGTTTATAGTATAAACTAGGAAATCATTACATATTATATATATATATATATATATATATATATATATATATATATATATATATATGCAGCAGTAGCATGTTAGGATTAGGAGAAAAATAAAAAAAGAAACATTGCAAGACTATATGTACGAAAAATCTTACACAAAGCTGGGGAATAAAGAAAATGGTGTGCCCTATTCGAAAATGGCTGAGTGGAAAAATGAGATACTGTTCTTCTCTTTGACGAGAAAGAACCGCAACACAAATATTAGAAAAGAAGCCACAAGATAGAGAGTTTACCTCACTCAGGAGAAGAGTTCGGTGATTTTTATTTTTAAGTGTGAGAAATGAGGTGAAAGGAGCTGCTATTTATACAAGAGGTTGAGTGTTTATTTTTAGAAATAGTATCAATCAATTATTCTTCCCATGACTTCACAAGGAAAGCTTGACTAGGGTAAAATTTTGCAGCTGTAACTATGAACGAAAATAAAATAAAGGAAGTGTGCAAAACCTTATACTATTTTTCTTCTGGCCCAAGAAATGGGCTTCATAAATTAAAAGAATTGGATTTTCTCAATAGATAGCTATTTGGACTTTATAAAAAAAATATGTAATATATAAAAAAAAATTTAAAAATATAACTATAGAAATAATACTAATAGGTAAAATAAATAATGCTTTGAATTTCTTATAATTAAATGCTCGTGCTCATGCAATATCTAGGCGCGATTTATAAGACTTAAAATTTAATTATTGAAATAAATTAAAGAAGAGGATTTTTTGTACTAAAAAAAAATATTTTGGGGCACTACACAAAGCTTTGGCAGGTAAAGAAGCTAAAATGTCAGATGAAGATTGGAAAGAGTTAGATCTAGAAGCTTGAGCGTCCATCATTCTCTACCATTTAAAATGGGATGTTGCTTTCTTTTGGTTGATAGTGAGGCAACAATTGTAATGTGTGAGGTCAAAGTTGGAGGCCATAGATGTGATTTGTGAAGGTGGACTACGAAAATCAAACACTCATGTTGTTTCTTTCATTGCCAAAATCATATGAAAATCTTGTACAAACATTGATGCTTGTGGACGACAATCTAAGGATGGATGAGACTAGGAAGTCTAGGATGTCACTCCTAGCGGATGATCTTCGAAAGATTGCAACTAATGGCATGGCTACTAGTGGTAACCAGGAGCAAGTGCAAGGGCTAGTTGTATACAAGGGGTATAAAGCAATGAACGAGGCAACTGAGAAGTGGTTTACTACCTATAAATTAAGACATTGATGGTAGACTCTTTTTAATGGGAAATAACCATTTTCTGCAAAGCGGTGGAGCTTGATTCAATAAGGATCAAGATGCATGATGAAGGAGGACGGATTGAAACACTATCATTGCGCAAAGCTCAAAAACACATGCGGCCGAGACGCGCGCCCGTGTGGTACGCGACTCCAGCGTGTTTTGGAATCGCGTAGCTAGGCGTATTTGCTAGGTTTGACCGTGATTTGACAAAAAATTTGCCGAAAAGTTGATTTTTGACCGCCCGTCATCAGTGGTCTACAGTTTTATTTGTTGAATGATTTCTTTTTTCTTTGAATTCATAGTTTGCTAGTTTAGAAGTCGTAATCTTTTGCCTCAGGGTTAGAGATTAAATAGATTATGGATTTATAATTGATTTGGTTTGATTTATCCCGACATATTCTTTCATTTTCATATTCTTGTGCTTATTGTTTGCTTAATTGATTGGCTACCAATTTCTATCTCCTTCTATATGACTCGGCCGCAAGAGCCGCCACCTCAACATCTCTTCCCCCAACAGCGCCGAGACCTCATTCCACTCTACGGGCTCAAATGATACACCAACAAGATCAACGCTTTACGGAGTATTAATTTAAGGTTTTGTTCTTTTGTTCTTTCTAAATTTCTGGGGTAGCTTTGTGTTGAGCTCGTTGGTGAAATTTTAAGATTCTTGTTAGTATTCTTCCAGTACAAGCAATGTAGTATTATGAAAATGTATCTTCAATATGTTAGATCTTCTGCAAAAATTCTTCATTTTGTTATTGGTTTCGTGGGACATCGCAGATCATCAAATAAAATCAACAGACAAGGGTAGATAGTGTAAAAATGAGACTCAGAGGGTTTATTAGGATAATAACTTAGGCCGATTTGGAAATTAGGACAAAAATTTTTGACCTTGTAAAAATAGAACACTAAATAATAAGTGTTGCACCCTGTTAGAAATGGATATTGGGCCCATTCCTCCCTTAAAAGGCCTTGTAAGGGAGAGGGTTGCCTCACCATATAAAGTGGCTCATGCCACTATCTCCAATCCAATGTGGGACACTTCAATACACCCCCCGCACGCGCAGCGTGGACTTATCCCAAACGCCATCCGTTGACAACGATATTGGGGGGGCCCATCATTGGATTGGGTTGGCTCTGATACCATGTTAGAAATGGATATTGGGCTCATTCCTCCCTTAAAAGGCCTTGTAAGGGAGAGGGTTGCCTCACCATATAAAGTGGCTCATGCCACTATCTCCAATCCAATGTGGGACACTTCAATACACCCACACAGAACATTTCTAGGCCCATTATCGAATTTATGGGCTTAATCAAGTTGGTGTTATCATCTCATTAGTGATATGAGTAGATGGAGGGATTGGTTATGTGGCAAGCACATCATTTTTATGGCTCCAGATAGGATGTCATGTGCTTGGTCAGTGCTGGTAAGCCCAAAAATTTGATAATGGGCCGAGAAATATCATGTGAGTGCAACACTTATTAATTAGTGTCCTATTTTTACAAATCAGAAATTTTTTATTTTAATTTTCAAATCGACCTAAGTTACTGTCCTAAAAAATCATTTGACTCGTGAAAATGATGAGGTTAAGGAAAAAACCTTTATGATGACTTCGCTTTTGTTTTAGTGTTCTTAATGACATGCGCTTCATTTGTTGCTTCTGAAAGTAAATGGGATTAATAATTCATCAGCTGAAGATATTCTTATGCGGGGAAGAATGGAGTAATTTAAACAAATCAAAATGTGATTGGCGGTTGGAAGAGATGAGATCCAGTGTCCCATTGAGTGACTGAATCTCATGCTTATATCTATTATTTTAAAAATATTTTTTATAAATAAAATTTGTTATAATACTATGAATTATATTTAACTTTTATTTCAAAAAATTAATTTTTTTAAAAAGTATATACCATGACTTTGAATTTATCAATCTATTATTAACTAATAAAAGTGAAATTAAATGATAACAATTAATCATATACCCTAGATTGATGGAATAAATCTTAATTAATAATCACAAAATTAAACTAAAACATACAAAATTGAAATTGAAAAATAAAAATATATAAAAAATTAAATAAAATAGAAAATGAGACAGAAAGTGGGATACTATATGGTACATGAATCTCATTCTCGGTTGGAATAAGAAAATAAAATGAAATGGAGCTTTAGAAAACAAATAATAATAATAAAAATCTTGAATCCTTTTGTTTTCCGGCACGAGGATATAGTTCTAGATTTATCATCAGTTTGTTTTCTTTATTTAGGTCCCAATTAATCAATAATTTGAATTAATAAGGCACAAAGTATAAACCATATATATTACGAGTGTATTTATCAATCAATTAATAAATTTTTTAAGCTCGACTAACAACTCAAATAACTCAAATTTTATGAATTACTAGTACGCCCGCTCGTGCGATGCACGATCAACATCAATATTGAATGATATTTTAAATAAATAAATATATATTAAACATAATTTAAATATAAATAAATGCAAATATGAACTTTAAAAAAATTAAAATTATCCACGACATAATCTCAATTAAAAACATGAATTTGAAAATGTTTGCATTTTCAATTTTGTATTTATAATTTTTGAAATACCAATTAATTAATTTTAATTGGTAAAGTGTATAAATATATAAATCATCAAATATCAAAAGCAAGTATAAATAGTAATGAGTATCATTGTGTATCATATAATATTATAAGATGAACAAAACTAGAGTGGATTTTGAAAATAGTCACTTTGGAATAGTAAATTTAAAAATTGGCCACTGAGAAAAAAAAATTAAAATTAAAATTGGCTACACTTACCATTTTATCCTTGCATATAAAAAATTCAAAAATTATACGCGCATTCACACCCAGTTGAATTCACAACCAGCATTCATTTTAGCAGTGAATTCAAGTAGTCGTGAATTTGAGTTTTAAAATTTGAATTCACAACTAAAAATAGTGTTATCGTGAATTCAAATCGTGAATTCATGTTTTAAAGCGTGAATTCACAACTATAAAATATTGTTAGTCACGAATTCAAGTTTTAAAGCGTGAATACACAACTAAAAATATTGTTAGTCGTGAATTCAGGCTTTAAAATTCAAATTCACGACTAGTTGAATTCACAACTAGCAATAGAGTTGGTTGTGAATTTGGGATTTAAAACTTGAATTCACAACTAACATCAGCTATTCAGTTGTGAATTCTAATATTAAAACTTGAATTCACAATCAAAACAACTAGTTGGGAATTCGAACTTTAAAACTCGAATTCACAACCAACACTAACGATTCAGTTGTGAATTCATCGAGCTGGTTGTGAATTTTAATTAGTTTTAGTTGTGAATTCATAAATCTGATTGTAAATTCAAGAACATTAAGTTGTGAATTCATAAATCTAGTTCGAAATTCAAGAACATTAAGTTGTGAATTCATAAATTTGATTGTGAATTAAAAAAATATTAATCAATTGATGCCTGTAGAGAATACACAAGTACAACTGAGCAGAATTTTCTCTGCGATGATAAATTTAACGGTTCTGTAATGACAAATAAACGACTCAATTTTGTGAGCATCGCATT
Organism: Salvia miltiorrhiza; assembly: GCF_028751815.1. Lineage (NCBI taxonomy): Eukaryota > Viridiplantae > Streptophyta > Magnoliopsida > Lamiales > Lamiaceae > Salvia > Salvia miltiorrhiza. The sequence goes on from NC_080387.1 coordinate 45,064,714, forward strand.
TTTGTTATCCGAGCATCATCACACAAATCGAAGGCAATTTACTTAATTTCAAAAAATATCTACCTAATAAACGCAGTAGAACTAAACGAATTGTGCTCACATTAAATTAAAGCAAATAAATTAATTGTTTATGGGTCAAGTAAAAAAAAATTAAGGGTTATTAGCCTGTAAATACATGAACTTTTTATATTTTCTAAAATTTAACATGACTTTTATTTTTAGCCCACAAATACACGAACTTAGCATTTTTTCTGATTTTTGACATCGACATGAAAAAACTCTATTTATTGTTGAGGTGGAGGCCGAAATACAAGACGTGGACTACGAAATATGCACTTGAATAGAGTAATTTGATTCATTATTTTGATTAGAGAGTGAATGACATGGTATACCGGCCTTCACGTTAATAGTAAATTAGAATTTTTTCTTGTCAATGTCAAAAATCAGAAATAATGCTAAGTTCGTGTATTTGTGGGCTAAAAATAAAATTCATGTTAAATTTCAGAAAATATAAAAAGTTCGTGTATTTACAAGCTAATAACCCAAAAAAATAATTGTTTATGAGGAAAACATATGCATCACATCCTGGAATACCAATTCCCGCAACGGCACAATCGCGTAGGTGTGGAGACGAATATCTTCATGTTAATTAACTTTGAAACACAAAGTAAAAGAATATTTTGTTAATTAAACTAAATGTGTAGTGTATTTGTGAGGCTGAATTTGTGGCTAATTTTTTAATTTTAATCTTAGGAATATTTTGTACTTTTACACAAAAAGTGGCCAATTTTTAAAGTTTTTATTTGATAGGCTAATAATTAAATTTACTAAATGAAGTGGCTAATGTTGGAATATAAAAATAAACTTGATTTTTTGAGTGAAGATATTTTAAAAGAAAAATATAGAGAATTCTAGAAAAAGTAAGTGAAGATATTTGTATTAGAAATATCTAGAATCAAGATATTTTAGAAGAAAAATATAGAGAATTCTAGAAAAAGTAAGTGAAGATATTTGTATTAGAAATATCTAGAATCAAGATATTTTAAGTAGAAAAATCTAGATAGAAAAAATCAAGAGAATTCTAGAATTCTCACTTGACTACTATATATATGTGGAGGTTGTATCAATTGTTTAGAATGAAGTGAATTGAAGAAAAATTGTGTTAGTAAACAACAATCCTCCCACTCAAATTCCTAAGCACACACACGTCCACAACCAATTTCTCCAAATTTCCTCCTACCAATTAAATAAATTCTCCATTATATATTCTTATATTTCAACAAAGTGGTATCCGAGCCATAAAATCCTACCTGTGGAATGGCCAACCTACAATCGTTTCAAGTCCCCATGCTCAACAAGAGCAACTTCGACAATTGGAGCATCAAGATGAAGGCGCTATTGGGAGCCCACGACGTTTGGGAGATCGTGGAGAACGGCTACGAGGAGCCGCAGGACGAGGCCGCACTATCCCAACAACAAAAGGATAGATTGCGAGACATGAGAAAGAGAGACAAGAAGGCTCTCTGTCTCATTTATCAAGCGCTGGGGGACGACGATTTCGAGAAGATCTCGAATGCGAGTACCGCCAAGGAAGCGTGGGAGAAGCTCCAGAACGCGTGCAAAGGAGCGGAGCAAGTAAAAAAGGTACGACTTCAAACTTTAAGAGGAGAGTTTGAGTCTTTGCATATGAAAGAGTCCGAGTCAATTTCGGATTATTTTTCAAGAGTCTTGGCGGTGTCTAATCAAATGAAAAGAAATGGTGAAAAATTGGAGGATGTTAGAATTATGGAGAAAATATTACGCTCACTAACTCCAAGATTTGAGCATATAGTAATCACAATTGAAGAAACTAAAAATTTGGAGGAGATGACGATCGATCTCTTGTTGGGGTCGCTGCAAGCATATGAGGAGAAGCAAAAGAAGAAGCAAGAAATTTCAGAGCGACTTTTAAAGTTGCAAGTAAGCTCAAAAGATAAAGAAGAAAGTTCGAGCAACAGCCGCGGACAATACAAAGGAGGACGTGGTCAAGGTCAAGATCGAGGCAGAGGCCGTGGACGTGGACGAGGACGAGGAGGCTTCGTCAACAGTGGTGAAAGAAATGAGTTTACAAGTGGTCGGGGGAGGAGCAACCCGAAGTCGAGGTACGATAAATCCTCAATAAAGTGTTATAATTGCCATAAATTTGGGCACTATGCTTCCGAGTGCAGAAGTGAAAAAGTAAAGATTGAAGAGAAGGCCAAGTATGCCGAAAGTACAAATCAAGATATTGGAAGTGTGCTTCTGGCATATAAAGGAGAAGCTGGAAGACAAGATGACACGTGGTACCTCGACACTGGTGCTAGCAATCATATGTGCGGGAAGAGAAACATGTTTGTGGAGCTCGATGAGTCGGTAAGTGGCAACGTCTCCTTTGGTGATGAATCTAAAATTCCAGTTAAAGGAAAAGGGAAAATTTTAATTCGCTTGAAGAATGGAAATCATGAATTTATTTCCAACGTTTATTACGTGCCCAATATGAAAAATAATATCTTGAGTTTGGGACAACTCTTAGAGAAAGGTTATGATATTCACATGAGAGATTATAACCTTTCAATAAGAGATGGCAAAAATAATCTTATTGCCAAGGTGCCAATGTCTAAAAATAGAATGTTCTTATTGAATATTCGAAATGACGTGGCAAAATGCCTGAAAGCGTGTTACCAAGATAAGTCTTGGTTGTGGCATCTTCGGTTTGGGCACTTGAACTTTGGTGGATTGGAGTTATTGTCAAAGAAGGAGATGGTGAGAGGACTACCATCCATCAAGCATCCCGATCAACTGTGCGAAGGTTGTCTACTCGGGAAGCAGTTCAGAAAGCCATTCCCAAAGGAGTCAAGCTCAAGAGCTCAAAAGCCACTGGAGTTAATTCATGCTGATGTGTGCGGGCCAATCAAGCCAAGCTCCCTCGGTAAAAATAATTATTTTCTGCTCTTCATTGATGATTTTTCTAGAAAAACGTGGGTATATTTCTTGAAGCAGAAGTCAGAAGTATTTGATGCATTCAAGAAGTTCAAAGCTGCCGTCGAGAAGGAGAGCGGACGAGAAATCAAAGCCTTGAGGTCTGATCGAGGTGGAGAATTCACATCAAGGGAGTTTCTAGAATTTTGCGAAGCAAATGGAATTCGACGGCCCCTGACAGTTCCGAGATCCCCCCAACAGAACGGAGTGGCGGAAAGAAAAAATAGGACAATCATGGAGATGGCGAGGAGCATGCTAAAGACGAAGAATCTGCCTAAAGAGTTTTGGGCCGAAGCAGTGGCGTGCGCGGTGTACCTATCCAACCGATCGCCGACAAGGAGCGTGTGGGGAATGACTCCACAAGAAGCCTGGAGCGGGAGAAAGCCAGGAATTTCCCACCTAAAGGTATTTGGGAGCAAAGCCTACGTGCACGTACCAGATGAGAGAAGGAAGAAGCTCGACGATAAAAGTGAAGCATTCATCTTTATCGGGTACGACTCTAACTCTAAAGGCTATAAGTTATATAATCCAAATACCAAGAAAACAGTGATAAGTCGAGACGTGGAGTTCGACGAAGAAGGAGTCTGGGATTTCAGCTCCAGCGGTGACTTCACCTACATCCCACAGTTAGAAGAACAAAGAGCAGAAGAGCAAGTTGGAGAAGTCCAACAAGAGCTAGTTGCTCCACCAGCTTCACCAGTGTCAGTCACTGAAGACTCGCCACCATCTTTCTTAAATGAAAGAGCCACACCACGAGCAAGGAGTTTGGGCGAGATATATGAGGATACTGAAAGGTTAGAAGATCTCACCTTGTTTTGCCTATTTGCTGATTGTGAGCCTGTTAGCTTTGAAGAAGCAGCAGATAGTGAAAATTGGCGAGTCGCGATGGATGAAGAGATCAAAGCCATAAAGAAAAATGATACATGGGAGCTCGTAACACTACCTAAAAGGGCACAAGGCCATTGGAATCAAGTGGGTGTATAAAGTTAAGAAGAATTCCAAGGGTGAAGTGGAAAGATATAAAGCGAGGCTTGTCGTGAAAGGATATAGTCAAAGAGCTGGAATCGATTATGATGAGGTATTTGCTCCTGTCGCTCGCTTAGAAACTATTAGACTAATACTCTCTCTTGCAGCCCAAAATAGATGGAAGATTTATCAAATGGATGTCAAGTCAGCCTTCTTGAATGGGTATATAGACAAAGAAGTCTATATCAAGTAGCCAATGGGCTACGAGGTGAAAGGGCAAGAAGATAAAGTCTTGAAGTTGAAGAAGGCCCTATACGGACTAAAGCAAGCACCAAGGGCATGGAATAGCAGGATCGATAAGTACTTGGAGGAGAATGGCTTCACCAAATGCCCTCACGAGCATGCCCTCTACGTTAAAGTCAATGGAGAGGATATATTAATTGTGTGCTTGTATGTAGATGATTTGATCTTCACAGGAAATAATCCAAAGATGATTGAGGAGTTCAAGAAGGCCATGTCAAAGGAGTTTGAGATGACAGATATTGGGCTGATGGCGTACTACCTCGGCGTGGAAGTCAAGCAACTCGAAGATGGGATCTTCATCACACAAGAAGGATACGCCAAGGAAATTCTCAAGAAGTTCAAGATGGAGGACTGCAAAGCAATCAACACGCCAGTGGAATGCGGGATAAAATTATCCAAGAATGATGGAGGAGAAAAGGTGGACCCGACATTGTTCAAGAGCTTGGTTGGAAGTTTACGGTACTTAACTTGTACAAGGCCGGACATTCTTTATGCGACAGGACTCGTGAGTCGCTATATGGAGAATCCAACCACTACGCATTTTAAGGCGGCGAAGAGAATACTACGATATCTCAAAGGTACGCTCGACTATGGCCTATTATATTCAAATACTGATGATTATAAGCTTGTTGGCTATAGTGATAGCGATTGGGCTGGAGATAACGATGATCGAAAGAGCACAAGTGGCTTCGTGTTTTTCATGGGAGACACTGCCTTCACCTGGATGTCAAAAAAGCAACCTATAGTGACGTTGTCAACGTGTGAAGCTGAATATGTGGCTGCCACATCCAGTGTTTGCCATGCAGTTTGGCTACGAAGTTTACTGGAAGAGCTTGGATGGCCACAAAAGGAGCCAACAACGATTTGCGTGGATAATAAGTCAGCAATCGCGCTCTCAAAGAATCCGGTGTTTCATAATCGAAGTAAGCATATTGACACCCGCTTCCACTACATCAGAGAATGCATCGCAAAGAAGGAAGTTCAAGTGGAATACGTGAAATCACAAGATCAAGTTGCAGACATCTTCACAAAGCCACTCAAGCATGAAGATTTTATCAAGCTGAGAAGTTTGCTCGGAATGACAAATCAAGTTTAATGGGGAGTGTTGGAATATAAAAATAAACTTGATTTTTTGAGTGAAGATATTTTAAAAGAAAAATATAGAGAATTCTAGAAAAAGTAAGTGAAGATATTTGTATTAGAAATATCTAGAATCAAGATATTTTACAAGAAAAATATAGAGAATTCTAGAAAAAGTAAGTGAAGATATTTGTATTAGAAATATCTAGAATCAAGATATTTTAAGTAGAAAAATCTAGATAGAAAAAATCAAGAGAATTCTAGAATTCTCACTTGACTACTATATATATGTGGAGGTTGTATCAATTGTTTAGAATGAAGTGAATTGAAGAAAAATTGTGTTAGTAAACAACAATCCTCCCACTCAAATTCCTAAGCACACACACGTCCACAACCAATTTCTCCAAATTTCCTCCTACCAATTAAATAAATTCTCCATTATATATTCTTATATTTCAACAGCTAATTTCATATATTAGCTCACAAAACTATTTATTTGCATATAATTTAATACTCCCTTCGTCTGCCAAGATTATGTAAAAATTACTATATCGGGCATCTGCCAAAATTATGTTACTTTCCTTTTAAGGCAATAGTCCCACCATCCTCTTTAATATTTTATTCTTATTAACACTCTTTATATATAAAAAACTCACCTCAAATTCAATCTCAACCACACATCTCATAAAAGTGGTGGGACCCTTTTTCCACTACATCAAAATTATCACCAATTTTATTAAATCTTGTGTCCAAGCAATTTTACATAATATTGGCGGACAGATAGAGTATATTTTTTGAATGCATATTTATTTTATATTTATGTGGTCATTTTGTTTAAATACAAATTTTAAAATAAAAGTTTCTATGCAACATCCAAAGATTTGATTTTGCAGAAAAAACATGATTTGTTTTCATAAATAAAAGGGTTAATAGTATTTTATATCCCAAACTTTTAGCATTTTCCATAAAATATCCCGAACTTTCAGTTTTTCCTAAATAACCCTGAAGTTTTAATTTTTTTTTCCATAAAATATCCCGCTACACAAAATTCGATGATGAAAAGATGACAAAAAACCCCGACCTTCAGCATTTTCCAACAATGTTGGTTCCTAATATGATTTTTCAATAATGACGGTTCCCAAAATATTTCTTTCGGTGAGATAATTCATCTTTTCGTCAACGAATTTTGTATAGTGGGACATTTTGTGGAAAAAAACTAAAAGTTCGAGGTTTTTAGGGGAAAATGAAAGTTCGAGACATTTTGTGGAAAACACTGAAAGTTCGGGACCTAAAACACCATTAACCCTATATAAAATTGGTTAATTTATTAAGTTTAATTTTATAGTATTGAACAATGATATAGCATTACTCTAGTTGGGTTTCGATTTAAAAAAAATAATCTGAAAGTTAGTTCTATCAGTAAGTCGTAAGCCTATAGATGTCATGTAAAGTGAATAAGCATGACACAATTATTTTAATATGCATCAAAATTTGTATTTGTGTTATTTTACAAAATGAAATGCATATGATTTCATATTTAAAATTCTATTTATTAAGATCTATATATATAATTAATTATTTATCTACAAATTTATATTAATATAAATTTCACTTTAAAAAATTACGTACTTTGAAGATAAATATTTCTAAATACAAATATGGAGTAAGTTTCATCTTTTTAGTTTCATTAAATTGTTATAATAAAAAAATATAAAAAGAAAATATAAAAATGATATCTAATACAAATATAAAAAAATATAGATAAAAGGAATGAAAGATAAATAAGAACCCTAACATTAAGTTTGGTGAATGGGAAAGGAGAGATGATAGATGAGAGAAAAAATAATAATTTTATGATTTTAAATGATAATAAGTTATTCGTTTCAAATTTATATTTTGTAATTTTTATATCATATTAAAGATCTCATCGTTGTCTTTAATTTTTATGATTTCTCATAAAAACTTATTATGGGAAAAAATCGGGATATTATACTTTAATTAGATTAGAATGTAAACATTATAATGATGCATCACATAAGTACATAGTCCACCCAATTATATTATGTTGCTCAAAAGTTGTTTACACCTTGCACGTGAAGCTACATAATGCATACATGTTTTTGTAGGCATAATACAAAATCTCCTGTACACTCGGATGTACGGTACATACGGGTGGTACCCGATCCGAATCGTGACCTGGATCCGACTCAATTAGACTGTCCTACCCAAATGTCAAGTGTTAGTGTTATTTTGATATAGTATTAGTGTCATTTACATGTAGTGTTAGTGTTATTTTCAAAATAGTGTCATTTGTAAAACAAAATAGTGTTAGTGTCATTTCAAGAGCGTGTTAGTGTTAGTGTCATTTTGTGTTAGTATTAGTGTTATTTCAAAAAAAAAATGAATTAGGATAGTTCAACTAAATCAAGATCCGGATCAGATACAATCCGAGTGTACGGTACACCCGAGTGTACAGGAGATCACCTCAAATAAAAAAGACACCATGATAAGTGTCACCTTTCTGCCATAACTTGAACATGAGTCATTCATTAGGTCTTGTACGCCATTCACATTGGGAAGCTCAACAAGAAGTTTCATTAGGTCTTGTAAGCCATTCACATTGGAAAGCTCAACAAGAAGTTTAATGCATTCCCTTGCAAGATCTTTGATATCTCTAAGTTCAGTGTACGAGTTGGTTGTGTCTAATAGGAACACTCTTGTTTATATGGAGAATTTTGACCAATGCAATTAATAACATCCATGTGGGTCACATGAACTCTTGATTGATTTTTGAGTTGGTTGTGTCTAATAAGAACACTCTTGTTTATATGGAGAATTTTGACCAATGCAATTAATAACATCCATGTGGGTCGCATGTGGGTCGCACGAACTCTTGATTGATTTTTCAATCTTTTATATGACGTCTATAATGAAATGTTGAAAGATTTACATATTAGCTTATAAATATATAATTTTTTTATTATTATTAGTGAAGAGTCAAGTTAAAAATTAAAGGGTTTCTTTTTTAAATTGAAAATTTTATAATTTTTAATAAATAATTTCTTTACTAATGTATATTTTATAATTTTATTAATATTATTTACTAATAATTTACATCTACTTTCAGCTGACTATAATTTACTCCCTCCATCTCATTATTGTTGGTCTGTTTTCCTTTTTGGGGTGTTTCATTAATATTGGCCCGTTTCTATTTTTAGTAATGATTTTACACTACAAATAATGTGGCCTCACACATCTTTACACACTTTACACTACAATCTTATATTGTCCTAAATATCCGTGCCCAAAATAAATAGGCCAACAATAATGGAACAGAGGGAGTAATTTTTAATAAACATTAGTACGCCCTCCAGTGTGCATGGATTACGATATATTTATTTATTTAAAAAATTTTAAATTATGTAAAATGTCAAAATGTAATTACTTTTGAGTTAGATTAATGTTGGAATATAAACTTGATTTGAATAGATATTTTGTAAAGAATATTCTAGAATTAGAAGAAAAGAAAGAAAAAAAGAAATTAGAAGAAATTTGTAGAAATATCTAGAATAATTGAGAATGAAGAAAAATGTAGAATGGTTGAGAATGTATTAGAGAAAGAAGAATAATCTAGAATAGTTGAGAAAAAGTTAGAATGAAGACAACTAGCTAGAACTAGAGAATTCTAGTGTGTATAGAGAATTCTAGAAAAGTATTAGAAAAATAATAGTTGAGAATATTCTAGAGAATGTAGGAATCATGTACTCACCACTATAAATATGTAACTATGTTGTGGAATTGTAAGTAGAGAAGAAAGAAAGTTAGAAAGGAAGTGAATTGAAGAAAAAATTGTGTTGGTAAACAACAATCCTCCCACTAAAATTCCTAAGCACACACACGTCCACAACCAATTTCTCCAAATTTCCTCCTACCAATTAAATAAATTCTCCATTATATATACTTATATTCCAACAAAGTGGTATCCGAGCCATAAAATCCTACCTGTGGAATGGCCAACCTACAATCGTTTCAAGTCCCCATGCTCAACAAGAGCAACTTCGACAATTGGAGCATCAAGATGAAGGCGCTATTGGGAGCCCACGACGTTTGGGAGATCGTGGAGAACGGCTACGAGGAGCCACAGGACGAGGCCGCACTATCCCAACAACAAAAGGATAGATTGCGAGATGCGAGAAAGAGAGACAAGAAGGCTCTCTGTCTCATTTATCAAGCGCTGGGGGACGACGATTTCGAGAAAATCTCTAACGCGAGCACCGCCAAAGAAGCGTGGGAGAAGCTCCAAATCTCGTGCAAAGCGGAGCAAGTTAAAAAGGTACGACTTCAAACTTTAAGAGGAGAGTTTGAGTCTTTACATATGAAAGAGTCCGAATCGATTTCGGATTATTTTTCAAGAGTCTTGGCGGTGTCTAATCAAATGAAAAGAAATGGTGAAAAATTGGAGGATGTAAGAATTATGGAGAAAATATTGCGGTCACTAACCCCAAAGTTTGAGCACATTGTGGTGACGATCGAAGAAACTAAAAATTTGGAGGAGATGACAATCAATCTCTTGTTGGGGTCGTTGCAAGCATATGAGGAGAAGCAAAAGAAGAAGCAAGAAATTTCAGAGCAACTTTTAAAAATGCAAGTAAGCTCAAAAGATAAAGAAAAAGGTCCGAGCAATGGCCATGGACAATTCGGGAGAGGACGTGGCCAAGGACAAGATCGAGGCAGAGGCCGTGGACGTGGACATGGACGAGGACGAGAAGGCTTCGTCAACAATGGTGAAAGAAATGAGTTTACAAGTGGTCGGGGGAGGAGCAACCCGCAGTCGAGGTACGATAAATCTTCAATAAAGTGCTATAATTGCCATAAATTTGGGCACTATGCTTCTGAGTGCAGAAGTGAAAAAGTAAGGATTGAAGAAAGGGCCAATTATGCCGAGAACACGAGCGAAGCAAATGGTAGTGTGCTTCTGGCATATAAAGGAGAAGCTGGAAGAGATGACACGTGGTACCTCGACACCGGTGCAAGCAATCACATGTGCGGGAAGAGAAACATGTTCGTGGAGCTCGATGAGTCGGTAAGTGGCAACGTCTCCTTTGGTGATGAATCAAAAATTCCAGTTAAAGGAAAAGGGAAAATTTTAATTCGCTTGAAGAATGGAAATCATGAATTTATTTCCAACGTTTATTACGTGCCCAATATGAAAAATAATATCTTGAGTTTGGGACAACTCTTAGAGAAAGGTTATGATATTCACATGAGAGATTATAACTTTTCAATAAGAGATGACAAAAATAATCTTATTGCCAAGGTGCCAATGTCTAAAAATAGAATGTTCTTATTGAATATTCAAAATGACGTGGCAAAATGCCTGAAAGCGTGTTACCAAGATAAGTCTTGGTTGTGGCATCTTCGGTTTGGGCACTTGAACTTTGGTGGATTGGAGTTGTTGTCAAAGAAGGAGATGGTGAGAGGTTTACCATCCATCAAGCATCCCGATCAACTTTGCGAAGGTTGTCTACTCGGGAAGCAGTTCAGAAAGCCATTCCCAAAGGAGTCAAGCTCAAGAGCTCAAAAGCCGCTGGAGTTAATTCACGCTGATGTGTGCGGGCCAATCAAGCCAAGCTCCCTCGGTAAAAATAATTATTTTCTGCTATTCATTGATGATTTTTCTAGAAAAACGTGGGTATATTTCTTGAAGCAGAAGTCAGAAGTATTTGATGCATTCAAGAAATTCAAAGCTGCCGTCGAGAAGGAGAGCGGACGACAAATCAAGGCCCTGAGGTCCGATCGAGGCGGAGAATTCACGTCAAGGGAGTTTCTAGAATTTTGCGAAGTAAATGGAATTCGGCGGCCCCTGACAGTTCCGAGATCCCCCCAACAAAATGGAGTGGCGGAAAGAAAAAATAGGACAATCATGGAGATGGCGAGGAGCATGCTAAAGACGAAGAATCTGCCTAAAGAGTTTTGGGCCGAAGCAGTGGCGTGCGCGGTGTACCTATCCAACCGATCGCCGACAAGGAGCGTGTGGGGAATGACTCCACAAGAAGCCTGGAGCGGGAGAAAGCCAGGAATTTCCCACCTAAAGGTATTTGGGAGCAAAGCCTACGTGCATGTACCAGATGAGAGAAGAAAGAAGCTCGATGACAAAAGTGAAGCATTCATCTTTATCGGGTACGACTTTAACTCTAAAGGCTATAAGTTATATAATCCAAATACCAAGAAAACAGTGATAAGTCGAGATGTGGAGTTCGACGAAGAAGGAGTGTGGGATTTTAATCCCAATGGTGACTTCACCTTCATCCCACAATTCGATGATGAAAGGACGGTCGAGCAAGTTGGAGAAGTCCAACAAGAGGTAGTGACTCCGCCAGCTTCACCTATACAAGTTACTGAAGACTCGCCACCATCTTTCTTAAATGAAAGAGCCACACCACGAGCAAGGAATTTGGATGAGATATATGAAGACACTGAAAGGTTAGAAGATCTCACCTTGTTTTGCCTATCTGCTTATTATGAACCTGTTAGTTTTGAAAAAACAGCAAATAATGAAAATTGGCGAGTCGTAAGAGACGAAGAGATCAAATCAATAAAGAAGAATGATACGTGGGAGCTGGTGACACTACCGGAAAGGCACAAGGCCATTGGAGTCAAGTGGGTGCATCAGGTTAAGAAGAATGAAGTTGAAAGATATAAAACAAGGCACGTCGTGAAAGGATTTCGCCAACTTCAGAGTTTTGCTCAGAATGACAAATCAAGTTTAAGGGGGAGTGTTGGAATATAAACTTGATTTGAATAGATATTTTGTAAAGAATATTCTAGAATTAGAAGAAAAGAAAGAAAAAAAGAAATTAGAAGAAATTTGTAGAAATATCTAGAATAATTGAGAATGAAGAAAAATGTAGAATGGTTGAGAATGTATTAGAGAAAGAAGAATAATCTAGAATAGTTGAGAAAAAGTTAGAATGAAGACAACTAGCTAGAACTAGAGAATTCTAGTGTGTATAGAGAATTCTAGAAAAGTATTAGAAAAATAATAGTTGAGAATATTCTAGAGAATGTAGGAATCATGTACTCACCACTATAAATATGTAACTATGTTGTGAAATTGTAAGTAGAGAAGAAAGAAAGTTAGAAAGGAAGTGAATTGAAGAAAAAATTGTGTTGGTAAACAACAATCCTCCCACTAAAATTCCTAAGCACACACACGTCCACAACCAATTTCTCCAAATTTCCTCCTACCAATTAAATAAATTCTCCATTATGTTAATTTATAATAAAAAATTATGTTAATTTAAATATTAGTATTTGATTTAAAATAGTGCATAACAATATTATTATCAACTTAATGAGTATACTAAATTGTATAATAAGAATTAAATACGTATAATAATTAAATTTATAGACTGTAAAGAAAATAATATAAGTCAATCTCATTTTAAGCAAATAACTAAACAATCAATATAACAAAAATAAGAGTCATTATTTATTATAATAATTTAGGCTTCTAAAAATCCAAAATGTATTGTGGTGCATCGTTTTACACCAAAAGTATCAGACAATCAGTCGGTATGTCCATACTGCGCAGACTGCAAGCAAAATCATCTCCCAAAGGATCGGTGAGAATTCTCCTAAAATTCAACCTACAAAGTTACTTAACAAACGAAATTAATGGGAAAAATATGAAAATACTGAGGGGAAAAAAATCCAAAAGAATTGCAATGGTTCTAGTCATAAAGAATAAATAGAAAATTCTAGCAATTAAGAATTTCATGAATCAATTAAGTCCACCCTAGCTTAATTATTTCGATCATTGATATAAATATAATTTTAATTCATGCAAGCAAACCAATTATAACCACCAAAGACGCTGATGTGATCTTATTTCTCCTTAATTATTCAGTAATCAGGAAGACGCTTCACTAATTACTACCCTACTGACTACCGTAATAGACGCTCTATAGATTTAATGAGTCTACAACATTAATTTCTAGAGAAACCCGATTCAAAACCAATAAACTCCAACACAGGATTATTGAATTAAGACCGTTTTTCCTTTGACCCTGATGTGTTAATTTACCACCAATCAAACCTAAACAATAATTATGTATGACCGATTTAATTAGTCGTATAATTAATTCCAACCCACTAAATATTGCACACACTATCTAATGAATTAAAATAATTAATATCGATAAACACAAAAAATCACAGATGCAAGCATAAAAGAAAGTATAAGAACAAATTAGATCTCACAGAATAATCTTGTTAGTACTTCCTTAATAATTGCCGAAAAAAATGAAATAAGCTAAAACTCATAAATAATTAAACAAAAGAAATAAATATATAACTGCGAAATAGAATGAGCGAAGAAATAAAACTTGATTAATTCCCAATGAAAAACACGTCCAAGGTCTGCCAATTTCTCCAAGTATGCGTGAATCTCTATGTATATATGGGTGATTCTATTCAGTAGTCTCATTTTTACTCTTTATAGCCTCCTACTTAATAAATAATAAAAAAATATTTATAGATATATTATTTTAATTACCCCATAGCTGCAAATTAAAATGATAAATTTATATATAGCCTTAAAAAATATAAACAAGGAAGAACGAGCACATAAGGCGATGATGCGCCACCGCCAACAGTTTCGTGGGAATCGGGGGATTGTCTTATGCGAGGGTTGACTTTGCCATAGCCTTAGCGAAGTTAATCGATTCCATGATTAGGGTTTCAAGAAGAGAAGAGGTTCGTTATAGCATAATTTGTTTGGCGGTGGATTTGCAAATTGGGTATTTTTGTTGGAAAGAAGATGCAAATTATTTTGATTTTTGAAAACGCGTTAACTGCTAAGTACTAAGTAATGATTTTCTTAAAAAAATAAAACGCTAGTTATGCAGATAATGCAAGTCTATATTTTGGCTAGATCGGAAATCAGTGTTCGCTATTTTTGGCATGGGCAGATCATAGAAGGGTGTGGTGCTGGAAATAGTAAATCAGATAGCTTGTTGTGAAGTATGAATAATGTATGAATATTTTGAATGATATATAATATTGTTATTTCTGATTTTATCATTTTGTTGTTTAGAGTTATTTATTTAATTATTTATTGAGATAATTAATATAAAAATTAAGAAAAATATTAAATATTAAAGATAATAGTTAAAACCGTTATAAAAGGCATAAAAAACTATTAATTATGATGAAAAATAAATAAATGTATATCTAATACATAACAGTAAAAACATTAATACATAATGGTAGAAACCGTTATGTATTTCTTACAAAGATAACAGATAAAAAGTACAAAAACTGTTAACTATGATAGAAAAAATAAAAAAAATTCTAATACATAACGGTGAGGAACCGTTATGTATAACTATTATAGATAACGGTTATGTACCGTTACGTATGAGTGCATCGTACCATTATCTATACTACTATACATAACGGTTTTTTTACCGTTATGTATGACCGTATCATAGATAACACCACTATACTTATCGGATTTTTGGGGTTATAGATAACGGATTTTATCCGTTATCTATGAGCGTTTTTGTACCAGTGAGACTATTGATGGGTTGAATAATCTTAAACCAAGGAAGATATATGTATGTATCTTTTGATGATGAAGCTCTACAAAAACACAATGGGGGCAATATCTAATGTATTTGCTGGAAAGCTGCAAAATGTTTTTTTGTGTCTGTATCTAATCACATGTTCCTTGCTTGCGGTTTGCTTACACAACTAATGTTCGAAAAAATTCTGGTTGAGTCAAGGGAAGATTTAAAATTCAGTGTTTCATAATATGGTATCCTATTACTAATCAGCAAATAGCAAAAATTTAGATCAACATCGCATATTCATAGTGAAGGCAAGTTAGATGCTTGTTCTTTCGTTGTTTATATATTTGAAGGCTATGTATAGATCAATAATTTTAATAATTTTAGTTTGAGGGTTATAGATTAAATAGTACATTTATAAATTATTATTATTATTATTATTCATTAAGTAAGAGGCCATAAAGAGTAAAAACGGAGTTATAAATAGAATCACCGTATACATATATACAGAGCCGGCCCTTTCATTAATTAGGCCAAAGGGGCAATGGCCTAGGGCCCCAAATTTTAGGGGCCCCAAAAAATGTAAAGCCCAATATTATTATTGACCCAATTAAAAAAAATTATGTTTCCTACTTTTCCTAAGCCCAAAATAAACGTCACTAATCTCTCTCTCTTAATTCTTTTTTCTTTTCCCAATTCCCAGCAAGTTAATGTCTCTGATCTCTCTCTCTCTTAATTCCTTTTTCTCTTCCAATTCCTAATTCTTTTTTCTTTCCCAATTCCCAGCAAGTTAATGTCCCTGATCTCTCTCTCTCTCTTAATTCTTTTTTCTCTTCCAATTCCCAACAAACTAACGTCTCTCTCTCATTTCTTTTTTTCCCCAATGTCTCTCTCTCTCTGAATTGATAGAAAACTGAGTGCTCTGCTCTCTCTCAAGACTCTCATTCTCTCTTCATTCTAACTCTATCTTATTCTTAATTCTCTCTATTTGCTTGTGAATTTCAATTTGATTATCTCATTATCTGCTCAAAATGCTAGGAGATCTAAATTTGTTTTTATAATTATTTGATCATTGTTTTCAAATTTATTGCACTTTATAGTTAATGCTACACGATGCTACAACTTCTCGAACCTTCATCTTTTAAGGGGCCCCTTTTTTCCTTTTCGCCTAGGGCCCCCGGAATGTCAGGGCCGGCCCTCCATATATATAAGATAGGAAACCTATTCTAAACGGAAAAGCAAATAAAACCTAATAGACGTGATTCAAGTCCAAGAAACTAGGGGCCCACAAAAAGTCAAAACAATTCAGCCCACAAATAAAAGTTAAAAAATCTCTAATTTCAGTTTCGGACATTTTTGGCGCTATGGGCATGCCGCACAACATTACGTGCACAACTTTTTTTGCTTGACAACTCAAGACTTTAAAACTCTTTCTAAATTGAGCTTCCTTCTCCGTAATCTACTAAAATTATTAAAAAAGTTTATTAGTTCTACAATTAACTCTAAAACTATGAATTAAAATCCATCAAAAATACTCAAAATATATGTATAAAATACGCCTAATCATATTATTATTAAAAGTTCATATTTAAATAACTCAAAACTAATTGAAAAATCAGGAAAATACGAATAATATAAAAAGGAAAATATAACAACAAATTTTTTATATAAATAAATAAATCGTACACATATTTAAATAAATTTATGCAATATAAAATGGAAAAAGAGTATGATATTCAACATTGAGATAAATGCGAGCGGACACAAATTATTTTTGACATTTTAAACCATCATAACTTATTAATTTTGAAATTTATTTACATCGAATTAAAGATCTTCTCGTAATCTTTAATTTAACATTTATATTGAATATTTATCATGAATCGAAATTAATAATTTTTAATTTGAAAAGAATTAAAAGAATAAAATAAAAAAGAAGAGAGAATTTGGAGGAAAAAAGTGAGGAGGGAGGAAATTTGGAGATAAAAAACCTCTTCTTTTTATATCAACATCTAGAATTTGTGTTAAGTTGCGTTAAAAATTGTAATGAGCATAAATAATCTTGTGAAATATTAGGTGTAATGTAAGTTACGTAACAATATTAAAAATGAATTTGACAGCTACTACTTTACATACTATAATTTCTGGCTGAAATTTATAAATACAACATTATAACTAAAGACAAAGATAGAAACTTAAGGCAACACTTTTTTGTTTTTTTTGAGCGAACTTTTTAGGCAATATTATAACTAAAGACAAAGATAGAATCACAGAAAAAGGAATTGGGCAGAGAGTGACTAATTCCAATTGTTGGGCAGTTTCCCAATAAGAGTGACAAGAGCGTAGCCTCTCTGCTCTAGATCTAAGATAAGATTCCAATCCCACGTTGCGCGCTCGTCTCAAAAAAAGAATTAATAAAAAATACCCCCTTTAAGGCCCTACAAATAGCGATATCGAGTAATACAATTTATATAGCAAAAGTTTACACAAATTTCTGGGAAGCATAAATCAAAAGGAAAATGAGTGAAACAGCTCCGATGAATGGTGGGGATGGCATCTATAGCTACACCAAGAATTCCATCTTGCAGGTCTTCTATTCTTCTGAACCTATAATTTAATTAATTCACTTTTTTGTGTGTCATGAAATAAATTCACAGTAGTTAATTAAGCAAACCCTTCCATCTATTATTTTTCTTCTAGAATATTACTATGTTAGTATTTCCATTGAAAATAGCGTCAAATTAGTAAGACGCTGGCGAAATGCATATCAATATCATGATCCAAGCTATCACATTTTAGAGTATTGAGTTTTTAGATTTCTATTGTTTTGAGTCCGCAGGTGACTTAAAAGTTATAATTGATCGCAAAATTGCATAATTAAATATACTACTCTATCTATCCATAAAATTTGTATAATGAAATGAAGCATTCACTCTTAATAAAATGATTGAGAGATATATTTTTTTAATATAAAATGAATTATTTGGAATATATCTAAAGAATTAGGGCAAGTACTGCTACATCACCGCGCGTCATCGCCAAATCTACAAGATTTAGTTCCAGATCTATGAGCGTCTCTCCAAATAATGATATCGAGTAATAGAACTTGTTTAGCTTGAGCTTATATAAAAGTTACATCAATTTCTGGAAAGCATAATAAAAAGGGAAATAATTAAGTCAATCATCTCCGAAGAATGGTGCGTATAGCTACATCAAGAATTCGATCGTGCAGGTCCTCTATTCTTCTGATTTCTGAACCTATAATTTAATTCACTTATTTTTCTTTTTTCTTTTTAATTTTAATTTTATCATGTACATATATTCACATTAATTGAGCAAATCCATCCATCTATGATCGAAGTTATCACATTTTAGAGTATTGAGTGACTTATAGTTATAAGACGCTGCTGAAATGCATATCAATAATTTCATGAATTATAAATGGTCGCAAAAGTGCAGTATTAAATAGATTCTCTTCGTTCACAATATTGTTATCACTTTGTGGACGACACGAGTTTAAAAATAAGTGATGATTGATGAATAGTAATTGATAATAGTGAATATTGTTGAAAGTGGAGCTTGGGTAAGAGAAATAGAGTGCTATGTGGACTGTAGTGCTATAAATAGAAGTGATGAAAGATATTGTGAACGGACTAAAACGATAAATGTGACAATCATAAGAAGAAGTATTAATTTAGGGTATATATCCACAGAGAGATGGGGCAAGTGCTGTGAAGGACGCAATAAATGAGACGTTGATGAAGAATCTTGATATAGAAAAGTGGGTGTGTGGTTCGACCAGATTCGCCATCGCCGACTTGGGATGCTCGGTGGGGCCCAACACATTCTACGCCATGGAATCCTTAATCGAAACAGTGAAACAGAAATGCCATCAACAAGGCTTGGATTCCGACAAGCTCGAATTCCAAGTGTTTTTCAGTGACCAGATCGGCAACGACTTCAACACCCTCTTCGCCTCTCTTCCTCATGGGCAGAGGGAAGGAATTACTTCGCCACCGCCGTGCCGGGTTCTTTCCACGGCCGGCTGTTCCCTTCTTCCTCCGTCCACGTGGCGTATTGCTTGTTCGCCATCCACTGGCTGTCGAAGCTGCCGGAGGAGCTGCTGCTCAAGGACTCGCCGGCGTGGAACGGTGGTAGGATTCACTATGCGGGCGCCTCTGACGCGGTGGTGAAAGCCTATGCGGATCAGTTCGAGCGAGACATGGAGAATTTCTTGAGAGCAAGAGCTGAAGAGATTGTGGCGGGCGGGATGATAGTGATGGTGGTGCCCGGCGTCCCCGACCAAGTTGTTGACCACGAAACCGGTATAGTCTTTTGTTTTCTGGAGTCCCTTCTAGCGGACATGGTCAGAGAGGTGAAAATTCTTTTTCTTTTTCTTTTTCTTTACAGGACGTCAGATAAAAAGAAAATAAAATATTTCCTCCGTCCACCAAAAATACTCCTAGAAGGGGACGGCGCGGGTTTTAATGAAAATTGTTTAGTTAATTGTAAGTGTGGAGAAATGGTCTCACTTAAAAGGTAGTGTTAATAATAATAATAATAATAATAATAATAATAATAATAATAATAATAATAATAATAATAATTAATTATATTGTGATTGGAGAAATGAGCCCACCATGTAATAGAAAGTTTCTAAAAGTGGAAAAAGATTAATTTGTGTGAACATCCCAAAATGACAAAAATTGACTATTTTTTGTGGACGAAGAGAGTAATTATTTTATTATATGAATATATTAAAACAATATTACCATAAATTAAAATTAAAATTAAAATAAGCTAACATCGATCTACTGATCATATAATTCTAAATCTCTCCCTCTCTTCTCTTCGGCTCTTCTTGACACACACGCCTATAATTTTTATTTCTCCATTTTTTAGTTTTTACATATCATAAAAATAATTACATTTTTACTAAAAATAAATATACATATACATATATATATCACAAAAATCAAATTTTCCCTTAACTATCACTAAATTTCTTAATACAATATCTACCCATCCATAATATACTACCTCCGTCCCGGTTCAAATGACCCAAAATATTGGGCACAGAGATTAAAAATGTGTGATAAATGTGTAATCCCAAAAATTAGTGTTAAATGTCTAATTTTATTTCTAAATTTGGTTTGGGTCATTTGAAGTGGGACGGAGGGAGTATATGTCACAGTTTTATTTAATAACAATTTCAGAAGCTTTGCAATTCTTCAAAAAATCAATTCGTTGTTGGAATATTTTGTTGCAAGTTTCTACTTTTGGCCTAGAATTTTACTTATTTATTTATCTATCCATATATTATGTTGTGTGCAGGGACTTATAGAGCAAGAACAAGTGGACTCGTTCAACATTGCTTGTTTATATCCTTGCACGAAGGATTTGAGGAGAGTGGTTGAGAGAAATGGGTGTTTTGAAATTGTGAAAATGGAATTTGAGGAGGTGGAGGTTGGTGGCACCACGGAGCCTGAGAGTTTCATACTGCAGATGAGAGCAATATTAGAAAGAAGCATGGCCAATCATTTTGGAAATGCAGTGGTTCACCAACTTTTCGAGAGGGCCATGCAACTCAAACTCCATTTTGCTCGCCTTTTGAACTCCGTTGGCTTCCACGGGACTATGGGTCAGGTCTTTGCTGCGCTCAGGCGCAACTGATAAGCATGCAGTGTCGCCTTAATTAAAATCTTATTTTGATTAACAAAATAAATTTTAATTGGTGATTAATAAATTCTAATTGATTTTAATTTGAACGGATATGCCTTACATCTAGATGCATAGGATGAAGCTCCTCTATATATAAAGAGTGAGTGAAGTCAATAGTTGAATCTTGTTAGATGTATGAGCTAAACCATAGAATTGTGAGAGAGAATTAAGATCAACTTGTATTTCTTACTTTAATTGTTCTCTATTTATTTATAGAGAGATTAATAAAGTCTGCAGTTACCTTATCTAACAAACTCTACCTAACTGATAACTTATGCTCTTGATAAACTGCTAATATGCTAATACAACTCCCACTAATTAAACACAAGCTATTCTTTTTTGAAAAAGGACGTTTCATAATTAGCAACTGAAAACAAGATATAGTGGCAGGTTTTGTGAACACATCAACAGTTTGATCGTCCAAAGATATTTGTCGGACATCAATTGTTGAAAATAGTTAGATTTCTTTTGGGCTTTTTTCTTTAATGGAGTGTTGGGCTATTCTTATTGTCTTATTGTGGGCTGCTAATTGAAGTCTTACGCACTCTCTTTATTTCCCTTGAGCCCTAGCTGAACAATGGGGAATGAGTCATTATTGAAATGTCCCACATTGGATTGAAGATAGTAGCATGATCCCACTTTATATGGTGAGGCAACGCCCACTATCTCCAATCCAATGTGGGACACTTCAATACACTCCCCGCACGCGCAGCGTGGACTATCCCAAACGCCATCTGTTGACAACGATGTTAGAGGGGGTCCATCATTGGATTGGGTTGGCTCTGATACCATCTTAGAAATGGGGCTTTATAAGGGAGAGGGTTGTCTCACCATATAAAGTGGCTCATGCCACTATCTACAATCCAATGTGGGACACTTCAATAGTCATAGACTCATAGTTGATGGAGTGCCAACGTCTCTTTCTATTATTTTTGGGTGCTCCGATTTCTCCGATTTGTGGGAACGTCTCTTGATTATATATCTCCTTATTTTTCTTCTTGGCAGTGATGAGAGAGTAGAGACGATTCTTGTTCTTATTTCATCATCTTCTTTTCTCTTGAGCACTAGTTTCAGTTGTCTCCAAATTGAGTGAAGTAGGGTGTGCATACATGACTCGATAGCTGTGTTAACCTTGGGGAACGATCGGCGTGTAGGACTAGCACATTTTTGTCGGCCTCTAAATCATTTTCAGGGCAGTGGATCATCCACGGCGCAGCCTAGAATCTCTTTCTTCTCAGTTCTTGCTAATTTCTCTTCTGACCTTTCATTGAACAGGTTGTCTCTGTGTTTCTGTTGTGCAGGTTCACTACTAAAAAAAGAAATAGGGATAACGGTTCATACATAACGGTTTTGGTCAAAAACCGTTATGTATGAGCGCATTTTTTATGATACATAATTTTTTATGATACATAACGGTTTTACAAAACTCTGTTATGTATGTACTGTTATCCAAATGTATTTATAACAGTATCAAATTATGCGTTACATATTTGCGTTATCTATTAGTGATATATATAACGATATTACTGAACCGTTAAGTTATACGTTATCTATGAGCATCTATTTTATAACGGTTATTTTAGCGTTAAGAAAATCGTTATATATAAGCATTATTTATTTATTAATTTATTTTTATTTATTTTTGTTATTATTCTAATTTTTAAATAAACTAAATACCCCTCAATTTCAAAATTAGAAATCTATTTTTTTTTCCTCTCTTTCTTTCATCCGACGCTCTCTATCTCTCTTTCACATCATTCTCCTTCTTCCTTCTCCGGCGATTTCGCCGGTTTTCGCCGCCTCCGGCGCGACGATGATCATGGTGGTTCTTCCCCTTTATCGTTTTCTACTTATCCACCGGCACCACCGTTTGTTTCTCGCTCCCCACTCCTAATTCTCAATTCAGGCCACACATCCCCCAAACGTTACTGTCTCTGTCGTCCGACACTAGCCGCCGCCCCCACCTTCTCCAATTGCGCTACCCTGCCTCAGAGCCTCCACTGTCGAGCCTTTTCCATCGTCTCACCCATCCTCGGCCGCCGCCGCTAGGGCACTCGCCAAAATTTGAAATCCCTAACCCCCAAATCGCGACCCCTCTCTTATTCTCTAATTGTTATCGGTCTCTTGCCCGCGCCGCTTGCGTCTGCCTCTCTGGGAACCAGTGGCCTTCGATAGCCAGATGCGATTCAAGCTTTCATTTCCCGGTGGAAGCTTCGAGACATGGTCAGAAAACCTAGCTCTAACACCTTTGGAGGTATGATTCCCTTTCAAAATTCTCGTCTCTTACCACCTCTCCCGCAACGATTTTATTGCTAGCCTCGCTGTTAAGTATCCCGTTCAGGTATTCTATGGATGCTAATCGAATTTATTTTCGCTAATTGTGATTATGCTCAAACCCAGGCTATGTGCGTTCGACAATGTGTTCCTATAACCTATACTAGATAAGTTTAGAAGATTATAAATAAGAGCTTATGAATACAAAAATTTATAGCCTTTTCCGCGCATGGCTGTGAGCTATTGACTCATGAAATTTATTTTGCTAACTGATATTTGTCATCTGGTTTTGTGAAGCTATCATCATGTTTTTCATAACTTTTTATATTTTTGGTATTCTGTAGAAGAATGAGTATTGAGATTTGCCCCATTGACATATAAACTCTGTTATAAACAAAGGCAGTCATGTTGTCCAAGCAAATCTAAGTTATTTATTTCCTAATTGTCCTCTTGCTAATTCTATTCATGTGTCTTCGTTATTTCTTGGACATGTTATTGATTAGGATTTTTTTCTAATGACGCTCCTTTTTTCATATAACCTATAACTGATCTTAGCTGAGTTAAGCATTAATGGTTCAGTAGTTTCTATTTGATCATTTTTAAAGTTTTCATAGTCTTACAGTGCTTCTAATATTATTCCAAGACATAAGTAATATATTTCTGCCTCTAAGATACAAGGAATAATTAATACAACAAAAAATAATGTTGCTGACAAACTAACATTTTCAATGCCTATGTATTTCCATTTTGCAGTGTATTCCGCTCTCTATAGCACTAGCATATCAGAGCTTTGGGGTGGTATAAGGAGATCTGAGCACTTCACCACTATATGTTTACAGATGTATATTTTCTGGGATGTCTCATAAGCATAAGAGTACTGATACAATATTTGGGGCATTTTCGTTAATCTTTTGGACCTTAACTCTGATTCCATTGCTCAAATATATCATTATTATTCTGAGCGCTGATGATAATGGTGAAGGTATGCTGAATTGGCAATATTAAGAATAATTGGGGGCTGGCATGGTAATAGGTGATGGTTTGTATTTGTATTAACTATCGTTATTTGTTTCTATTTGTAGTACTGTCAGCAGTATCAATGCTTACAACTGCTCACACGAAGTTGCCCTCATGTATGTCTAGATGTGTAGTGGTGTATGCTCTAATTTGGTTTTCATGGAAATGATAAGTTTAGAGCCATTACCTGTTGGTGCGTTCTGGAAGCCCAAGGTATTGTCATTGAATTATCTTCTATTATCTATATTTGTTTGTTACATAGCTTTTTCCATCTTATTGAGAATTTGTAGTTGCTTTCTCCATCTGAAACTATTCTGACGAATTTATTTTATATTCTTTTCTGCAAGAATTATGTAAGCATTTTTGGAGGTCCCAGCAGGTAGTTTGGGACTAGATAGAGGCCAAGAGGTAGTCGTGTTTGAACCTTTTGCATCATCTTTATTTTTAGGCATTTGTATAGAAACATGAAGAAAGATGACGCTGCCAGATTTTTATTTGTGAACCCGTTCACTATTTCACGCTGTAAAAGTTTATCAATCGAAGATAGGGCACGCGCATTATCAGAACGATTGCTTGTTGCAACTGCCAATCAAATTGTTTTGGCGCCTTGCAATGTGGAGTAAGTGAATACTTAGCATTCTAACCTCAGTAATCATTATGTTCTATATTCATTGCTATACTAATTTTCTTACTTGTATGAAATAGTTCACATTGGATACTCACAGTCATTGAACCACACAGGCCACGTTTATCTGTTGGACTCTCTTTATCACAGAAATCGTGATATCCCTTGGAAAGCTGCTGTTGACAAGTAAGTTTTACAAAATTTATGTAATAAATTTTTTGTGTATCTTTATTATTTGTTGTTGATAAGTAAGTTTTACAAGTTGTTGTCCGTATATTAATTTGTTTGTATTCATTCTTTTGAAGTGCAATGAGTATTTTCAATGCACACAATGGAAAGAAAATCAAGAATTCAGCAAAATGGGACATCATAAAGGTGTGTGCTATTGTTTATAAATAATATTAATTCACAGTTGGTGACCTCGTATTTTTATGATTCTAAACATAGGGTCCTAAGCAACCTGGCAGTACAGAATGTGGATTTTTTGTGATGCGATATATGAAAGACATAGTCGAAGGGTTTGAAAGGGCTGACAATATTTCTCTGCCATCATTGGTATGCTTATAAATATATACTCATATTTTAATGTAACATTCTTAATAAACTACATTTGATCACTACTTTTTATTTGTACAGTTTACGAATGTAGCCTATTCTCAAGTTGAAATTGATGAAGTTCGCGAGGAATGGGCTAAGTGTGTTTTATTACATGTGTTGGACTGATCAGGTATATATTTTGTTTGACTTGTGAATTATAATCAAGCTATTAATCCTCTTATATCATTCCTAAGTGTGTTCTTACACATAGTAGTCTGTTTATTGAATTATTCTCTTTCATGGTCAGGTGTACGGCAATAGAAGTCAGGGGACGTAGGAAGATGTGGCATTTTGTTTGCTTTTTTGTATGGATTTTCAATCTGGAAATGATGAAGAATTTGGTGAAAATTGTGTTGAACACCATTTTTTGTTAATGTTTGGATGACTACTTTAGGTACTTTGAAGCTACAATGTTTGGAAGTTTAAGTTATTTTATATAATATATTTTTTGGATTGTATTATTTGAGAATATTGTATATTTGTATGATTTTAAATTAGAAAATTACAAAAAACGGGCTAAAAAACAAAAAAAAAACGAAAAATATGGTTTATTTTATAACTAAGAATACATAACGGTTCTCATTGCCGTTTCTAATACAGATAAACATTGTTATCTATTAGCTAATTACACAACGAAAAATATAAATTTCATAACGGTAAAAAACTGTTATAATTCATTCTCAAAGATAACGGAAATAACCGTTATCTAAATACAAAAAAGCGTTGTCTATAATAGCAAAATTGTATGTACGAATTATATTTTATAACGCAAAAATAATTTTCATAACGGTGAAAAACCGTTATGTTTTCTCCCATATGATAACGGCGGAAAACCGTTATTTTTTTTATTAAAATGCGAATTTATTAGAAAACGGAAAAAAAGAAAAAAACCTAAAACCCTTGAAAGCACAAGAAAGCAGACTAAGGGCCGAGCCTCGTTAAAACCTTTTTACGGAAAACCCAGAGGGAAAAACCGTAAAAAGGAAAAAGAGTACCCGTCTAAAAAAAGAAAGACAGAAAAAAGGGGAAAAGAGCGGAAGGGAAAGTTTCCGGAACTCCGGCCTAACCATCGTCCCCAAACCAACCCGGCTCTCACCCCGCAAAACAGACCGAACATAGGCAAAAGGCCGGTGAGACGCCGTCGCCAAATTGCCAAGAAAAAAGAGCTATACGGCCGGTTAGACGCCGTCGCCGTTAGCTCGAACAAAGGAAACAAACGAAGAAGAAAAGACAAACTAAGGTAAGCAACACAGCCGGTTATACGCCGTCGCCGTGAGCTTATCACAACATCAAAAACAAAACCAAAGGGGTAAAACAGCGGCCGGTTATACTCCGTCGCCGAGATTACCTCATAAACAAAAACCAAAGAAGAAAAGCTAATAGTGCCGGTCGGGGAGACGCCGTCGCTGTACTCTAAGTCGCCAAGCGAAACATCAGAAACTGTGAAGTAAGCCACAGCCAAGCCATACCCTAAGCAAGCCGCAGTACGGGCAGAAAAAGATGACAACGCCGGAAAATAAAAGATGCGAAGGCCAGCGCCACCTGTCCGCCAAAAGATCGACGAGATAATGGCCACCGTGTCCCAATTGTTCAGCTGAGCAGAACCGCCCAACGAGCCCACCATGTGTTCGATCAAAGAACAGCGCCACCAATCCTTCGCCGCTCTCTCCAACTCCTCCCCGAAATCCACATCATCCCAGCTACCATTCCCGGCATCATCAATATAGGCAAACCAACGACGCCACTGCCTTGGCAAAAGCCACCAACCTTCCAGCACCGCAGAGAAACCGCTAGAAGTAAAGTAAAAGGCTCGATGCAAATGGGTCGAAAACTCCATCGCCGAGCACCCAGCAGAGCCCGACCACTCCAACTCCAACTGCGAGCGCA
This sequence comes from Salvia miltiorrhiza, assembly GCF_028751815.1. Lineage (NCBI taxonomy): Eukaryota > Viridiplantae > Streptophyta > Magnoliopsida > Lamiales > Lamiaceae > Salvia > Salvia miltiorrhiza. The sequence continues at coordinate 45,091,753 of NC_080387.1, forward strand.
CCCAACAGTTGACGAGTGACGCTCCAAGCCTGACCACCAAACAGAGAATCATCTCGTTTTCATTCTAACATGGCTATGACTAGCCATATCCAAACGAACCGCCTTCTTAATCTCCTCCACTTCATGCGGCCACCAACCCTCCGTCATATTCTCGCTCGCCATAATATCAGCCGAAGCATTACCCTCACGATAAATATGAGATATCTGAATGCTAAAGTCTTGGAGAAGCACGAGACACTTGTTCCAAGAAGCAATAAATCTCCAAGGAACAAGAGTAGAACGTGTGTGGAGAAGATGAACAACATAGGTGGAGTCAGACTCGACCCAAAGAGCAAACCAACCGCGACTATGAGCAATCTGAATTGCCACGATAACCGCGAGGAGCTCAGCTTCGAACGCAAAGCCAGTACCACCATTATAGTGGAAACAGCCACGAACCCAGCCAAATTTATCACGAAAAACGCCTCCGGCAGCAATCTTTCCCGGAGCTCCCAAAGCGGAGCCATCCGTATTAACTTATAAAACATAAAAAACCGTTATCTATATGACAAATACATATCGGAAAAAAGACATTTTATAACAGAAAAATTTCGTTATGTATTACTGTCATAGACAACGGTTTTGGATATGTTATATATATCCCAGATACCGTTATGTATACATTGTATAGGTAACGGTATGTTACCGTTATGTATGAGCGCCCTCATACATAACACCACTATATACAACGGTAGTTTTGGTACATACATAACGGAAATTTACCGTTACGTATGAGCGTTTTTTTTAGTAGTGGTTTCATCTTTTTTTCCTTTGGTTTCAGCGTTCCAGTTAAGCTCTTGGCAAGGACGTTCTGGCAGCAGGTTTGTGACGTGAAGTGCAGCGAGCTATCAATCTGAAAACGATTTAGATGGCCTCTTCCACTCCGAGGTCGTTGCTGGAAAGACCCGCAACAAATAAAGCCTATCTAGCTGACGAAGTCGAGAGCGAGGAAAAGGATGAAGAGATTATAGTTGCGGTCGTCGAGGCAAACTTGGAGGAAAATAAGTCAGAATGGATTCTTGATACGGGAGCCTCTAGACACTTTGAAGAAGCTGGAGAAGGAGAAGTTGTCCACATGGGTAACTCTACCGTGGCTGGAGTTCTTGGTAAAATAAATATAATGCTTAAATTGACATCTGGAAAAACTCTTTGTTTGAAAAATGCATTATATGTTCCTTCAATGCGTAGGAATTTGGTCTCGGGTGCTTTGCTTAGCAAAGCCGGCTTGAAAATTGTCTTTGAGTTTGATAAAGTTGTGTTAACTAGGAATAATGAATTTGTAGGAAATGACTACCTTAGCAATGGTATTTTTGTTCTCAAAGTAGATCCGAAAATCATGAATGAAAAAAGTACCAGTTCTGCTTATCTCACTGAATCCTACAAGCTTTGGCATGGAAGGCTCGGACATTTGAACTTAGCTTCTATTAAAAGACTTCAAAAACTTGGACTAATTAATGCCATGGACATGCATAATTTATCTAAGTGCGAAATATGTGTAGAAGCTAAATTTGCTAAAAAGCCGTTTAAGTCTGTCGAACATAGGAAGACTGAACTACTAGAGCTTATTCACACTGATCTTGCAGACTTTAGAAACACTGTGAGTAGATGAGGTAAGAAATATTACATCAGCTTTGTAGATGACTTTTCTAGATACACTCGAATTTATTTGTTGAGATCTAAAGACGAAGCTGCAGAAATGTTTCTTAAATACAAAACAAAAGTAGAAAATCAACTAAATAGAAGGATCAAGAAAATTAGATCCGATCGAGGAGGAGAGTATAACACAACTTTTCTTAAAGAGTTTTGTGAAAAAAATAGAATAGTGTATGAATTTAGTGCCCCTCATACACCTCAACAAAAAAGCATAGCTGAAAGAAAAAATAGAACTTTAAAAAATATGATGAATGCTATGCTTTTAAGTTCAGGATTGCTTGATAACATGTGGGAGGAAGCCGTGTTATCTGCTTGTTATATTTTGAACAGGGTGCTACACAAAAAGCTAGATAAGACGCCGTATGAATTGTGGAAAGGATTTGCTCTACATCGAATACGATTCCACTAGCTACCCTTTCGATTATGAAACCAATTCTCCACTCATCGAATACACAATTTCTTTTTTTAAACCCGCGCCACCTCCCTTTAGGAAGATATTTAAGATTTATGAGCGAGAAATTGTCGGGTATCGAGTATACTCTAATTACCCGAGTCTAGAGCTGATTAAGAACAAATTTGAAATATCGAAAATATTCTTAGTAGGTGCTATTTCAAAAACTACTGCTGAATTAATTAAGAAGAAAAACTACTGCTGAATTTTGGGCAAAGTAGAAAAATGGTTGAGAAACAAAAGTTGAAAATAGCAAGTAATGGTCTATTGTGTATAAATGTATATGCATGTATAGGTAGGGGTTCAAGAAAGAACCACTAAATAAAAGAAGAACGAATAACCATTTTCAGCCATTTGATCAACAAGATCTACGGTGGATGCATCATCTTGTACGATAAATGCAAATCATGGGTTCGAATCCTGAAGAGAGCAATTTATTTTTATTTTTCTGAGTGCATTAATTTTAACATCGAATGCATTAATTTTTACAGTGGATGCATTAGATTTGATGATTCTCACGTTCTCACAAATAATGTAATTATCTCTAGAACCACAACCCGCATGTATATGTTTACATTTATATGTAGTTTTCATGCATGTATATATATACAAATCATTGTAACGTAAATCCATTTACTATGTTATATACGTAGATACATTTTTTTACGATAAATATGTTCATTTTTATATGCAGAGCATATAATGATCAGTATGAAACTTAAATAAGCATAATTACATATTGGCAGCTTTTCGTATAAACTGGTTTTTCTACATTACCATGGAGTGGATAATATACAACAAAGAATCTACGTAGTGGCAAACGAATTTATGGAATTTTATCTAAGGCTAGAATTATATATGAACTCGCTTTGACATCACTACATGATTAATGGTCCATGGTATGACTGTTGATTTTCATATTAATATATAATCCGAATATTAAATCGAGTATTTCGAGTACTTGAATAATCAGTCTGACGAATCGGATATTTTTTATACTCGATTAAAATCGAATTTAGAGGAAAATTTTATCAAATTGCAAATTTGGGTAATTTAGGGTATCCGAATACTTGACTCTGGTATTCAAATTGGATATGAGTGTATCCAATTTTATTTGATCTAAAGTCGAGAAAGGATTTTAGAGTAATTTCGGGTTTAGATTTTTGATTCTTTTGGATAGGGTACTCGGACACGATCCGGTTCCCAGCCCCACGTCCTAACACAAATTCTAGATGTTGACAATTGAGCAGATTCTTAGCCCCCACTTGTTTATTAAAAAATATTGTAGGTATATAAATGGCAAAGTTTTCGATGATTTTATAATAGTTGAAAAAGCAAGAATAGGGTGGAAATTAGTGTTGAATTGTCAATGTTTATAGACTCGATATATGGTTAGTAAACGATCAAATCACAGTTGACTTTGAATAGTAGAAAAATAGTGCTAAATTATCAATGTTTATAGACTCGGTTTGGTTAGTTAAAAGTTCAAATCACACAAATGAATAATACTCCCTACGTCCCATTGATTTTTTTTCATTTTTTTAAGTTATCCTATTAATATTATTTTATTTCTATTTTTTATAATAATTTTACAGTATATATAATATGACCTCACACATTTATACACTTTTATTACATCAATTTAACTCTCCTTAATAATCGTGTCCAAAAAAATGAAACAAATCTAATGGGACGGAGGGAGTAGTATAGTTTGCGATAAATGATTTGAATGGTGCAATAAATTCAATAAAGGTGGGTCCCGTATATATGTTACTTTAAATTTTAAGTGAATCTATAATATATTGAAAATTAATTATTAACTTAAATTCTAAATTAATTTTGAAATTGAATGATAAATTTATAATTATAATAAATTAAATATTTATTTATAAATAACATTTTTTTCTTTATCTACTTATATTTTTTGTTTTATTTATTTTCTAATATTGTAAAATTCGACTAATTATAAAATATTTAATATGCATATCAAATTAAAGATAACGACAAAAGCTTTAATTTGATGTGTATTATGTAAATATTGAATTTAAAACGTAGAGGTTATATTTATTTTAAGATTAAATAAGTTATCTCTTTTCACTTTTTTTTTGAATAAATCTATTTTTTCAATTTCTTTTTGTTTTCTTTTTTTTCATTTAATTTTTTTCTTTTTCTTTTCATAATTTCAATTTTGTTATATATTGTGAATTCTTCTTTATTTTTTTATTTTTTTATATTCAACTCAGGTATATTTAGTTAAAAAAATTATTTATAAATATGATAATTGAGTTGGTATTAATATTTTATATATAATGAAATATAAAATATTTCATGGGCATTGTACCGGTGGAAATGCTAGTTTCAATTTATAACTTCAACATTGATTTTTTTTTTTTAAGTTTGAGAAATTATTTTATTAATTATACCCATAATCATACTAAAATTTTGGTAGAATTGTCATTTATCAAAATTACACCTGAAACAATAATCAATGACCACGAAATCAAAATCTAATATATTTCACTAAAAAACAATTTTCAATAGTAGGTAGCTTATGAGCCCTTAAAAGGAAAAAAAGCCAAGATTTCAATCAGGAATTCATATCAAATTGATTTCAAAATTATGTGACAATTTTGTAGTTATAATTAAATTGAAGGTTCATTTGTAAACTATATCTTTTCTTTTTATTTCTCTCTCTTTATCTTACTTTTTTTTTGTTTTATTTCTTTTTAAAATTTTGAAATTCTACTAATTATAAAATATTTAATATGCATATCAAATTTAAGATCACAATAAGAGCTTTAATTTTGTATATTTTATATAAATATTTTATTTAAATGTAAAAGTTTATTTAAAGATTAAAATTTTAAAAAAAATATCTCCTCTCCCATTTTTTGAATAAATCTATTTTTTAATTATTTTTATTTTCATTTTTTTAAATTTTTTTCCTTCTCATAATAAATTATTGTGAATTCTTATTTATATTTTTTATTTTTCAATATTCAACTTAAATGTATTCGGTTAAAATTATTTTTTTATTATATTTTATAAATATGATCATTGAGTTAATATCAATTTTATATAAATATAGAAATATAAAAATACTTCGCGTGCATTGCACGGGATACAAATTCTAGTTGTAGTAATTGTATGATATTCCAATAACTTTATGTGTAATTAATAAATTTTAGAATAATATACTATGTTAGCTCAATTAACCAATAATATAAATTTCATATTTAATAAGCGGGTTAATGGCATGTAGAACTACGGACTTCAGGCACATTCTGGTTTTAACCTCTCACTAGGGGTGAGCAAAAAATTTGAAACCGAATAACCGAATCGATCCAAATCGAAATTGTAAAATATGGTTCGATTTTTTAGGTTTTTCAGTTCGGTTCGGATCGGATTTTTTAAAATCAAAAAATCGAATTATATTTATAATATATATATATATACATATATATCATATAATATTTTAATTATAATTTTATACTCCCTTCGTCCCACTAAAAGTGGCATGTATTCTATTTTGAGTCGTCCCACTATAAGTGACATATTTTTACAAAATGTGGACCCTAGTACTTTTGACACATTTACATCTTCTCCTTAATTCCTGTGCCGAAAAGTTTTGAGCCACTTATAGTAGGACGGAGGGAGTAATATCTAACTTCTAATATTTTTTTAAATTTCATTTTTTTTTCGAAATTTTTCGGATTTTTTGATTTTTTCGGATTAATTTGGTTTTTCAGTTCGGTTTTAATTATAAATTTTTTGGTTAATTCGGTTCGGTTCGGTTCGATTTTTTTTAAAATCGAACCTCTACCTCTCACAAAAGATTATGCATATAAATATTTGAGCTTTTAATTGTTTCTGATTTTAACAACGCAACAGTATCTGACCACATACGTAGATTTAATTAGGGTGTTACTGGTGTACATGATTGTAATTTGGATATATTTAATTTATAAAAAAATTTAAAGTATTGGATATATTTAATTTATTCATTTTTTTAAATTATGAAACAGAATTGTCGTTTAGCATTTATTAGCCACATCCACTAATTATAAGCCACATAAGAGTAAAATGCCACATATGTGACCGGGTACTTTTTCGGTAGTGAAAATCAGAAATAATTAAAAGTTCATATATTTATACGTAAAATCTTTTGTTGGAGGTTAAAACTAGAATATGCCTAATATTTATGGTTTTACGAACATAATCTTTAGTTAGAGGTTAAAACTAGAATGTGCTCAAGTTCTTGATTTTACACACCATGCCATTAACCCTTAGTAAATTATTCCCCATTTTTTATATTTATGATCAAAGAAAATGATAAAATTAAAATATAGACGGCAAATCTCCCAAAAAAATGCATATTGGTATCAATTTAAAATGCATGAACCAATTTATAATGATGAGGCGTCCCTCCACTTACAAGCGCGGACAATGACCACAGGTGACTTGTGTTAAAATATCCCATATTGGTTGGAGAAAAATGCATGAACCAATTTATAATGATGAGGTGTCCCTCCACTTACAAGCCAATTTTTGTAAGTGAAATTGGGTCCAATATCCAATTCTAATATGATATCAGAACATGTCCAAGTTTGATGTCTTTGTCTAGTAGCCTATTAAAGTCACCCATTATGTTCCACATCGACTTTGTAATGATTATGTCTCCATATATATATAGGGGAGGGCTAGAATAAAAATACTCTTAAGTGTATAAAATATAAATGATTTTCAGCCCTTAGATCATCAAGATCTACGGTTGATTCGTAACCCTGTTGGATGAATTCGTGGTCCAGGGTTCGAATCCCAAAGGTAGCAAAAAATTATTTTTCATAATTCGTAACTATGTTTGATGAATTCGTAACCTTGTTGGATAAAATTCGTACATTAAAAAACGTTTATATTTATATTTTAAGAAGTGTTTTTACCGTAGCCCTCCCCTATATATATATACTCCCTCCGTCCCTGAAATAAGTTCCTCTTTTTCCTTTTTGGGACGTCCCCCAAATAAGTTCCTCTTTCTTTCTTTCCATTTTTGGACAACAACCCCACCACTAATAATACTTTATTTATTCTTACTTTTCACTTTTTCACAACTCTCAATACTAATTATAACACTTTTTCACCACTCCCAAAACTAATTATAACATATTTTTCTCCACTATCAATACATTTTACTACTTTTCCTTAAAACCCGTGCCGTCCCCAAAGAGGAACTTATTTTGGGGACGGAGGGAGTATATATATATATGGTCGCATTCAATGGAGACCACTCCCTTAGATAAAGAATAAAGACCTAATCAAGGCCATTCATCTCACTCCAATCAACGGTTCATATAATTTCCTGATTTGATTTTACATGTAATTAAATATTGGTTAATTACATTTATTTAATCCAAAAAGGGCAAATAAGTCCACTCAAATCTACTGAAATATGGGATCCCGTTGAACAAATTCCGGAAATTCCTCTTTTCCCATTCTGGGACCTGATCCGTCAATGAACATAATAGATGAACATTAGTATGTTCATTATTTTCCTACGAACATTTCAACGAACATCAGTATGTTCATTGGTTTTTCTACGAACATATCGACGAATATCAGTATGTTCATTGGTTTTTCTACGAACATATCGACAAACATCAGTATGTTCATTGGTTTTCTACGAACATATTAACGAACATCAGTATGTTCATTGATATTTTCTACGAACACGTCATTGACGATATGCAGATCTGCAAATCCGGCGCGGTGCGGCGGTCGCCACCACGAGCGTTCTACCATCGTCGTCTTCATCGACTTCACCCTGACGACGCCGGGGCAGCACAGCCTCGAGAATCCCTCCGCCGGCGGAGCAACAGGAAGATGAAGATGAGATGGAGGTGATAGGGGAGAGAGGCGGTGGAAGGGAGAATGGAGGGGATGGCGACGGAGCAGAAGCGACGACGGCGATGTCAGATCTGGAAAAGGGAGGCGGCGACTGTGTGGGAGAGAAATAGAGCGTGAGTTTGGGAAAAAGAGAGAGAGAGAGAGCGTGAGTAATGGGAAAGAGAGAGAGAGAAAGAAAATACAAATGACAAACCTAACCTTTATTATATAAAATAAATGAAATAAAATCATAATTAAGGGTTAAATTATCACCCTTAGATTAAACAAGATCAACGCATAGGATTTGGTCTTTATTCTTTGTCTAAGGGAGTGATCTCCATTGAACTCTCCCCTATATATATATAGGTTCAATGAAAAAGGCCTAAATGTAAGAAAGTAGAGAGAAGTAATCTCATTCGTTGATCTTATCTAATCGAATGGACATGATTTATTCACGCCATGTTCAACGGATTTTTTCGTTGAACATTTGTGAACATATACAATATTTTTGGGGGTTCTGGGTTTCGACCCCCCATATGTTCAACGAAAAAATCCGTTGAACATGGCGTGAATAAATCATGTCCGTTAGAATAGATAAGATCAACGGATGAGATTACTTCTCTCTTCTTTCTTACATTTAGGCCTTCATTGAACATTGGCCTATATATATATATATATATATATATATATATATATATATATAGGGTGTGGTTCTAGAGAGAACTACATTATTTGTGAGAATTGGAGAACCATCAAATCTAATGCATTCACTGTAAAAATTAATGCATTCGCTGTTAAAATTAATGCACTAAAAAAATTAAAAAAAATGCTCCCTTCAGGATTCGAACCCAGGTTCTATATTCATCCAATAAGATGATGCATCCACCGTAGATCTTGATGATCGAATGGCTGAAAATGGATCTCCGTTCTTTTTTTATTTATGGTTCTTTCTTGAACCTCTCCCTATATATATATATATATATATATATATATATATATATATAGGGGGCGATTATTCAATAAATCACCCTTATTTTAAGTATTACGAACCAGCAAAAATGCATGAATTTTTATGTATAACACGCATGAATAATCTGTATAAAGGCATGAATTGCGAAAAATAATTTTTTGCTACCTTTGGGATTCGAACTCAGGACCATGAATTTATCCAACAAGGTGATGAATCAACCGTAGATCTTGATGATCTAAGGGCTGAAAATGGTTCCTAATTTATATTTTAAGAAGCGTTCTTATTTTAGCCTCCCCCTATATATATATATATATATATATATATATATATATATATATATAGGGGTGGGCTACCGTGAGAGCACATCTTAAAATAAGAAATAAGAGTAATTTTTAATGTATGAATTTTATATAGAACACGTATGAATTCGCTGTATAAAAGTATGAATTGTGAAAAATAAATTTTTGCTACCTTTGGGATTCGAACTCAGGACCATAAATCCATCCAATAGGATTACGAATCAATCGTAGATCTTGGTGATCTAAGGGCTGAAAATGATTCTTATTTTATATCTTAAGAAATGCTCTTATTTTAGCCCTTCCCTATATATATATATATATATATATATATAGGAATTGGTTCAATTGAGATTTATATATATTTTGAGATTTTGAGATAAATGAACATATAAGTACATTTTGATGAACTTGTCAATTAATTTTTATGAACGCGCGTTGGTCTGGGGTTCAATCCCTACAAGTGGCGTGTTTTTTAAATAAATTAAATAGATTCATATGTTCATCAGTTATATTGGTTATGTTCAAAGAATTTATTGATATGTTCATTTATCTCAAAATCTCAAAAAATTTAAAATCTCAATATAAGCTAACCCTATATATATATATATATATATATATATATATATATATATATATATATATAGGGGGCGGTTATTCAATAAACCACCCTTATTTTAAGAATTACGAACCAGCAAAAATGCATGAATTTTATGTATAACATGCATGAATAAACTATATAAAGGTATGAATTGCGAAAAATAATTTTTTGCTACCTTTGGGATTCGAACTCAGGACCATAAATTTATCCAACAAGGTGATGAATCAACCGTAGATCTTGATGATCTAAGGGCTGAAAATGGTTCCTAATTTATATTTTAAGAAGCATTCTTATTTTAGCCTTCCCCTATATATATATATTATATGTTTGGAGTACCTTCTTCCCAAAGTTTCGCTTAATCCATCTAAGTAAATATATAAGAGATTAACATTACTATTTTTATCTATCAATGCTAATCTTTAATTAAAAATTATTAATCAAAATAAATAAGAATTCAATTAAGGAGGAGACACTGTGCATTCAAAAGCATGCCTATATATCAATTGCGCTTGAGCACAGCCAAAACCTGACCCATAGTCCCATCACCCATGGAAGCCAGCGGAGCGCAAAATGCAAGCAAAATGGAGTTTGAGTTGCATGGCCCTCTCGAAAAGTTGGCCAACCACCGCACTTCCAAAATGATTGGCCATGCTTCCTTCAAATATTGCTCTCATATGCAATATGGACCTCTCAGGCCCCGTGGTGCCACCAACCTCCACGTCCTCAAACTCCATTTTCACAATTTCAAAACACCCATTTCTCTCAACCACTCGCCTCAAATCCTTCGTACAAGGATATACATTAGGAATGTTGAACGAGTCCACTTGTTCTTGCTCTATAAGTCCCTGCACACAACATAATATACGGACACATAAATCAATAAAAGTGTAAATTATTTTAACATGTAAAAATTTAAAAATAAAATTAAATAAATAAATTGTGAGTGTGTAGGAAGGGAGAGAGGGAGATTTTGTTATATTAGTAGATGATGTTAGAAAGAAATTGGAGCCGCCTCTTGTTTCATTTTTTCACTCTAATTTATGATATTATTTTATTTCACTCTAATTATTTGGTTAGGATAATTTGGGTACCTCTGTGACCATGTCCGCAAGGAGGGACTCCAAAAATCCAAAGTACACGACGCTGCCGTAGTGAACAACTCCGTTGGGTACGCCGGGCACCACGATTACGATCATCCCACCCGCCACTATCTCTTCAGCTCTGGCTCTCAAGAAATTCTCCATATCTCGCTCGAACTGATCCGCATAGGCTTTCACCACCGCGTCAGAGGCGCCCGAGTAGTGAATCCTTACCGGCGTTCCACGCCGGCGAGTCCTTGAGCAGCAGCTCCTCCGGCAGCTTCGACAGCCAGTGGATGGCGAACAAGCAATACGCCACGTGGACGGAGGAAGAAGGGAACAGCCGGCCGTGGAAAGAACCCGGCACGGCGGCGGCGAAGTAGTTCCTTCCCTGGCCATGAGGAAGAGAGGCGAAGAGGGTGTTGAAGTCGTTGCCGATCTGGTCACTGAAAAACACCTGGAATTCGAGCTTGTCGGAATCCAAGCCTTGTTGATGGCACTTGTGTTTCACTGTTTCGATTAAGGATTCCATGGCATAGAATGTGTTGGGCCCCACGGAGCATCCTAAGTCGGCGACGGCGAATCTGGTACTGGTCGAACCACACACCAACTTTTCGACATCAAGATTCTTCATCAACGTCTCATTTATTGCGTCCTTCACAGCACTTGCCCCATCTCTCTGTAGATATATTGCGTCCTTCATTAATTATGCAATTTTGCCACCATTTATAATTCATAAATCACATGAAAATATTGATATGCATTTCGGTAGCTTCGAAGGATTTGCTTAACTACCGTGAATTTATTTCATGACACAAAATAAAAAGAAATTAAAATAAGTGAATTAATTAAATTGTAGGTTAATGAAGAATAGAAGACCTGAAAGATGGAATTCTTGGTGTAGCTATACGTACCATCCCCACCATTCATCGGAGATGATTGACTCATTTTCCTTTTGATTTATGCTTTCCAGAAATTTGTGTGAACTTTTGCTATGCAAATTGTATTACTCAGATATCATTATTTGTAGGGCCTCAAAAGGTTATTATTATTTTAGATCTCTAGAGGCGTCGCTCTTGTTAGTCCATTTGTGCTACTTATTTTGACACAATTTCTTTTTTAATTTTTACCAATTTATAATGATATTTTCTAAATTAGTATTTAGTCCCTATCTTGTCTATATACATTAAATAAGTGGTGTCTACGGTCTGGAATGAAATTCAGTGTACCACACTTTATGTCCCACTTTCAATTTTATTTAATTTCTTATATATTTTTTCTTGAATTTCAACTTTGTATGCTTTAGTTTAATTTTGTGATTATTAACTAGGGTTTATTCCATCAATCTAAGGTATATAATTATTTTTATCATTTAATTTCACTTTTATTAGCTAATAATAGGTTGATAAATTTAAAGTCATGGTATATAGTTTTTAAAAAAATTAATTTTTTTATATAAAAATTAAATATGATTCATTTTATTATAATAAATTTTATTTTTATAAAAAATATTTTAAAAATAATAGATATAAGTATGGGACACGGTGGTACACATAAGATTGTGGGACACTCGATCTCTTCCCCTACGGTCTGCCCCCTTTACATTATAACACCAAAAAGAAAAGTTATATGAAATTCATGTTTATTTTTCAGCTTTCATCTTTACATAATTAATTATAATTTCAAGGATTTTTGTAAAATCAAACTTCAATAAAACTAATAAATAAATCATTTGTATTGTAATTCTAAATTATTAGATCCACAGAATAAAAAATTGTAACTTATGTGGATGAAGAGTTCTAATGGATACTACTGCTTAAAAATAATTATTAAAATATAAAACATAAACCACAATATTTTTAGATTAATTTATTATATGTATAATATACTCCCTTCGTCCTATTTCTTTTGGGCACACATACTTAGGAGAATAAGATTGTAGTGTAAAATTAGTGTATAAAGGTGTAGGGCCACATTGTTTTGTAGTGTAAAATTATTATCAAAAATTGAAACATGACAATATTAATGAGACACCCCAAAAAGGAAAACATACCAACAATAATTGGACAGAGAGAGTATTAAATTACACAATTGACCTTAAATTAAGTATATATCAGGGATATAGAAAGGCTCTTGTATAATAGGTATAGATTTTGTGTAATCTATATAATGTGAAGAATGAGATAATGCATATAATATGTATTAGTGGTGTAAAATACATGCAGGATGCAACGAAGAAAGCGAACAAGTTGATAATTATTTGCGCTTGAGAATGGCGAAAAGTTGAGAACCGATTTGGATTCCGGCAGAATACAGCATCTGAGAAAACAAGGCTTTGCGGTGAAGTGCCCGATTGAAAAGCTCTTCCACAAGCTCATGAGAGCCCAAGTGATTGGCCACACTTGCTTCTGCCAAAGCTCTAAGATGCATTACTGCGCTCTCTATGTCAATTGGGGCGTCCAGATTTGACCTTGCATTCCTTATTTCCATTTCCACGATTTCGAAACACCCATTTTTCTCCACAGCTCTCCTCATTTGCTTCATACTTGGATATACATGAGGAATGTTCAATGTGTCCACTTTATCTTGCTTCAACACTCCCTGTTTTCCAAACACATCTCAAATCAATTTTTGCTGTAAATTCAACACATTTCTTAACCGCCGTGACAACAACATTAATGCATGCCATATTTGTATTTCTCTTATAAGTCCTTCTACTTCAATCTTATTTTATTTTATATCTCAAGTTATTGATCACTTATATGTTACTACTTATTTTTTATTTCTCTTATAAGTCCTTCTACTATTAGCAATAATATCAGATAAGTTAATTAAGTACTCCTAGGCCTACATATAGATATACTTTTATGTGATCGAGTCATTTTTTCAGAAGGAACATTTAATTTAAGTACGTGCTTGACTTTTCAATTCTAGAATTGTGGATGCAATACACTATGCATAATTAATGAAATCTTTTAAGAAAAAGCAACGCAATGCATGTACCTTGGACATCTTACAAAATATACACTCCACTAATATGAAACAAAGTCAAGAGATATTTAATTAATGTTAATTAGAGATTAATTGACCATTCCTTTCTAACCGAAAAATTACAAAACCATGAATTATTTCATAATGTTTGTTACTAAATTGTTAATTAAAATATGAGCAATGTTACCTCTTTGACCATGTCCATGAGAATGCATCCAAGAAAAGTAATAGCTATGCCAACATCATGTGTAAGAAGTCCATCAGGCACACCAGGCATGATGATGATAACCATCCCACCCCCCACAATCTCTTCCCCCCTCGCCTTCAAGAAAACCTCCATATCCTCCTCGAACTGATCCGCGTAAGCCTTCGCCACCGCGTCGGAGGCCCCCGTGTAGTGAATCCTGCCGGGGTTCCACGCCGGAGAGTCTCTGAGCTGCAGCGCCGGCGGCACCCTCGACAGCCAGTGAAGGGAGGACGAGGAGAAGGCGACGTGGACGGAGGAAGAGGGGAAGAGCCTGCCGTAGAAGGAGCCCGGCACGGCGGCCGCGAAGTAGCTCCTGGGCTGAGGGAGGGAGGCGAAGAGGGTGTTGAAATCGTTTGAGGTCTGGTCGTTGAAAAACACTAGGAATTCCAAATGGGAATGGTGGTGTTGTTGGAGTTGGAGTAGGGTTTCGATTATGGTTTGCATAGCCAAGAACGTGTTGGGACCCACCGAGCATCCTAAGTCTGCGATCGCAAACGTGGTTGAACCTTCGGACAACACCTTTTCTATGTCCAGATTCTTGCTGATTGCTTCGTTTATTACCTTCTTCGCTGCTTCGAACCCATCCCTCTGTAAAATAAATTAACAATAAACTATTAATTTTAAAATTGGAAAATAAGAATTAATCAATCCTTTTAATTAGCTTAAAGTTATACCAAAATATAATAAATTAAAATTGAAGAAAAAATAATTAAGAACTATATAAAAAAAAAAATGTAAGTGCGGCACTAAAAATATGGAATTGACCTGTAACGTGGAATTCTTTTTGTAGCTATAAATGCCGTCGCCGCCGATCATTGTAGATGATTGTGCCATCGATGTATGTTGATTTGAGTTTTATCTCCGAAAAGTAATGTGATTTCAACGAGCACGACTTTGTTTTAGTTAGTAGTCACATTTATAGAGAAGGCTACTATTGGTTTGTCGACGGAGTTGTGCGGGCACCCGACTTTTAAGTCCGAAACTAATTAACAAGAAAAGTTTGACTTTACCTCTATCCCCTTATTAAGAGCTACTCAAAATTAGATCTATTGCTATATACTCCCTCCGTCCCACTGTAAGTGAGACCTTTTTTATGGGTACGGGAATTAAGAAATGTGTATTTTGTGTGTAGGTGAAAAAGTGAAAAGGTGTTTAAAGGGGAAAAATTTTACCCAAAAATGAAAGAGTCTCACTTACAGTGGGACGCCCAAAATAGAAAGAATCTCAAATACAGTGGGACGGAGGGAGTAATTATACACCACCTATATAATTAATAAAGAGCAGTCTTATATATTTGACCCGATAGTCTTACAAAATAAAGGTGTTGTCGAACACATCCAAAGGTGATTTATGACTTTCGTTCATCGTTTAATCTGAGTCTAGCTCAACATAAATTTGCATGGCTTATAAGTTTATTCTAGCTAAAAAAACAAGCCTAAACGAATTTCTTAAAATATAATTGCTTTAAAATTTAAAAAAAAAAAACTTTTGCTTATTTTTGGATATTTTGCACCTAATTTTTTATTTTTATTTTCTCTAAATACACAACTTTTACATTTTTTTGCAATTTTCCCCTAATTTGACAATCCTACCAAATCATATTGCAGAGGTATAGTTGGAGGTGGTGGAAGATTCTGCGTTCCAAATCATGAGCACAATTCTGTCAACGATAAAAAATAGATCGATTTAGTTTGATAGTAATATAATTTTATGATAATTTTTACATAATTAATATTGTTCATGCTCAATTAATTGAATTTGTCTTTATTTTAGCTTGAAAGTGATTTCTCGCTATCGAAAAGCATAGTTAGCGATTAAAAACAAGTAGCTTGATCAAAATGATGTTTATATTTGAGGTGAGTACACGCGTTAAGCCCAATAAAAAAATATTCATAATGGTGATTGTCAAAATTAAACTGATCCGAGATTACTCTAGAGTTTTAATAATGATTTTAATTATGTTTGAATTTGAATACGACACTCATTACTTAAATTAATTTGATTACCCAATTGAATTAATCAATGAAGATAGAATGATGGCAGAGATTAAGGCGAGATTATGGGCTTGGCGTCCGTTTTGGAACCAAACAACGCAGGAACAAGAGTTTCGAGGATGGTTCTCGGCTGTTAGAGGTTTGGGCTTTTAAAGATTGGGATGCAGATGAAGTTCCTGCTCCAAGTTTTCTTTTGTTTTGGAGATTGGGCAGTCCGTTATTTCTGGGGTGACTTTGGCGTTGTTTTCATGTGGATGGGGTCTTTCTTTTCCGCCCAATCCGTTGTTTGTTTTTGTTCCGTTTTTGTACACTTGGTACCTCTGGTACCTTGTGGTTCGACCTGAAAGTTTATTAATGAAATCTCTTTTATCCGATCAAAAAAAAAAAAAATTTCGAACTCATTCATTTACAAAATCTTAAAGGTTGATTTTGTTAACGTTCTTACAAAAAAAAAATCAACGGATTAAAGCTTGACAATTTCCAACTCTGATCAGCTTATCCTAAACTTTGACTTTTTCGAGCAAGAGTTTTTCATTTACTACTGTTATATTGAACTTACGAAATATATCTCTTATATTTCGAACTTGAATTCCAAAATATCAATTCATTCACACACAATTTTTAATTTTTTTTTTCAAAAAATAAAACGATATAGCTACGTTGAAAACATTGAAAATTGTTATACATTTTCAACTTGAAAAAAGAAAACAAAACAACGCGTTAGAGATTTGACTTTGGCGGTGATCAGAAAATTGAACCGTCAAACATGTTGAAATTTGATAAACAAGATCAAGATTGTGCTTTTATACGCTTTCGTTTATGGCTTGCTCCCAGAGTTCATAATTTACATATTTACACTTGCTGCAATATTTTTTTTTTCTTAAGTTTCATTTGTTCCATTTCACTAAAAAACATAAAAGAAAATCTGGGTACAAATAAAGTTATACATATATTTACACGTAATATATCGGCCCATTATTTTTGTTTGGGCTTCGCAGCCGGAAACTACCTCATCATCTCAGGATCAAGTTTCGTTCAAAATAACCAACATTTAAAATGTAACTAGTAAATCACATTTGCCAACATTGTAACTCTTTTTTTTGTTTTCTTAAGTTACAAGTGATACACTCAACCAACATTATTACTATAATATAACTGAACAAATAACAAAATTAACCTCAAATTCAAATTCGAAATCAAACTCAGACTCAACTCGAGCCACCACAACCACTTTCCTAGTCACTGTCACTGTCACTCGAGCTCGAGCTCTCTCTTTCCTTCTCTTCTTTTTCTTGTGCTCGACCTTCCTCTCCATCTTGACGGCGGTCTTTTCCACGACGATTTCCACCACGGCCGCGGCTCATCTTCTTCTTGATTTTTTGCATGAACCCCTTCGGATGCTGACCGTCGCCGCCGTGCTCCGCCTTGTGCTTACTCTCCTCCTCCTTGTGGCCGACGTGGAGCACGTCCTTCACTTTCTGCTCTATCTTCTGAATCATTCCCGACATTTTAGTTTCTATGTTTTTTTTTCTTCTCCTTTGATCCCCTGTCAGAATCTAGATATTTATGAATGCACACAAATTACATCACAGCTCAGAATGAGAGTACAAAGTAAATAATTAGAGCCAATCAGGGATAATATTATATTTGCCACAACAATGATAAATTATATTCCCCCCTAAAAAAAGATAAATTATATTCAATAAATAGATTTTTTTATACACATTATGAATTTTTATTTTTTTTGGCTAAACGCGTGTACGTAGTCACCTCAAATATAAACATCATTTTGACCAAGCTGCTTGTTGTTTTTGATCGCTGACTATGTTTTTCGATAGCGAGAAATTACTTTCAAGCTAAAATAAAGGCAAATTTAATTAATTAATTGAGCTTGAACAAAGTACTAATTAACAATCTATTATGTAAAAATTATCATAAAATTATATTATCAAACTAAATCAATCTATTTTTTCTTGTTAACAGAATTGTGCTCATTTGGAAACGCAGAATCTTCCACCACCACTCTTCCAACTATACCTCTGCAATTTGCAATATTAATTTTATTTTGAGACATCCGAGATTCCGAATGAATAAGCTAATATTCACTTCATATTTATTTATGATCAACTGTTCTGATGATTGATCTCTCCCGTTAATTAGTCTTTGTACAAGTTGATAATAAATAAGCAGTTGCTGATATTGCCTTTTAGCTAAAACTACTAAAAAAATAGAAATAGAAATAGAAAAAGGAGAGAGAACTTTAGACGCTCAAAATAATATTCTAATTTTGAGGAAAATCGCTAACAATTAATATCGACTCCAAATAAAATAAAATAATTATTTTATATACTATATGTTATCGGCTGAACCAATTATAGGAAGCTTTCCCCTCATAATAAACTTTCTACAAATTCTATAATATTGGGGGGGGGGGGGGAAATCGGACTAAATAAAATTTAACGGTATATTAATTATTAAAAAACGAAATTTTAATGAAGCTGTTCTGTAAGTCAACTGAATTCTTACATCCAAAGAGATTCCAACTTCGCACCCAATCATTAACTTTTGCACGTCGTCGCTAGTTGCAAATGCAAGTACAGTTTTTTGTAATCTCTAGTTATACAGGTAAAAAAAAATATAGAAATGAGTGAAATGGCGATTATAAGAGCATCCGCAATGGGGTTCCTTGATAGCCTACTTGATAGTGGTTGTGTTATTGAGTAGGTAGTGCTGCATTGAGGTTCCTTGATAGCCTACTTGATAATATTAGTTTTGATTTTATATTTTTCATTTAAATTTTATTGCATAATTTAAATGGTCGGAATTTAAAGTACCCACTTTGATTACTCATCTTACAAAATTACCCACCCATATAAGATGTCTTATAAAACTACCCACTTTGCAATTGATGGTGATAGGTTTTCATAGTTTTCCGTAAAAGTTCTTACACTTTTCTTACACAAGTACAATTGTGTAAGATAATGTGTAAGAGAGATTAAAATACAGTTTTCTAAAATGCCTTAAGTTCGAAAAAATAAGGACAAGTTAAAATAATAGCAATTGTTGGATAAAAAAAATTATAGAATCATATATTATGAATCAATAAAACATAATAGAGCTTAAAAATTCACTATTATGCATATTATGCAACAAAAAAATATTATGAAACAAATGGCGTAATTAGCCGCCGGAATTTTTCTTTTTATTTCGGTTTTTTAAAAAAAAAAATCTTCTTCCAAATGTTCTTTTTTATTATATTTCGTTTTTAAAAAAAATAATCTTCCAGATGTTCTTTAAAAAAAATCAAAAACAATATATAAATAAAAACAAATATAGGATTATTTTGAAGGGAGTCTTTAAAATTAGTAATAATAAAAATAATTAACATAAATTTCGCAACTTTTGCTTTTATTTCGGTTTTTTTAAAAAAAAACTTATTCCAATTTTATTTTTTTGTTATTGTATTTCGTTTTTTTTTTAAATCAATCTTCAATATGTTATTTTTAAAAAAATATTCGAATAAAATATATAAATGAAAACAAATCTAGAATTATTTTGAAAGGAATCTCTAAATTAGCAAAAATAAAAAAATTAACATAACATTCGCAAAATAAATTATATGAGGAAATAAATCTAGGACTATTTTAGGAGAATATCTAAATTACTGGAATCAAATATAGGATTAATCTTTGGAGAATGAAAATCTAGGATTATTTTAGTATAATCTCTAAATATGTGGAAACAAATTAATAAAACATAATTTTGAAAAAAAAAACAATTTACTCTTAACACAACTAAAATATTAATTTCAAAAAAAAAATCGAAAAAAAAATGTAATTTCGAAAAATAAATATTAATAATAATAAAAATATCTGGAAACAAATCTATGATTATTTTTAAGAGAATCCCTAAATATTTGGAAAAAATTAATAAAACATAATTTTGGAAAAAAAAAATTTACTCTTAAAACAACTAAAATATTAATTTCAGAAAAAAAAATTCCAAAAAAAAAAATTTGAAAAATAAATAATAATAATAAAAACATCTGGAAACAAATTAATAAAACATAATTTTGGGAAAAAAAATAATTTACTCATAAAACAACTAAAATATTAATTTCGGAAAAAAATAAATTTTGAAAAAAAATATTTAATTTCGAAAAATAAATAAATAAATAATAATAATAATAATAATAATAATAAATCTGGAAACAAATTAATAAAACATAATTTTGGAAAAAAATAAAAATTTACTCTTAAAACAACTAAAATATTAATTTCGAAAAAAATATAAATTTTAAAAGTAGTTGAGAAATTTAAGGAAATAATATTTTAAAAGAAAATTAATAAAACGATAAAAAAAAAATAAAAAAAAGAATTTAAAAATAAAATATATTTTTTGAAAAAAAAAATGGCAAAAAAAACGAAATTTAGGTAAAATAAAAATGTAAATAAAATATATTTAGGAAAAGATTAAAAGTAGTTGAGAAATTTAAGGAAAGAATATTTTAAAAGAAAAAAATAAAAAAACGATAAAAAATAAAAAAAACAATTTAAAAATAAAAAATATTTTTCGAAAAAAAAATGGCAAAAAAAAACTAAATTTACAGAAAATAAAAATGTAAATAAAATATATTTAGGAAAAGATTAAAAGTAGTTGAGAAATTTAAGGAAATGATATTTTAGTAAAACCATAAATTAGCAAAAAACCGGCTCAATCAAAAAACCTTAAAAAAACCGGTTTTTCATGCAGTGTCCGGACACTGCAGTGTCCGAAAATCACTACTCTTTTTTTTAATCTTTATTTATAATTTCACTAATACCTTATAGTACTATTTTTACATTATAGTATAGTTTTATAAAATAATCAAATAATATCGTAAATGTTCGACACTATTCTCACCATTATATCGATTTCTATTATTTTTATAGTCTTTATTTTGAATTTCACTAATATACCTTTTATTATCTATTATATTATCATTTTATAAAACAACCAAACAATATGATAGATTTATGACATTAATATATTTTAATAGAAATCGATATATTTTTATAGTCTTTATTTTGAATTGCACTATTATATATATATATATATATATATATATTTACTATAATATAGTTTCATTTTTTCATGATTAATAATGAGCTTGAAAATCGTATAATTAATTAAATATATTCATATAACATCTCCCACTAAAATATTTTTTTAAAGATTATCCATCATCCAAAAATTAGCCAACATTAGTTCAACAAAACAATTGATGCTATTTATTAATGTTAGTTGGAATTTTTCAGTCCCTCAAAACAAAAGTTGAAATTTTTAGGAATAAATCAATAATTTATTTCCTAAAATAGTTGTTAATTTAAATAAGGGAAAAAAGGCGTTTGTTTCAATAGGAATCATTAATCATTTCCTAAAATAATTGCGTGAATTAGGGTAGGGGAGGGGGGAAATCGTTTGGTTTGGATGGAGGACAAATGAGTCTTCAAATTAGATCATTAATATTTGAAGGGTATTATGGCAGCCATAATTATGGCTCCATATAATTTTCCTTTCTATTAAATACTCCACACCAGGAAAGAAAACAAGTATCTGGTTTTTGGACATTCCTCGTTGGTTGAGGAGTTCGGAACCCGGATTTGGATCTACCTACTCATAGATATACATACAACTGCAAAAGAGACAAGATCAGGCCGATGCACAAATTATTGGGCTTTAGAATTACGCCCAACACCATACGGGCCAAAACGGCCCAATAAGAAATGTTACACTACTAAGGAATTAGCTATATGGAGTATAAAAGATTTATACGATACTATTCTTATTTACTAAAATCAATTCACTTTATTTTTGAGATATTCTAATGATACTGATAATTTATAGTATAATTTAAGATCTTGCCAGCTTGAGACCATTCAATTACTTATGATTATAAATCAATTTTATTGAAAACAATCTTCATAAAAAAATAGTAAAATTAAAAATTAGAAAAACATCTTGGAAAATGATTCATCAATTAAAAACAAACTAAAAGGATTTGATTGCTAATGAAGTTTCTCCTTCTTTTTAAAAATGGTTCATGTTCGAGTGCTTCATTCCTGACTAACAAAAGAAAATAGCAGTGATGAACCATCATTTCTAATAATTCAAGAGGAAAAAAAGTGTGTTCAGTAAATTGTACAGAAAAGGTATGCAATCACGTTCTCCTCTTTACAACCATAACTACAGACATGCGCTTTCATTGTTTGAGGACTTAGCAAAAATTGATTTAATTTGGAAACATAAATTGAGTTAACTAAATCATAAAAAACCATCATTTCTTCCTCTTTTTAAGTAATTCCTTCCTTGTGATCAACAAGTAATTATGAGCTGTATCATTTCTATTGTATCAGCTACATATTCAAGCAAGAAGTCATCTTGTAGCATGAGTATGTCTTAAATATTGAAGTGGAAATATGATGCTTGCTTTATTTAACTATTAAGAACTTTTAAGCTTTAATTTAAGTAACTGCATGTATTAATTAACTTAACAAACACACAAAATTGTAGTTTAAGATTTATGGATTAATTGAAGGGTAAAATTGGTTTAAAACCATAATAAATTTTCAAATTTTGGTTTTTCCCACAAACTTTCATTCTTGTTTCAAAATACATAATAAATCTCTTTTTTTGGAATTTCCCATAGTGACTTTCCGGCGAATTTTTTGAATGACGTGGCTCCGAATTTGAATGATGTGGCGTATTTAAGGGTTAAGTACCACTTTTTCCCTCAACGTTGACACCCATATCACCTTTAACACCCTAACGTCAGAGTTGACACTGTTTACTACCTCAATGTTTCAAAATAGAAGCAAAATGCCCCCACGTTTTAACGGCTGGCCCAAGCGCAGCTCTAACAGGATCAAGCACCGTTAAAACGCAGGAGACAGTTAGATTGTCATGTCACATAATTTCTATATAATTACATTGTATTGCCACGTCATTTAAATTTTTGATCGGAATCTGTCATCGTGGGAAATTTCAAAAAAAAAGATTTATTATGAATTTTGAAACAAAAATGAAAAATTGTGGGAAAAACCAAAATTTAAAAATTTATTATGATTTTATACCAAATTTACCCTTAATTGAAAAGTATTTGTGTGAACCGATTTGTCACCATTAATTGTTTGATATTCTCGAACAAGCATACAGTATACTTTATATGGAAATTTCCGCAACAATAATATAATAAAAATAAATATAATTTTTTTAAATGAATTCCAATGCAGGGTTTGCATAGAATGTATGTTAGTATATCGCCTCGTTTATTTTAAGATGCCTCTTAATATTTGTTAATATATACAACAAATAAAACAAGAGCAATAGCTCAATCTTTTATTACATGTAATTTTTTAATACAAGATTTTTGTACAAGTACTATAATCAACCTATCTATTACTATAACAGTGTATATATATTCTTACAAATTTTGATATTATAATAGTCGATTTAAAATAATGAACCCAAAAAGAAATTCAAACTGCAAAAGTTAAGCAAAAAGGAAAATAGCATGGAGAGGGGGGGGGGGGGGGTTACGAGTCGTCTTTTGCTTTTTTAAGGACACGTCGCTCCAGAAAGTAAATTTTGACTTGTTTCTTTTCAGGAAGCCCTCTCTCACCTCACCACATTCTCCATGAATTCGTGCCTAGCTTCCCACCAACAATATAGTAATAAAAGAGGATACAACTATTCTAAATAAATACTAAAACACACACATATCCAATGTATCAACTGTGAAACTAAAAGCTCAAAATCTGAGCTGGACGGTGGATCATGTGCGTGCTTTTTACAAGAGAAACTTATCTCCAATAACTGTACCCTAATTTTAATATCCGAATAAAATATAAACCCATTTCTCCAATCATTTCCATCAAATCTTAGGTCGGAGTTATTTTTTGTTCCGGCCGGCCACCAATAAAAGTATTTATGGATTCATTTGGATCATAGTTAAATTGGTACGCGTGTTATAGAGGGTGTTTGAATGAACTTATAATTAGCTCTTCAAAATCTTTGGTAAAATAAACTTTAAAATAATTTGATTATAAATTTTAAAAGTTTATAAGCTCTCCAAAAAATAAATTATTCTACCCAATTTATATTTTCATATGTTATTTTTATCATCTACCGTCTCAAGTTCTTATAGTTTTTTGTTTTTATCATATACCGTCTCAAGTTAATCTCTTTTTGACTTTCTCTCTCTAGCTTATAAGTTCAGTTATTCAAATATTTTCACAACTTATAAGCTCTTAGTAATCTATATTTTATAAGCTTTCAAAACATCTAAATAGCTTATAAGCTATTTAAGAAAAGCTTAGCCAAACAACCTTATAGGATCTTACTAGGGATTGAAGTATAAAAATAATCAAATTATGGTTTGCCAAGTGGGTCATTTGTTTGTCATTAAAGTGTTACATCGGAAAGATGAGAGAGTCGTTGAACCGACAGAGGTGATGAACTCTTGCGCCGAATAACCAGTTGGGCATGATTTCTTCCCCCTAAAAGAAATTAAAATAAATCATCTATGGAGCGTTTATTTTGTAGGATTAGCTTTGATATGATTAACTTTGATAGATAAAAATAATAAGATAAATATTTTGTTTAATTATATATATGGACTGAAATTTTAGAATATCTCAAACCTCTTGATTATTTTTATCATTTAAGTTATTTTTGTTTGACTCGTATCCTATTGAAAGAGTGAGATATTTGAAAATTTTTACTCTCTAAAATAAAGTATTTAAGTAAAGAGTAAAAAATTTTAATATATACTCATCCCTCTATCACATATCAAGTGTCTTAGTTTGTTTCGGTACGAGAATTTAGGTAAGTATAATTAAAAAGTAAAAAATATTAAAAAATAGTGAAGCTCAGTTTTATTTTATGAGAGGAATAGAATTAAATAGAGGAATAGAATTAAAGTGGAGACGATTAAAAGATAAAAATACAAAAAGTGATAAAGCTCACTTTCTTATTTTAATTTTTAAAAAAATACTTATGGTGAGACAATTTAAAAAAATAAAATAAAAATTAGGACATTTGTTATGGACAAGAGTAGGGAGGAGTATCTTGTAGATTTTGTTATGAAAAATATTTTTGGTTTTGTTATGAAAAATATTTTTGGTTTTGTCCGTTTGTTTATGATCCGGGAAAGTAACGGTAGAGAGAAAGAGAGTGGTGTGGTCATTTGTGTGTGTCCCCATGGGCCCCACCTTCTTTATTCTATTCCAGTTTCTCATTCGTGTACTGCAAAACCTACATTTCTCTCTCTCTAGTATCAAGAATATTTCTTAAAATAATGTGATTAATAGAGCAATGATGCAACCTTAATTGGATGAAGTGAAATACTAGGACCTTACTTAGGTATATTGTCTACTCACTAAAGTTATTTTTATTTAGAGGCAAGAATATTCCCTATCAAGGAATTACGCCTACTAGTGGGAAATGTCTATGCTACACCCAGACGCACTACGCCTTCATGTGAGACAAACACTGATTTATGGACCCCACCATTCTTTCCAAAGCCAATTTGACCCCATTTGTTTCTAAAATTTACAATTGACTCCATACATTTTTGTATGAAAGCATAGATAATCCGAGCTTTACTCTGAAAAATTTTCTATAAATAATTTAAACAATTGCATTCCCCGCGATCCTTAAAATGGTATCAGAGCGGGTTTTAATTGAGGAATTGTATTATTTTTATTTTATTTTATAATTTTACCTTTGGGATTAACCTATATGGGAGGAGACTCCATTAAATTAGAATGGATCCGGACGAATGTCCGAGATGTATTGAATACAGGATATCTTTCCAAAATCTGGAAAGAGAGGCACGTCACCTAATGGGTGTATTACGATGGTGTTGGAGAGCACTCATGCTCAACATTACCGAGGACGAGGAAACGGTTCGTGAAATCATTACGGACTTTCGGGGGCATCTCGATGCCTTATTGGAAAACGCCGCGGCCAGAACGGCAATCAGACAAGCTAGAGCCTACCTCCATCAATATCATACTTGATGGAACAAAAAGACAAGGCGGGAGTAGCTTTTCCAAGCTACCACAAGATCGAGCCAAGTTCTTCCGACAACGTCAACTTGCGGGAGATCCAAAAGACGGTGGAATATTATGGCGTCAAGCTATACGATCTACCGAAGGAGCTGAGCAGAATATCACTCAAGCAAGAGGAAATTTTAACCCTCTTGTGTGATATCCAGAAAAGAATGAAGGAGATCGAAAGGCGAAAACCATGTTCCGGGAAACTTCGGAAGCAATGGACAAACGACCCGACGAATCCTCCTATATTCGATGCAGCACCCAAGGAGTTGCAGCCAAAGGATATAATCCGAATCATGAAAGGCAAATATCATGAATAGCCTTGACAGAATCGGATTAGATGATCTACAGGAGTTAGCAGAATCTTTTGCTAACCTCAACATGGTTGATCTAAAGATGAACCAAGAAGATGAGGTGCCCAAAACTGAGCACCAAGAAGAAAGTTCGTCAAAAAGGGGTGGGGCTTCAGACGATGCAAGCCACTACCAACGAACCAGAAGACGCAGGCCACAGATGCGGGATACTCCTGTAGGGAAGGCCACACTCGAACCAATCCATCCCTATGGATTGATTCTCAACATCGACGAAGCCAGTTTCAAAGATTGGGAGGATCTGATCGACGAATGGGCTTCATCATTGAATATCGTAGTCACCACAATTGAGTACGATAAAAAGGAGTTTGCCAAAATCTTCGAAGCAAGTCTGGCAGGAATGGCAAAACAATACTGGGATAAAATCGACATCTCAGCAAGGGAAGAACTGTTTAATAGCACAAAACCTTATGACATTATTAAGGAAGCTACTAAACAGATTAAGATCCATTTCTTGGGAATGGGTTTTTTCGAAGGATCCGCAGAGGAGAAACGTAAGAAATATCATCAGGCACTCTACAATCTAAGATTAATGGTGCTAGAGCCCAAAGCTCTTGATGAATTTTTACGTCTTTATACCCTATATGTTCATATGGGGGTAGTTGATGCTCAAACCGCCAAGGACCTCTTTTTCACAAAGTTTCCAAGTCCATGGAGGGAAATGCTCATCAACGAGTACGTATCACCGGGAGAATATCCTCTTGATAGTGCATCAAGAAGGATGTCTTATGTTCACAAGAAGCTGTCCGAATGGTGCCAGAAGGCGGCGGACCTGAGAAATCTCAAAAAATTGAGGAGGCTCAACAAGAAATCTCCATTGATGTGCGACAACATAGATCTTCCAACTGAGATCGGTGCTGAGTTGCTATATCAAAAGAGAAGCCGAAAGAAACATAGGTATCAACCCTATGAAAGAAAGTCCAGAAGGAGTTCTTGGAAGCCGAAAACTATGTGGACCAGACAGAAGGCACTCTCCTACAAATCAGGCCAACGGAGCGGACCATCAAGAAACCGATTCTCAAATCAAAAGAGAATCCCGGCGAAGAAAACTTTCAGGCGAACCCAGACCAAAGCAAATGAAAGTTTCAAAGATTGCAACTGCTGGACGTGCGGTGCACAGGGGCATATTTCAACCAATTGCCCAGACAACGAGAAAAGGCAGATAAGGAGATTCGAATCCACACCGGATATCGAAGACGCAATCTACCACCAGAAATTGATACCCGTGTATCAATTTGAAGATATATCCTCTGATGAGAGTATATATGAGCAAGAAGAAGTCTTTAGTTCTGAAGATTCGGGGATGTCCGATGGATCAACCGGAGACGAGTCAGACTAAAGAGGAACACGAGGTCCACCACTCCCAGAAGGAGGATCAGAATGGATTTACTAGCCATTTTCTGATTCCACAGGAAGAAGTGGTGAAGAAGCTCGTGAAGAAACTCAATAGGGAAACCGGAGAGGTACAAACATACCAAGGGTTTTCCAATGGGCGATTGAATCGAGTTTTTAATAGCTTGATACCATCCAAGAGGAAGCATCATGTCTATTTTGGTGTCACAAACCGAGAAATGGCGCTTCCAATGGAAATTACAAGTAATCAGGTGGAAATCCAGCTGGTTCCTGCTGAAGATATTAGGCAGGATCTTAAGAAAATGAAGCCAGAAGTCGCAAATACGATGAAATGGATTCATATTGGAGCAATTCAGTTGGTAATCAAATCATCCCTCTCCCCAGGGACAGACCAACCAATTGATGTCGCACTTTGCGACAAAAGAATCAGAGATACTAGAGCATCAGTTCTGGGTGCCTTTTCAGGCAATCTCTATGCCAAGACGATTATAACCGAGTTCTATCCACAGATCGCTTATAATCTACAGGATTCATCCTTCAGCAGAGCCCTGACTCTCTATCAGGACTACAAAAAGAAGGAGCTATTGACAGAGGGGAATAGGCCATACTCACTGACTTATCAAGTCTCGTATGCCTTATCAAATTCCCATCACACAGAATTATTTCTGGGAAAAGAGTTCGTTGAAATTCCGGAAATATTCAAGGAGGTAGCCAAGGCAGTCAAACCAAACCGAGTGGAGATTCCTCAGATCGGAGAAATCGACATCGATATTGGAGACAAGACGGTACTTAGCCATACCCAAAGTCTCAGACTAGGAGTACCGAGGCTATCATTCCAAGGAAATAGGCTAACTTCAGGGCCTATTACAAGGAGTTTCTCTCAATCATATGAGAGAATGGCGATCCAGGAAAAACCAGCTCCAGACATGAGGGTTAAACTCAAATGTCCCGAAGGATGGAGACAAGTTTCCACAAAATTTGATACAACAAGCAGGGAAAATCAGTTTCCTTGTAGTTCGTTGTATTATTTGGCAAATCCAGGTGACAACCGATACATCGGAACTCTGGAGGTTGGAGGTTTTGAAATCCAGACCGAAGGCCAAGCCGGACAAGAAGCAGATGTCCTGATCTTAGGACGAGATTTCCTTGACAAATATAAACCATGGTCATGGAAATCAGGAAGAATGGAGATCACAATCGGGCGTCAAAGGTTGATGATCTAATGACAAGTCCATTCTCAATATACATCTCTGTTGGGATGTTATACGAGAAATTCAAAGCAGAATATTTTGCTGCTTATGTGGATTCGGGAGCAGGAATCTGTACAGCAAAACGAGGAGTCTTTCCAGCAGAAGTGGAAGAAGATCTACCTCGAATTGCAGGAAGGGATTTCTCCAAAAAGATTTTGCTTCTATCAAAGGGAGTAAAGCAAACGGAAATATTGATCGGCGGAGCAGGACAGACACCTTGGTACAAGGTCAAGACTCCACCAATTTATTTCCATGATACCGGAGCAGATATATTATTCGGCAATAATTTTCTGCAAAGCTTCAAGAGGTATATACAGGACAATGAAGCCAGGAGGCTAGTGTTCACAACCAATTGTGATCACAAAATCATTGTGCAAAGGCTCAATGGAGCTTTTCATCGTTCATTGCCAATCAAATTCCGCAGCAAGCGTGGTGATGATGGCAGACTCCGGCGACCCCAAATGAAGGATCAACGGAGATTCGGAGAAGTTTTGCTTAAATGCAGAACTGAGGGATTCCCAAATCTCTCTGAGGAAGAAACTCAAATCCTCAAAGTATCCCTGATATCACACAAAGATATCAAGGAAGAAGAACAGGTGTCCATTGCCGACGTCAAAAGGAGGATTCAGAGGTGTTACCATGAGAATCCTTTGGCATGGTGGGACAAGAACCAGCTCAGAGCAACCCTGAAAGTTAAAACTGGAAAGGAGCATGAGTTCGTAAGGTTCAGACCTATCCTGATGAACCCTCGAGATCAACAGGATATGATGGGTATAATCAAGGAACACCTTGATTTAAAGCTGATCGAAGAAGGAAGATCACCCTACAGCAGTCCTGGATTTCTGGTGAGGAATCATGGGGAGATCAAGCGAGGAAAACCAAGACTGGTCATTAATTACAAAGGAATTAATGACATTCTTGAGTTTGACGGATATTTCATCCCAAGCAGAGAACACCTCATCAACTGCATCAGAAGTGCAAGGGTATTCTCAAAGTTCGATTGCAAGTCAGGTTTTTACCAGATTCGCATGGAGGAAGGGAGTAAGAAGTTCACAGCCTTCTCAACTCCACAAGGACATTATGTCTGGAATGTCATGCCAATGGGGTTAGCCAACGCGCCTCAGATATTCCAAAGGAAAATGGATAATCTCTTCAAAGATTATTCTTTGTTTATGTTTGTTTATATTGATGACATCCTCATTGCATCAAAAAACATTCATGAACATATCAGGCATCTGGAGATCTTTGCGGATGTTTGTCAACAAGAAGGACTTGTGCTGTCTGAAAAGAAGGCAGTCATAGCCACTCAGAAAATGGAGTTTCTGGGGATCGAGATCGATGAATCTGGGATAATTCTACAAGATCATATTGTAGAAAAAGTCCAGGGATTTCCGGAGGATCTCAAAGAGAAAAAACAGCTCCAAAGCTTTCTCGGAGTTGTCAACTTCGCAGGGATGTTCATCAAAAACCTTGCGGAATACAGAAAGGTCTTCAGTCCATTACTGAAGAAAGATGTTCCATTCATCTGGAAGGAAGAACATCGAGAGGGTATGAAGAAGTTGAAAGAGATCTGCAAGAATCTCCCAAAACTTTCAATACCACAAGACGAGGATGATTTGGTCCTCTATACGGACGCAAGTGATTTCTGGTGGGCAGCAGTGCTTACAAAGATCACCCCATATGGAGAAGAACCTTGCAGATACTGTAGCGGTCTTTTCTCCGACGACGAGGCTGTGCGATGGCACATCAACGAGAAAGAATTCTTTGCAGTGCGGAAGGCGTTTAAAAAATGGCCGCTTTTCTTACTGGCTAAAAAATTCGTTTTGAAAGTTGATAACACTAACGTTAAAGCTTTCTTAACAAAAAAGATTGAATCTAAACCTGAAAAGGCTAGATTAATTAGATGGCAAGCAGAATGCCAATATTATGATTATGATATTGTCGTTTTGAAATCTGATCAGAATGTTCTTGCAGATTTCCTTACAAGGGATGGAGCTCCCTGAAGCGGAGGCCATCGAGGCAATACAGGGGCAGCTCTTTGAAAGCTTAGAGCTGCTACAACAAGAATGGCAGAAGTGTGTACTACACACTAAACAAGCGGGAAAGATACAAGCGGCTGACGAAGCTAAAGTATCTAGCCAAATTGATGTCTGTTTCATGAAGATGTTCAATCTTCAGGAAGCAACCGAAAAGCCGCTCTTGCGCGCTGTCCGTGAAAATCGGGCAAAAGCAATGCTTTCCGTACAGGGCGGATTACCTGTAGCAGGGGATTCAAGTACCCCTAGCCCAAGTCCTGAGAGAATGGCTTCACAGCCGGACGCTCGAGGAAAAGATGTTGTTAAGGGGTCACTCCCTGAATCAACATGTCAACCCTCTACCTCTGGGGTAAAAGAGGGAGAGATCAGCCTTAGGCCCATGACAGGCCAAGTTAAGGTTGATACTAATTTTATTATTTCTTCTCCCTCTTGGCAAAATTATCAGGACAGGTGGGAGAAACTTCTTACGAGAAGGGGCATTAATCCGGGAAATTGCCGGGTTGATGTTGCAGGAAAATATCCGAGGGTTTGGTTCACGCCAGGAGCCAATCCAAATGATGTTAAAGAATGGTATGAATTTGGGGCATTAGCTTCAGTTTATACCACTTCTCCGGCCTTCACCGAAATTAAGGGTCTACCCAAATGGATCCAGAAAACGGTGTTCGACACATGGGAGAACAACGAGTCCCTCAAAAGGGGAGACGTCCTGGAATTGTACTTCTTCAGTGCAGCCCCAGAACCAGTTGGCAAAGGAGTCTACGAAGCCTTCCATTTCATCAAGCTTCGGAGACCAGATACAGGAGCCTTGAACCGGATCAAAGTTCCTGAGTTTAATGCCGCAATCGTCTCAACATTTACGGAGGATCAAATCTCCACGAGACGAGCATGGGGTCTTTGGGTCTGTCTTACAGAGATGGACAAAATGAAGTCCAGATTCAAGTTCTTTCAGAGCTCAGATCTGGGAACGTTCCTGGTCAATACAATGACAGGAACCACAACCCAGTTTGCTGAAAATTCTTTCGAGAATAAGAGGCAAACTATTTGGGGAAACAAGATCGCGGGGAGCAAAGAGACTCGTCGCAAATTCTGCAATATGGCTCATGTTAGCCATTGGATCGAGAGAATCTGCGACCAATGTTCGTTGCAGAAGGAGCCAGAATTCGGCAAAGGTTTCCTCCCGAAACCTGATAGAAGAAGGTTCCGGTCTGATGAACATGACGAACGTCAGACACCAAAGGGAAGAACACCTCGGGCACCAAAAAAGTAAGGTGGCCGACAAAGCAGAGTGAATCATGTGATTCACAGCAAGGATCGCACCCACAAAAGAAACGACAAAAGTGGGTGGAAGAACAGGAGGACCACTCACCAAAAGCTTCAGGACAAAAGTGAGTGGAAGAAAAAGTAGCCGGCCCCTACCAGCATTATCACAAGACGATAAGGCAAGGGTCCAGCACCATGTGATGCCACTAACAAGTATCGGCAATCAAGGCCGACAAAAGAAGGTGGATGTCATATTCAAGCAAGCTGGCCACGAAGAAGGAATCCGAGGCCAACAACCAAGCAATAATAGAGGGGTTCAAACCTCTATATAAACACAAGTGCTGGAGAGAAGAGGACATCGAGAATTTTCACAACTTTCTTTCACAACACACTCTCTCTTCAGAATCTATCTTTGTATTTTAATTTTTTTTCAAAGTTTTTTAGTTTTAGTTCCTTTTTAATTTTATGTACACAAGTGTTAGCTACTATGTGTAGCTAAAACAAGTTAGTCTCCTCCCTTAGGGAGATTATTATGAAATAAAATAAATATTTTATAATTCCTCTTTTTACGTTTTGTATTTTCGCCCAAATTTCCGGTTTAGTAAAAATATTTTCTTTAATTTTCCAATAAAATATCGAGTCGGCACTTAGTGAAGGAGGAGGGTTGCAACCATCATTTGCGAGTGTGTGGTTGGTGCGTGCCGGGGTGGCAGACGAGCCGTAAAACGCAACAAAACTGACTCCTGAAGAAGACCAGTCGACAAAGGTATAATGTTGGTTAAATTTAAGAATTATTTTGAAGTTGTACGGAAGCATGTTGGGCCATATTATGTTAATTGCATGTTTTATATTTATAGAAAAATGATTTGAGGATTTTCTAGCTATTTAAAATCTTGTATGGGTTTTGTTTTATTAAAGAAATTGAGGGGTTAATTTGATATTTGGAAGGTTTTTTGGGATTCATTGAATTTTGTCTTATATGAAAAGTGTAGTACGCCCCGGTGTAGTATATACTCTTCCAGATGTTGTGCACTTCGAAATTCGGAGACTAAAATTTGTTTAATCTTTGCTTATTCAGTGGATCTCCTCTTTCTTTTAAATGAGTATAATTTTGATGATATTTATCTCTTTTTTGTTGTAAATTAGAGAAGAAAAGAACCATAGATAATATTATAAAGAGAATAATATTTACAGGTGTTTATTATGATCTATTTATAATTAGATTGTGTTTATTTTGATGGAAAATGACAGAAAATATATATTTTCATATTTTTTTTACCATTTTCACATTTTACTATGATAGAAAAAAAATTCGAACATGATGAAATATTTTTTCGGGCAACTCATTTGTACTTATTTTCTTTTCAATGTTGGATAATATTATCGTGGGTAATGGTGTGAAAATATTTTCCAACATTTTCTCATCTTTTCATCTCTACTAAACATATGATTTAAACAAAAAAAAAAAACTCATTTTTTCTTTTCCATCATTTTCTAATTAAAATTTTAGAATTAATATATATACACCATTAGTATACATATTTACATGAGATGGTTTAAAATAAAATACGTGTCACCAATAACGTGATATCAATAATAATGGACAGAGGGAGTATTAGAGTTCCTACTAATTAAGTAGGGAATTGCATGTATACAATACAATCGTATTAATGGTCTTATTCTATTATGTTTTTATACTTTTATTTAGTTAATGAATGTAGACAATCGAGTAATGCAAGCAATTAATTAACTTATATATATTCTCTTGTGGTCAAACACAAGGATATATATGAAGATGATGCGCAATCTATTAGTAGATGATTTTCCTTTAACTAATAGATTGGGATTCGAGTCATTTAGAAAGTTAGAGTGTGAGTGTGTTTTCCCTTTTTTTGGGTGTAATATATATATATATATATATATATATATATATATATATATATATAGGGGCGCGCTCCAGTGAAACCTCCTATTTTTCGTGTAACATGAGTACAATGAATAAGACATATAATACTAATGAACAAAACGTATATCTAATGAACAAGATGTATATACTGATGAAAAATAAAATTTTAAAAATTCGTAATGAATAAGACATATATACTGATGAACAGGGCCGTATATACTGATGAATAACAAAATTTAAAATATTCTGATTCTTTCAGGATTCGAACCCTGCGAAAAAAAAATCACCCTCCAGATACAATATCAGCCATAGGATTGATAAAATAAACGCACCAGATCGTGCCCTAGATCTCACTAAAATTAGGGGGTCTCATTAGAGCGGCCCCCTATATATATATATATATATATATATATATATATATATATATATATATAGCGTGCCAGCATAACTTATTAAATTTAATATTACTTCTATAAAATCAATGACTTAATATTTCCACTGCGTACCAGACCAAGGGAGTCTTACAGTCATAAAAAAATTTAAAGATTTGAGTTACAAAAAATAAACAAAATAAAGCTCAATTTCCCTCCACTTTTTTCAGATGTGGAAATTAGAAATTACGAAATCTGTTAGTAGGTATAGAAGAGCGTTAGAAAATGGTGGCGTTGGATTTCCTAACGTTGCTATCGCTGTACTTAGCCGCTCAGTTTTGTCTTGTCATGCAGGGATTCACGAGGTCTCCATTCACCATTTTTCTTGGATAAAATTATTCTAATATTTATATATTTTAAATTTGTAGTGGCACCTACTTAATTTGAACTTCGGGGCACCTCATATATTCTATTCACACTCAAGAAAAATGGCTTGGAAATTAACAACACTCACGACTATATTAACTATTAATATACTAATAATTGAGTTTCTCTCTTAAAAATTTATGTTGGTTTCTCGTAGGAGGTATCTTCTGCTGCATATATAATGCATGCACGTATGATATTTTGAGTAAAGGAATTAGTGAGATTTGAATTTGTCACCCTTTTTAAGAGCAAAATTAACAACTTCACTACGTCGTCAAAGGGAAATTAACCAATAGTATTAAGCCATTTCAAAAAAGGTTCATTATATTTCCTCCGTTAATATCTCATTCTATTATTATCATATTATGGTATAGAATAATTGAGTTTCTCTCTTAAAAATTATCTTTAATATTATAAAAAGATAATTAACAAGGGTTCACTCATCCAATTAGAGTTTATAATTATTTTTCTTACATTTATTTGAATTAATAATTAATTATTTGGGTTCATTAATTCAAAGTTAGGGTATATAATTATTTAAAATTTCAATTTTTAGTGATAAATATTAATTAGAGTTCATAAAATAATAATATTTTTTATTTTAAAAAAATACAATTATAAATAAATAAATTAAGAGTGGTACACGGTGATACACACAAAATAGTGGGACAGATGATCCCATCTGCAAAATATTAGCTTAAATATTTCAGTTCTAGACTGCATTTCGCGTTTTTATAGAGATCCTCATAAATGTAACTGGGTACTCATTAGTCATTTATGAAAATTAAACAAAGTTAAGTGTAAAAAACTACTCCTATTTTCAAATAAATAAAGATATATGTATATATAATGTAGACTTTAACCAAACTAATACTTTGAATTCATTTGATAATAGTAAGAAAAACAGTCCTAAGTGGTTGAGACAAGAAACTCCAGTCGGATTATTCCTATTTCCACTCTTTTACAGTGGAACCCACGATATTTGTTATACGTATTTTGTTTTGTTGGTATTTTCTCAAGATTTTAATATCCAAATAAACAATGGCTTCCCTTGCACTTTTTTGAAGTTGCTTCGTACTTAACAGTTTTGAGCTTGCTAGCCTTTTCCTTCAGTCAGCAAATATATTTGCTAGCTGTATTCTTTTTTTCATTTTCATTTTAATCTCCCTCTCGCAGCCCAAATACTCCAATAAAAATAATTGCTCCTTCTCTCTCTCTCTCTCAGTCTCTGTGTGTGGTGCTGCAGTGCATATGTAATATCCGAGATTTACTTTTAGAATTCCTGTTTATCTTTTCTCACACAGTATTACAGTGTGCTTTTAAGGCAGCTTTTTCATGAAATGGAAGCAGCAGCGTAGCTAGATTCTCCACTCTCAAGCCCTCACAACCCATCTCTGCACCTCTAAACCACGCCGCCGGGCGGAATGGGAAGAGCTGCGCGGTGGTTCAAGGGCCTTTTTGGGATAAAGAACAAAGACAAGGAATACCCCGCCGCCCGCTGGGGTTCCGGCCACCTCTGCCACAACCCCACCACCATTCCCCCCAACATCACCCCCGCCGAGGCCGCCTGGCTCAGATCCTTCTACAGCGACAACGACAAGGAGCAGAGCAAGCACGCCATAGCCGTCGCCGCCGCCACCGCCGCCGCCGCTGACGCCGCCGTCGCCGCCGCCCAGGCCGCTGTCGCAGTGGTCCGCCTCACCAGCCAGGGCCGCGGCACCGCCGTGTTCGGTGGGAGCAGGGAGAAGTGGGCCGCTGTCAAGATTCAATCACTGTTTCGTGGATTCCTGGTACTCTTTATTAATTTATTTATTTTTTAGCTCGATTTACGTAATCCATTTTCTTATTACATAGATAGTTAGATGTCACTTCACAAGTCATTCGTATTTGTTAATCTAATTCTTCGTGTTTTGTGAAGGCCCGAAAGGCTCTTCGGGCCCTGAAGGGGCTGGTGAAGATTCAGGCTCTGGTGAGGGGATTTTTGGTGCGTAAACAAGCGGCCGCCACTCTTCAAAGCATGCAAGCCCTCATAAGAGCCCAAGCTAGTGTTCGGGCCGAGAAAATGCGACGCCTTATCAGCAACGACGACAGTTTCCCCCCTCACTACCAGGCCCGAATACCCCTGGTCACTATCCAACCCCTCAAAATTCACAATTTTCCCCATCAATTAATTCGGGCCAAATAAATATAAATGATGGATTAATTATAAATTTCAGGAAAGGTACGAGGATGAAAGAAGCGAGCATCCGTCATCATTCCACAGCAGAAGGCTGTCAGCGTCATTCGAAACGGCGGTGAATTCATTCGACGAGAGCCCGAAAATCGTGGAGGTGGACACGGGCTGCCGGCCCAAATCAAGATCCCGGCGGGCCAACTCATGGATGGCGGCGGAGGCGCCGTTCCAATGCCGAATCCCGGCCCGAAACCCGACGGCCGAGGAGTGGGGCGAGGAGTTGTCGACGGCGCAGAGCACACCGAGATTCGGCGGGTGCAGCGGGCCGGTGACGCCGGCGAAGAGCGAGAGCCTGTTGAGGAGCTACGGCGACAACCACCCGAGCTACATGGCGAAGACGCAGTCGTTCAAGGCGAAGGTGAGGTCGCACAGCGCGCCGAAGCAGAGGCCCGAGGGCGGCCCGAAGAGGAGGCTGTCGCTCCATGAGATGATGGAGTCTCGCAATAGCTTGAGCGGGGTGAAGATGCAGAGGTCGTGCTCGCAAGCTCAGGAAGCCATTACTTTCAAGAATGCTGTGATGGGCAACTTAGGTAGGTCCTCGGATTTTGTAAGACCAAACTATTTTTATTCCAATTCACACAATGCAAATTAAGAATGTTTCTGCCGCAAACAACACCATATTACATTTGCTACCACTTGTTTTTATTAGCGTAAGCCCATATTTCTTTTTTCTTAATTTATCATATTTGTTCATTTTTTTGTTTTTACTTGGACCTAGCTAGACCTCTATCAACACACAAGATCTTCAGATGTCGACCATATTTGTTTATTTGAGTTTAAATAAATTAAAGGTCCTAAATTCTAATGAAGAGGACAATATATATATGACTGATCATTTCAGAGAGACCAATTTCACTTAGATATTGGCATTGAATTTTGGATCATCACAAAGAAAAAATTTATTTATTATTACATTATTTATATCATTTATCGTAGAGAGCGAGTGATTTTATGGACATCATAGTTTAATGTTGGGAAATAAAATTTCATGTGAAAAAATCGGTGAACAAAAATTAAAATTATCATGTTTTTCTACTGGGATTCTCTTTCCAAATCACTATTTTATTTTCTGTTGTATCTTTTACATCTCACTTTAGAGGATCCATGATGGGGCTCGAGCCCCGCCCCGCTGCCGAGCTCCTAGGCTCGATAGGCGGCTCTAACGAGCACGGTTCATTGGTATTTATATGAGGCGTGTGTATGCATCATATTAAAAAAAAAAATCGATTTTAAATTTTGATGTGTGCCCAATTTTCAATTTTTTTTATTTTATTTTATTTTACCCAATTAATTATAATGTAATTTTCTATTTTAATTATCGTACTTCTCAAATTTTAATTTAAACTTTTAGAAATTGAATGAAAAATCTATAGAGTCACCCCTAATCACGGATCTCTCTCTGTTGTGGGGGTGGCTCTTAACCAAGAAGAAAAGATCTGAATGAAACAATTAATCCACATAATATATGAAAAAGAGTTTTTTTTCCCTCAATTAATCTACTAGTTAAGAAATAAAACAGTAGATCCCATATATTGGTTTATTAATTTATTTATCGACGTGATTTCCGTTGTTACATGAATCTAATTCCAGTTATTAGTACTAACTAGTATTCCATTTTAAGGAAAAAAGAATGCCAGTACAATATATTCAATGGCTGCGAAAGAAAAATATAATGTACTAACATTTCATATATAACAGAGATATCGAATCGCAAGGCACAGAGATCCCACAGTAAAAACTACTCCAATAATTGGCACTTTGAAAATATTTTCACCGTCGTACTTATTTACAGACAAAAAATAATATTTTCTGTTTTTTGGCAAAATAGAATTTTGGAGGCAGTGAGATAGTCCATTCCCAAACCGGTGAAAATTTTAAATTCTAAGATCGTATCATGTTTGTACTGAAAGTAAAGTTTTATTGGACCTCAATGATTCCTCCTGCAATAATTTTGTATTTATCCATCACAATGGGCCATGCTTTTTTCCCTCCATATTTTTCATTTCCTTTTAGGATTTAGATATTATGCTATCTATCCGTTTGGTAGTATTAGAAATACATTTACATTATATAAAAATGGGATTAATTTCTCTCACAGCTCACTTCAAATACCGACTACAAATCTTCCTTAACGTTAAAAGAGAGCAAAAAAAATGTGGCGGCTACTTAAATAGGGATTATAATGGGGTTTATAATTACTTAGTTCTGAGCTGTCATTTTACCGATCAAACGACTCATTATAATCTTTTTCTCGAAACTTGAGAAAATATACTTCAAAATTTTGTGAAGATTAATCATGTAGCTAGGAGTACGTTGTGATACACATGGGACGAGTGTCAATATCTAATAATTTTTCTTTGACAAGTGGAATAATTAAGCTGTATTTTTTAAAATCTTTTTTTAGGGAAAAGGTTTAATATAGTTACTTTCTGCATGTATTTTTCTTATTAAGATCACTTATCCGATTTAACTTTAACTAGTAGAAAGTGCAATCATGTCCCTAAATTATTGCATAATGATCACCGCCTAATACTTAATATTTTTTGCTTACTAATACATTTTCTTGTTTAAATTGAATTATCAAAAGACTTAAGTGTAAATACGCACCATTTACAATCAACAAGTCCAACCTAAAGTGAAATTGGCTTAAAGTTAAAGTGACACCCCCCGCTAGACAGCCCCTTATTACAACTTTTTACTACATATGTTTACCCATATGAAAATCATTTTTATTGATAAAAGAAATTACTATTTTTTTATTATTCAATAGAAGGTCGAGCGGGGAAGGCTTCCAACTGCAACCTCATCTCTCTCTCTCTATCTCTCTCTTTTTGTTTTTATTTTGTTTTGTTTTGTTTTATTTTGAGGAAGGTTCCAACCTTTCTTACGTAAATAATTATGTAAAATCGTGATATGTCATGGTCTATCGGATATTCAGATATAGATGAGATTTTCTATCTCAATTTTATATCTTATAATTAATTTTATTATTTTAAATATATTGGTTATAAAAATTAAAATTGTTATTCCTTCCATCTTAAAATTGCATTTCGATTGAGAACGGCGCCACGAGCTTATGAAATTTGATTGAGCCTAACTGAAATGTTTTTTTCTGA
Organism: Salvia miltiorrhiza; assembly: GCF_028751815.1. NCBI lineage: Eukaryota > Viridiplantae > Streptophyta > Magnoliopsida > Lamiales > Lamiaceae > Salvia > Salvia miltiorrhiza. Next base: position 45,132,373 of record NC_080387.1, read on the forward strand.
ATTAATCTTGTGAATTACTTATGTCATTGTAGCAACATATTCTTCTACAACATAGTGGTCGTTGGGAGAGACGAAGTACATAGATGAAGACAATGTTGTTACGTTCATGGCAATAGATGAAAATGTATTTGATTATTAAATAACGCTATACTCCCTCCGTTTTTTTTAAGTGTCCTATTAAGATAAATTTATTGTTCCTTTTTAAGTGTACTATTTCAAAATTTGAGAATAAAAAATAACAAAGTTCCTACTTTACCCCTTTTTAAGTGTCCTATTTCAAAATTTGAGAATAAATTTATTACACTTTGAAAATAATAAATATGGGCACAAAAGTAATACTCTAACCTCCTTGATATATGTACTTTTTTTCCATGGGACACTTAAAAAAACGGAGGAAGTAAGTTATAAACATTATCGGTATTACAAATTTCGTATAGAGTGACCCACTACACGATAGTTCACTTGATCGTCATAACCATCGTGTAGTGGACAGCCCCTTGGGCAAATCATCATCCAAAACCTCTCGAAACATTATTTGAAGTGACCTTCAATCCAATATGATAATAAAACTATACATCAACTAAAATTATATATATATATATAGGGGATGGCTAGAATAAAAACACATTTTTTTGTATAAAATATGAACAATTTTCAGCCCTTATATCATCAAGATCTACGGTTGATTCATCATCTTGTTGGTTGAATTCAGATCCTGAGTTCGAATCTCAAAGGTAACGAAAAATTTATTTTTCATAATTCATACAGTTACACAGCAAATTCATACGTGTTCTACATAGAATTCATACATTTCAATTCGTTTATAGTTTATACAAAAAAATGTGTTTTTATTCTAGCCCACCCTTATATATATATATATATAAAAGCAGTTTAGTCTTTAAAGAAGGGGTTTTGCAAATAAAATCACGAACAATTTTGAATTTGCAATTTTAATGCGACTTTTAAAGTGTAGCGAATTAAATCATAACCTTTTCAATTTTTGCAATTTCGTCCCCTCAATTTTTTCCGGCCACCGGAGTGATGAGTTGGAGCTTATGTGGATTATTTTTTTTCCACGTAATTAATTTCTGACTAAGATTAAAATAAAATCAAAACTTAATTCTTTTATTTTTCTTCTTTTTCGTCGAACTTATTTCAGTATCCCCCATTTTCCTTAAACTAGTACGCCCTCCCGTGCGATGCACGGCCACAATATATTTATTTATTTTTAAAATTTGAAATTATGTAAAAATATTACTCCCTCCGTCCCGGCCAAGACGCTACATTTGCTTTTCGACACGGGATTTAAGGAGATGTAGATTAATGTTTTAAGTGTGTAATAATAAAGTGATAAAGTAGAAGAGAGAAAGTAATAAAGTGATAAAATAAAAAAGAGAAGGTAATAAAGTGATAAAGTAGGAGAGAGAAAGTAATAAGGAAATACTTAATTAGTGTTAATTAAGTGTTTAAAATTCCTTATTTTTGCCAAATATAGAAATGTAGCATCTTCGTTGGGACAACCCAAAAAGGAATATGTAGTATCTTGGGCGGGACAGAGGGAGTATTATTTATGAATCTTATTAATTAATAACAAAAAATATATTAATTTAAATATTAGTATTTGATTTAACATAATGTATAGTAATAATTTTATCAACTTAATGAGTAGCAGTATAATATTAAGTTCAATGAGTATTGTATAATAATAATTAAATTTACCGAAAGTTTTTTGTTATTGATTATTATTTTCTATTAAAATTAAAATTAACAAATACTTTTTTAATCTCGATATTTGTTGATAATTGTGCATTATATTTTTTAATTAATATTTTTAATTTAAATATTTTTATGTATGCTTTGATAAAATAATTCAACAAATAAATATTATATTTTTTTAATCATAAGATAAGAGAAGATATATAAATTTTGTAGGAGAAAGAGATACAAATAGAAATAATATAATAATAAAATAAGGAGAAAGAGAAAAAAATAAAGAATATTGTAAAAAAGATAGGAGAGAGAAAAATAATCACTTTAAAATTTTAAATTATAATAAATTATTTATTTCAAATTCATATTTAATGAATTTTAAATCAAATTGAAGATCTTGTCATGATCTTTAACTTAAGATAGACATCAAATATATTTTTATAAAAGACGAAAAAGAAGTAAAATAAAAGAATTAGGTTTTGATTTCGTTTTAATCTTAGTTAGAAATTAATTACGTGGAAAAAAATAATTCACATAAGCTCCAACTCATCACTCCGATGGCCGGAAAAAATTGAGGAGACGAAATTGCAAAAATTGAAAAGGTTGTGATTTAATTCGCCACACTTCAAAAATCACACTAAAATTACAAATTTTGTTGAAAGTGGAGAGAAAAGTAGAAGAAGAGAGAATAGCGTAGAGAGCGTAGAGAGAATAAATCTGCAGGAGCGTCTTATTATGAGGACTAAATGCCTCTATTTATAGGAGATACAAAGCTAGGGTTAGGGTTTAGGATTAAGTCATTTAATAGGGAAATATATATTTTATATATATTTACAACACTCCCCCTTAAATGACTAACCCTAAAAATATGCTGCCTCATTAAAACCTTGCTAGGAAAAATTCAATGGAACAAAAACCTAGTCTAAGGAAAAAGAGTACAACCATTTGGCCTTCAGGGCCATTGACCTTCAAAGTCTAATTTTCGAAACTATTTAAAAGATCATGCTCCCCCTCAAGATAACAATCTTGAATGTGTTCAATATAGTTTTTGAAATTAAATAAATTATCAACATCATCCACCAATTTTGAATTTCGATTTCTTTCATAACATAGACCAATTGTAATTTGCTTTGAATATAACCAATAACATGGTTAATATCATTTAAAATTCTCCTTCTTGGAGAAACATTAAATCTTGCTAGCAAGTCAACTTCGAATTGTATATCATGCATGATAAAAGTAGTGCTTCAATAGCACACAAGTAAGGAACTTCGGGTCCTAAATAACTTCATTATTTTCTCTTGGTCTAGGTGACTACTTATCCACTTCAAGGGATATAATAGCTATTTGGTAGCTAAACAATGTGATATTATTCAAAAATTTCTTCGGGTAGGTCGGCGAATTCATATAAAATACAGTCGATTGATTTGAAATACCCCCAAATTCTCGATCTTCAGGTCGAGACAATACTTAGTTTTAACTAAGTCTTTCTATTGAAACTTCACCGCTAGATATTAGTTCACTTTCTCATAAGTTTTGAATATTCATAAATGTTCTTTCTTCAAGAAGAACTTTCTTAGTTGGTTATGGACTTTCACACACACACACACACACACACATATATATATATATATATATATATATATATATATATATTTATGTTTAATGACCTATATAATAATACAACCATAATGTCCATAAATTTGATATCTATGTCAATGATTACTGCCATAAATGTTATATAAATAACGAAACATAATGCCATCTATAACATGAGAATATATTTGATTGATTTTGGGTTTCTCAAACCCTTGAGCTACTAATCTCGCTTAACATTTTATTATTTTCATTTAGCGAGTTCGGCTCTGCCTCATTGTTTATTTCTATATTTTTCAGTGCTTCTGGCACTCTAATATCATTTGTTTTGGATCCAAATAATCTTCAAATTGAACTAACAATTTGTTGAGGCAAAAAGTGTTGTCGACAACTATCATTTTTCTTTTATATGATTCTCACGTATTCCCAAAGTTCATGGCAACTTTATTAAAACTAAATTTTCACCATTTCCCATAATATTTGGTCTAGTTGTTTCGTAATCCCAATATTACGATAATTTAGTGCACGTGCAAAATATATTGGGATTATCGTCTTCAGGACGATCCTCTTCATGAGGTTTCGAAATGATTTGAGTTCTTTATTTGATTTTGTAATCCGCGGATTATTTATCTTGGGAACCAATAGGTCATTTACGCTTCTGGCGTCAATAAGCATTGAATCAAATTCGTCCATCTAGGACTTCAATTATTTGTGGTGCAATATAACATGTATATGAAATTTCACTCATTTGGCAGTCGATAATAATTTGTTGAACTTCCAGTTCATAATGCGTGAATATAACATAATTAATCCAACGAGAAACTTACGGCATTGTACAATTCATCATTCATATCTCCCTCTAATGCCGAAAAAAGTTTTAAGTTGGATAAATCAAAGTATCAACATATGAATTGATCCTCAATTATTGGCTCTATATATGTATTTTTCATAAAGTATACATATAATTTTCATAGAGCTATGAGTGCATTTGAATGGTGATAAAAGAATTTAGTAGATGGGAAATCCTCTTCAGGAGGTATTTTAATCACACACTAATTGTAATATAGACAACCCAAGTCTTGAGTTATTTTAAAATTATTTTGGTGTATGAATTTGAAATTCATCACAACATGATTATATGATAAAATAATAAATCATATATAATATATTATTCAATTCTCATGGGAAAATCAATGAAGCTCTTCCAGAGCCCATACAAAAATAATATCATGTTACCCATATTCTCAATAAAAGTTCAAAAACAATTGAATTGATATGAAGAATTGCTCTTCAAGAGCTTGTAATATTCATCATGAAAATTAATTGTGCTACTTCGGGAGCAACAATATGAACATAATAGATAAAACAATGTAATAATTAAATGAAATACTAAATAATAAGTAAATACCAAAATAAAGCTTAAAATAAAAATTCAATCTCAATATTTTAATATTCTTCCGGAATATAAATTTTTATTTCATGCGTTCATCGGGAACACATTATATTTAATGAAGTAATGTCGTTGTGTTTCATCACAACGATTTATCTTTTATAATAATCTTCAAGATTATTAATAATTGTAATTTTAATATAACATGATATCGTTGTGTGATTTAGTTTAATAATCTTCAAGATTATTAAGAATCACAGATTCATTCCACATTGATGAATTGATTAAATAAAGCAATCCTTCGGGGATTGTATTAATAAATCAATTTAAATGTGCTCATCAGAAACACATTATATTTAAACTTAAGGGAAATCGTTGTGTTTCATCAAAAACTTCAACGATTTATCTTTTAATAATCTTCCGAATTATTAAAAATTGCTAATTTATGTTTCTTCAGGAAACAATATAATAATCAATAAATAAAACAATTAAACAAGCAATTCGTCGAATCTTATTATTTATGCATAATAAAGATTAACATAATATCAGACAATCAATTGACGAATATATATTCAAGAAACAAAGTTTAAAGAAAAAGGGAGAATTCGGACCAACAAAAGGAAATTAAGATTTAACAAAACTAGTGGATCCAAAAACAAATTGTTAATGCAATATGCCTTCAATTTTATCAATTATACGACAAAACTAGGCATATACTAATGGCAATTATCAGTTTCATATTCTGACATATGATTTGGGATTATCAAACAGAAGGCACAATTCACACAATTCATGAATATTCTCGAATTACTACTAGAGACATCATTATAAAAATTGGATGTTTAATATAATATGCAGCCACCGTGATTAGAACTAATTCATCACAGACTAGTTCACAGATCTAAAATCGTAGATTTAATTAGAAATTGAAGTAATCGAACCATGTTGATTCAAATACGGATTACCTTGTTGGAAAGACATGATTCTTTCCTAGGGCATACCTCCAATATTGACTCAATTGATTAGAAGGAGCACATCTCCAAAATCACTCAATTGGTTAGAGACTGGTGCTGATAACGTGTTGAAAGTGGAGAGAAAAGTAGAAGAAGAGAGAATAGCGTAGAGAGCGTAGAGAGAATAAATCTGCAGGAGCGTCTTATTATGAGGACTAAATGCCTCTATTTATAGGAGATACAAAGCTAGGGTTAGAGTTTAGGGTTAAGTCATTTAATAGGGAAATATATATTTTATATATATTTACAACAAATTTAAAATTGTTCGTGATTTTATTTGCAAAAACCCCTTTAAAGAAAGAGGATAAATGTTCATGTCAATTGAAACAAATTGGTTCACACGATAACCAATAAATTCTCGACCCTATAAATCACCTATAACTAAGAATGCAGACCTCTAAAGATTTAGCATTATTGAACCAAAAATGTCATTTAGCTAAATCTTTATATTTTTTGTGCACATTCTTGTAGACCAAAAATGTCATTTAGCTAAATCTTTATATTTTTTGTGCACATTCTTGTCTACAAATGACATGAATCAGGGTTTGTCTCTTTCACTTATAATTAGTTTGCAATATTAAAATACAAAGATTTAGCACTAAGTAACCAAAACAAAAGTGGTCAGTTCCAATTCCACCATCGAGCCATTCGATGGTGGCACTCGATCGAGCCCTCGATCGAGTCCACCATCGAGTCCACCATCGAGTGCCACAATCGCGCTACTCGACTGCATGTATCCACTCGATTGTGGACTCGGCCAATCGTCTTCCTCGCTACAAATCGAGTGGCTATGAACTACATAGCAGTGTGTGCCTTGTTCCTATTTCATTGTGTACAATGTGAACCCAACATTAGTAAAAAAAGTTTCAAAATACCAAAAATACTATACTAACACACATATAAATCATGAATAATTGCCATCTATTCATTCAGAAAATTAAGAACAATATACATTCTAACAACAAAAAAAATCTCGAATAACTTGATTTTAGGGCTCGTACCAGTGGCTGTGGTACTTCCTCTTCATATTCGGTAGCGGATAACGTCTATGCAGCGCAGTCAGACTCTGCGTTGCTCATGTCGCTGAAATTCTGTAACTCGACGTCAACATAGAGAGGAGGTGGGGGCGCACGCGCGCGCGAGAGAGAGAGAGAGAGAGAGAGAGAGAGAGAGAGAGAGAGAGAGGATTAAGTAGGTTAGATGGGGACTAAGTTTGAAATTATAAAACCTAGTCAATCAAGGGCTCATTAATTTGGTACGGGTGATTAGGGTGTATAATATGCCCATGACACCCTAATATCTTGTTTGGTAAGAAGTAGTAATACAAAACACACGGCCCTTTATAAATCAAAAGTCCAAAAATATTATTTATTTGAGTGATTTTGTATACCACCTACGGAGGTGGTATGCGTAATACAAATCTTAATTATAATTATTATTTTTTAATATGTAATTATAACTATTATTAACTATGTATAATCTTAATACATCACACCTAAACATCATATTATACTTTATAGATATTTTAATACATTTTACCAAATATAATATTAATATAACATATAGTAAAATATATATATCTCAATCAAATATGTTTTATCTTATCTCATACTATGTACTAAACGAGTTCCAAGAGTATTTATGTACATTTAACTCCAAATATGACCATATAACATCTACTTTATGAACTGAGGATGTATAACTTGTAAGTTTATGAGTAATGAGTCTAATGACTATATAAACATATCCTTCTGAAAAGATGTATTTCCAAGTGATGTGAGAATAAAAGGTAGTATAAAATAGTTTGAAATAGAATGTCTCTTTTGGACCAAAGGAGGACTACACCTTTTTTTTCCATTTGATAATCTAGAGCAAAAAGATTACTATATATATAATGTGCACGCGTTATTCTTTCCCTTGCCCAACAGACACAACTATTTGGAAATTGGCAGCTTTTGAAAAAACTGGGAATGATTCAGAAATTACAAATGAAAAAATAGAAAATATAAAGACTGCAGACATATATAGAAGTGCATACAATATTAATTTCTGACAAAATGGGCTATTGTTTTCCGAAACATGTCTTTCCTATCTGGTAGGCCACATGGGCCGAGATCGATAGATTTAAAACACACTTAATATTTTGTTACGAGGCCCAATATCTCAAGTGCCTACTAAAATACTACAAGTTGTTGCTTTTTTTTCTTCTCAAAATTCAGTTTATAGCTCTTCTCTTCTGTCTACTATTCTACTATCCTTTTATTCTGTAGCTACCAATCTTTTCAAAATTAGAAAAAAAAAAAAAAAAAAGTTCAGTAAATTAATGCATCGAGTAATTTATTTAATCCTCATAGTTCCCACTGATCTCCACATAAAATGTGTATTAATAATTAAATCGGGTTCATCTTAACATTTAAGATCTTCTATTGCAAATTTGTGTGACATTATTGTATATACAGATAATAACATTTAAGATCCCACACCAAAAGGTTTATCTAAACACTTTCTTTCTTTCATTCATGCAAGCAAAGATAAGAGATGGCGGAAATTCTTGAAAGGATTGTGGATTGGTACGGTCTGGATTCTGTGGAGATGTAGGAATGAGAGCAGGTTCCAAGGAAAGGTGTGGGATGTTCAAAAAGTTACACAGGAGATTAAAAGAAGGATGTGGAGTTGGAATTCTATTTTTCACATTGTGGACATTAACATTCCTTTCTCTTTGTGGTGCTCTAAGGGGCTTGTCCTGGACTCTTTGTAATTTGGTACCTCTGGTACCCCGTTTTCGCTTTTTCTAATAAATTCTCTTTTATCGACCAAAAAAAAATATTGTATATACAGATAATAACATGTGGTAATTTTAAGGGTTCAAGATTGTCCAATATTATACCCGCAATCGGCATGGTGGTGTGTAACCTATGCTACCAATATTAAATTTTTCCTTTTTATTTTGAACTTTTATTCAAAAAAAAAATGTAAGTGAGAATATAATTATATATGTAAAGGCAATGATTTACATATTGATCCACTCAGATCCATCAATGAAAGTGAGAGAAATAAAAGGTCGAGCTTCTGCATCAGTAAGTTCTCTTGACCATGAAACTCTTCCTGCAAAATTAGCCCCTGGCCCTGTGCACTTGTATTGCCCATAAAACACAGTCCTGCATCCATCACCCCTTCTTTTCCATTACCAACAGTATATAAATATAACTTGTTAATTTAAAAGGTGCATCTACATTAAGAAATAGTAGTAACTAAAAGTAACCTTCAATAACTTATATTTTATCCTTTCCTACTCATTTCATTTTGTTTGAAAGCTCAAATGAGAAGATGGGAAAAAGTGGAGGAGAGAGGAGCTTGAATCATTGTGCGTCACTTAGCTAGCATGTGAAATCATCACATACAGCCAAGTCAATCAGTCAATTATATATTTTGATTCTAATCAACAAATGCGATCACTCTAAAATCGATTCAAATACTTAGGCCTTGGTGATTAATTATGAAAAGAAAAAAACAAGAAAATCCAATAATTTAGAGATTAGGTAGGATTAATACGTACAATGCCTTAAAAGTGAAATGCACCTACTAGTATACGACAAAGGCAAATACCATTCCATCCATATATGTAGAGACAAAATGAGTGGTCAAGATGATGTGATCACAACTACTAAAAAACGACAATTTTTGTATAAAGAAAAAAATATATAAAGTAATTAAAGAAGGTATGCATATATACGAGTATAGATAAGATAGTGGTTTCTGTTGGGACAGATTAAGGTGGATATGTTGCAGCCATATCAGCTCACAATTTGTGTGTGTGTGATTTTAGAGTGTGGAGGATTCAGTAAAGGGGTGGGGCACCGTCCCACGCTCTCACACTTTAATGCTATCTATCCCTATATCGACTTCATAATGCATATATGTGCTATTGCATTTTGTACATGTCATGCCCATAACTTTTATTTAAGGTATCATGCTTGTGAGTTGTGACCATATAAATTTAGTTATACTTCCCTATTTCCTAAATAACTTCTTAGAAATGAGAGACACGAATTTTAAGAAGAAAAGATGAAAATGTGAAAAGTAAGATAAATGAAGTATCGGGAGTGATAAAAAAAATTAGAAGCCAAAGAAAATGGATTTTCGCAAATAAAATTACAAACTATTTTGAAATTACAATTTTAACGTGACTTTTGAAGTGTGACGAATTAAATCATCACTTTTTCAATTTTTGCAATTCCATCCCTCATTATTTTTCGATCGCCAATGTATTAAATTGGAACTTACGTGAATCAGTAAAGACGGCGTCATTTTTGTGAAGCATATATGATGTTGTTTTGTACAAAATTCAATTAATTATTTTTTTTCAAATTATAAAGGAATCATATCCTGCAGTTGCACCCCTAATTTTCAATATTCAACCATTTTATTGCAAACAACGTCGTAACATGAATAATACGTGGAGAACTAATAAATGTAAACTTCAACTCAATAATCCGACGATCGAAAAAAGTTAGGGGAACAAAATTACAAAATTTAAAAAGTGGTGATTTAACTCGCTAAACTTAAATAATTACGTTAAAATTACAAATTTGAAGTAGTTTGTGATTTTATTTGTCAAAAATGTCCGAGGAAAAAAAAGAGGAGGAGGAACGTACATTTCTCTAGCAGGATCGCCCCAATTGTACCAGCCTTTAGGGATGATGATGTTGTCCATGTAAGTGTTGGCAAAGACGACGGTGGAGAAAGGGCCCCACGCTCTGCCCAGGTAGAGGGCGCCCGACCCCGTCACTCTGCAGTTGACGAACGAGAACCCCGTGTCGTCCAATATGCTGCTTCTCCCCTGCGCCGTCACCGCCCCCGTCACCGGAGCTATCGCGTGCACGTCGCAGTTCTGTTCATCAACACCCCCTCTTTACAAATTCAAATTACTATCATACAAATCAACTACCAAGAATGAAATGAAATGAACCTCGAACAACGACAGTCCGTTGCCGAAGATGAAGTCGACGGATCCCTCGATGTAGCAGTCCTTGTAGTAATGCCTGCCCACGTGGTCGTACAGCGTGTCCTGCGCCCCTAAGAACCTGCACCCCACCAACGCCGCCGTGTCCGCCGATATCCGGAACGCCACCGCCTGCTTCCCCACCGCTCCCGGCGCCGGCACCGGCGTCGTGTTCTGCATGCCCAACATATCATATAATACAAGTTAATTAATAAGAGAGCTAGCTAGGCGATGGAGCTGAGGGGACATATATACCTTGAAAGTGATGTTCTTGGCTATAAAATAAGGGGAATTGACTGCGAAAGTAGCAGAGCCGTATGTGCCGAGGGGTCGGCCGTTGGGGCCAGCTGTTTGGGCCGTGTCGCCCCATTCAACTATTGTTTTGTCGGCTCCCGCGCCCTCTATCGTTATGAACGATTTCATTTGACCTATTGTCACCTTCTCCCTATAAATTTTACTAGTATTCAATTATCATCCCATCACTTTATACATGTATATACAAATTAATAATAATGAAAAGGAGATAGCAGTACTGACGAGTAGACGCCTGCATGAACATTGATGAGCACTCGGATGAGGTTGACGGCAGGGAGAGAGTCGATGGCGTCTTGAATGGTGGTGAAATCTCCGAGCGCCGGATTCTTGTCCACCGTCAGAATGTAGGAAGGGAACACCTTGTTCTTCGCTGTCTTGAACACCGAATGCTTCAGGCTCCCCACAAACTTGACCCACTTCATGAATTGCTGCTCCGAATACTCCACCTGACTCATATTCACCCACAGCGGCGGCGACGGCTTCGATCGCCTCACGCCCTTGCTGTGCGAATGCGCGCCGGGGATCAACACCAGCAAAAACATCGCCAGATGCAGCAAACGAGCGGGCATGGCTGGAACCAAGATGAGAAGAGGATTTTGTTTTGATTGTATGGAGTTGTTGGAATTGCATATTATATAGAGTGTTATTGTAATAATATAATTAGAAAAAAGTAATGTGGTTTGGGTTTTCGTCTTTACATGGGAAATGGAATGTGATGGGAGATCACGGGTGATTCCACTGACATTTATGTGGAATTTGTTTGTGTCTCACAGGCAAATGATCTGAGCCACAAGTTGCTTTCTGTTGTCGATGAATGCACTTTTTTGAGGTTTTTAGGATTTTTTTGGTGTCTAAAATGTATCGCCCTCTTTGCTGCTTCTTGCCCGTGACTGTCTCTATCTAACTTATTATTGCCTCTCTATTCCATTTCACTTGTTATAATTCCAGTACAATAGGTGTGACTGGAATTTGGTGTTTTTTAGCAAACATACAAACCATCAATATAATTTTAGGAATCCATTCTTGGCCACTTTTAGGACAACGGACTAAAATTTGAGTGTGTGTGTAGGGAGGAGAAAGAGAGAAGGCCGAAGAATAGTGATAAAAAGCAATTTAAGAAGAATGAGATAAAGGTAAGGCAAAATATATCCGCATTGACCTTCTCTGGGGTAAATTTGGTGGTGGATTACTCCATTCTCTAAAATATATACATCCACTAGAAAAAGAAAACTTTAATAATTGATGAATGGATGTTGCACGTGTCTAGTTAGTCGGCCGGCGTTCTCTAGTACGTTTTCATTTTTGTATACCGGCCCCACTGGTAATGCTATAGTCATCGTATGTGAGTTTTATATCCAATGTACATGATTACAACGTTTATAATCATAATAACAACACCAGACGAAACCCAACCGAAAACAAGTGTACAAACAAAGTGTTATGACATATTCAGCCCACTTGATCTTTTTCTTAAAAAATCAACAATATATTGAAGCCCTGTTATGAAAAAATAAAAAAGACAAAATTTAGAAGTCCATCATCCAATTCTAGACCTAAAGAAACTAACCTCAAGATTCATCTCAGACGGCCCAATAGTTCAACCGCATATTTTTAAAATTTAATAGTTATACGTGTTCTCGTAGCATCAATCAATATTGAGCCTTTAGTTAGTTCAACCATGCTCCGAGCCCACTTATAAGCTAACTGCAATATTGATTTGACTCATCATGCTAACTCATATAAATTAGTTTTAAGTGTTTTCATTTTTTAATTTAATTTAAATAAAAAAATTACATAAATTTAAATAAGAAAATCACACATCTTCGGGTCCTCTTCGTGCGATGATTTCAGCGACCCTTTGTGCAGGTATTTCGATCTACCCCGGCCGATGTCATTCTCAACGTATCCATAAAAGGAATTTTATTGTCCATAGCCTCACGCTTGAGTCGAAGCTTCTCCATGTTGGTCTCAACCACTGTAGTGTGATTGGCATGCGTCTCGCCCACAAAGTTCAATGCCTTCGAGGAGGGCATCGAGGCTTGTGTTTCTTTTCCCTTGGCCACCGCCCTCACTGTTGACTTAGTCGCCTTGTTACCTATTGGCAAAGTAGATGAAATTTCTTCGCTCGACGCCAATGTCGTGGATTCGATACTCTCCGACATCTTTGTCCTATTTGATGCATGAATTTCGCTCTAAAGATATACTCCCTTCCGTTAGCCAAGATTATGTAAAAATTACTATATCGGGCGTCCTGCCAAAATTATGTCACTTTCCTTTTAAGGCAATGATCTCACCATCATCTTTAATATTTTATCTTTACTAACATTTTTTATTTACAAGAAACTCACTCCAAATTCAATCTCAACCACGCATCTCATAAAGTGGTGGGACCCTTTCTCCACTACATCAAAATCATCACCAATTTTATTAAATTTTGTGCTCAAGCAATTCTACATAATCTTAGCGGACGAAGGGAGTAATAATTTGAACTTTTAGTTTGGTGTAGAATCTTCCAAGCATTTCACCATTTGAATGCAATGCCCTTGTTTCTGGTTGTGAACAAGGTTTGCGTCTTCTCCCCTCATCATATTGCTGCTATGGCTGCTTGGCTACTTGGTATGAGCTTTAACCTATATAGCCTCTCAAAGTTTCACTTCGAATATGACATGTTCCCAATGACTTTTCACCTAACGAAGCGTGAACGACTCAGATATCACCGCGTTGATCCGCTTTATCACTCTACCCAATATGCTTTGCCTTTTTGACCGATACCACAAATGGCATAGTTTGTATCCTTGATTCAAACTCGGACGCAGAAGTCGATTTCTTTGATTTTGAAAAAAAGTATGTTATATAATCCAATCTGCATCACAATTAACCTAACTTTCTGAACCATTCCAAAATGAGTGATGTTATTTGGTCATAATATGGTGGCTAATAGCTTTAAACTCAAATATTTTGTTTAAAATAAAAAATACAATGTTGCTAGTTTTATTATTTAGTACACATTGTAATTTTTATTTTTATTTTTTGGTTTAAAAAATTATAAAGAAGTAAAAAAATAAAAAATAGCTACAATATGTATAAAAATAAAACTAATTAAATACTACTATTTTTAAATTTTTTTTTTAACATATTATGACTAGCCATTACCGTCAGGTATATGGACTAACATATCAATACATACATAAATACTTTGACCATTTTGAAACCTAACTTGTCAGTTACAATAAAATCTTCCTCCCTAAATTCTTAAACAAACATTAACTGTTACCAAGAACTCCAAATTTCCTGAAAATGCTCAATCAATCACTCTCTGCTTAAATTTTCGATATCTTAAAATATCATTTTATGGATTCCTGAAGTGGACGCACCAATCATGCTGAATCATAGAGCGACAAAAACCTCATCACTCCATCCTTTTACAATGGTGAAGAAGATGAACTAAATATGCAGCCATTAATGAAAATCTTCAACTCCACTTGACCTCTAAACAGAGCAAAATGTTGAAAGCAGTAGGCTTCATCAGCGTAGCCACTTCAATTTATTTCCTATTTCTAACACTCCCGCAAAATTCCTTCTACCACTCTCTCTTCATATCCGAATCCTTCTCCAACAATGAATCCATCTCCCACCACCTCTATATGCTCACGCGCCGCCCCCACATCGCCGGCTCCGAAGCCAACGCGGAGGCCGCCGCCTACGTCCTCTCCACCCTCACCTCCTACGGCGTTCCCTCCCACATAGCGCCCTACTACACAGCATTGACTTACCCGGTCTCGCGCTCCTTAACCCTAACCCTCCCGCCGCCGCAGCCGCCGCTCCACTTCACTCTCCGCCAGGAGATATACGACGGAGATCCCTACGCCGACGTGGCCGGCGAGGTGGAACCCACGTTCCACGGGTACGCCAAGTCGGGATCCGCCGCCGGCCCCGCCGTGTACGTGAACTACGGCCGCGTCGAGGACTACGCGACGCTGGCGGGGATGGGGGTGAACGTGTCCGGAGCCGTCGTGCTGGCGAGGTACGGGGAGATTTACAGAGGCGACATAGTACTGAACGCGCAGGCAGCCGGCGCTGTTGGCGCCTTGATTTACACGGATAGGAAGGACTACGGCGGCGAGAAGTGGTTTCCCGACGACAAGTGGATGCCGCCGAGCGGCGTGCAGGTGGGATCGGTTTATACCGGAGCCGGCGATCCGACGACGCCGGGATGGCCGAGCACGGAGGAGTGTGAGAGGATATCGGAGGAGGAGGTGGAGGAATCCGGCGAGGTGCCGCTGATTCCTTCGCTGCCGATTTCGTGGGCCGACGGCGAGGCGATCATTAGGTCGATTGGGGGACAGGTGGCGGATGAGGATTGGCAGGGAGGGGAAAGGCGCTGGTGTTTATAGAGTGGGCCCGGGCCCGGGAGTTGTGAATTTGAGTTATCAGGTCAGTAATTCCGGTGATCATCTTCTTCTTGTGTGATGGTGATTGGTGAATATTAACACTGGAGGAATGCAGGGAAAACAAGTCATAACCAAAATTGAGAATGTAATTGGGATCATCCAGGGAGGAGTGGAACCTGATAGGTATTCTCTGTTTATCTTTTCATTTTGAGTCCATCATATTTTGGATTTCTCAGATGATGATGTGCTTTGATTCATTAGATGTGTGTGTGTGTGTGTGGTTCTTTACAATTTCTTTTATAGAGATGGACAATGAAGTTCATCAAATGATGCAGTTTTGTTTTCTTTCAAGAATGAATAGAAATCTGGGTTGGGTGTTTGCTGGTGTTTCTTTATCTAAAAAGGAACTTTTAATAAAGCAAATGGTGGTTTCATTTTGAGGATACCTATTGATGAGTGAGTTGGAAACCATTGCTAGGTTTGTGATTCTTGGTAATCATCGAGATGCATGGACATTTGGAGCTGCGGATCCCAACAGTGGCACGGCATGTTTGCTTGAGGTAGTGCATACACAATTTCTTGCAAGATCTTTTCAATCTTGGCTTCATTTCTCAGAATCGGTTATATCTCTGTGGAATGTAGGTTGCTCAAAGAATGTGGAAGCTTCAGAAAAAGGGGTGGAAGCCTAGACGAACCATTATATTCTGCAACTGGGATGCTGAGGAGTATGGCCTGGTCTCTCTCAACCTCTACTCGTCTATTGTTGCCCGTTCCTAACTCTGAAAGCTCGCATTTGTGAGTGCATAGCAAACCTGACCTCACAGCTTGATTAATGTTGAATTGCTCTTCTATTTTCAGATAGGATCAGTAGAATGGGTTGAGGAAAACAGACAAATGTTGGAATCAAGAGCTGTGGCTTACTTGAATGTCGATGTTGCAGTTGCCGGAGCTGGATTTGACACCTCTGCAACTCCACAGCTCGATGAACTGCTTGTACAATCTGCTAAGCAGGTAAAATCAGAGTAATCAAAATTTGGTGACCAACATTTGGTGTGGAAGATGATAGTAGTAATCAAAATTAAGAATAACTTGAAAAGTTGGATGGAAAATCTTTCATGGCACATTGGTGTGTGCTTCTTCTCTACTCTAGTATGCGCGAATAATTAATTCTTCTTCTAAATTTTGTTTCTTTTTTAAGGTTCTGGACCCGGACAACTCATCACAAACCATATATGATTCCTGGATTAGCTTGACAAACAGTGCTGAGGTCAGTCCGGGCACCTACAACGAAGTTTCCTTTTCCAGTTGAACTGGATTTGTGCATGTCTATTTGATGTTCAATTCATTATAAGTTTAAGTAGGTGGTGCATAAGATGTTCCACTAATTGTTATCTGTGAAGATTGGTAGACTGGGAGGCTGCAGGGTCGGATTATTCAGCATTTGTGCAACATATTGGTG
The DNA here is from genome assembly GCF_028751815.1 of Salvia miltiorrhiza. Lineage (NCBI taxonomy): Eukaryota > Viridiplantae > Streptophyta > Magnoliopsida > Lamiales > Lamiaceae > Salvia > Salvia miltiorrhiza. The sequence goes on from NC_080387.1 coordinate 45,149,249, forward strand.
TTCCTTCAGCAGATATTGCCTTTGGAGGAAGTAAATTACTAAACATCTTAGCAATTCATTCGTACAATCTTGCCTCATTGTTTGACATTCCAATTATTTTAAAGTTGCTATATAGTAGAAACATTTTGCTTCGTAGGATTTAAACCTTATGACTTTGTTCTCATTTACGTTTTGAAACTATAACTGATATCAAAGAAGAAGTCAATTTTATCTAAATTTGATTCTTACTGGGAGAAAACTCAGAAGGTCTTCACACTTAAAAACATACGAAGTATTATTATCTTGAACATCTCACGTCATTGCAGCCAGTTTGTTTAAGTTCTTCATGAATACACTTACTTCTTGCAGGTTATCCAGTCTACCACTCGATGTACGATGACTTCGTTTGGATGAGCAAATTTGGGGATCCAATGTTTCGAAGGCATGCAGCAGGTCTGTTGTGGATCCCTACTCCCTTGTAGCAATTCTTCACCAGACATTTTTTTTTTTTTTATCAAAATCCGATTTTTCAAGCTAATGTTGTCTGAATGTTATGTGCAATCAGTTGCAAGTATTTGGGGTTTAGTGGCACTTAGGCTAGCAGACGACGTGATATTACCTTTCAACTACCTCTCTTATGCTCACGAGCTTCAGGTACATCCTTGAACTCTGCAACTTTCTCTCTTTCTTTATACGGCAGCCTAATACACCAAATCCATGTAAAAACAGAAAAGTGTGAAACAATTGGAAGGTCAAGTGTTGCATAGAGGCCTTACCCTTGTTCCCATGATCAACTCCATCAATGAATTCAAGAAAGCAGCTATTCATATCAATGATGAGATAAAGGTATAGTTCCTCTCCCACGTGAACGAATGCATGACCTTTCATCTGCACATTTTGATGGATGCACAATCCAGCAGGCGCTAGAAGCTGGAAGTTGGACAGCAATGCGGAAAGATGGCCAGGAAGTAAGTGAGTTGAATGACCGGCTCATGATGGCCGAACGAGCATTCACAGATCCAGAGGGTCTCAAAGGAAGACCGTGGTATAAGCATTTGGTAGGTTTTAGTCTTAAAGCATGCTAATTCGTTTCTGTCATAAACTTATCGCATTAGGTTTTTCCTCTGATTATTTCAGATATACGCCCCAGCAAAGCACAATGACTATGGTTCCACGTCGTTTCCTGGGATAAGCGACGCAATTGAGAAGGCGAAGAGCCTAAATACTACAGAGTCGTGGCATTCTGCGCAACATGAGATTTGGAGAGTGTCTAGAGTCATTACACAGGCCTCATTATGCCTCAAAGGTGACCTGACATGAAAGTTTTGCTGTTTTGTTGCAACATATAGCTTGGAACCAATTCTGATGTAAATAGTTAAGTTATTGATGTATAACTAATTAAATTTAGATGGCTGCCATGCATAGAATAGTTATGATGTTTAGGGTCACTGTATTTTCATTTTTATTTGTCAAAGACTCAAAGTATACATTGTAATTCTGCACTTGTAACGTAAAATAAACACTATTAAGGAAGTGTTTACTTCAAGGATTACTCTTGATAGATAAAAATAGTAAGGTCAATTCCTTATTTATTTAGATGGATAGTTCTTAATTATTTCAATTATTTAAACTAGTTTTACTTGATTTATTCCATTAATGGGGTGAACTGTTTGACGAGTACAATTTGGAGTTAAATTATCATGAGCTGGTTGGATCAAACCATCCCGTGCCCTGAGACTTTTTCTTTTTATTTTGTCTATACAGAGTAGGATTACATTTAACAGAAGAAATTATGTAAAATAGAGCACCCAGTATTAAGTAAAAGGATGTAAAATGCCCACATCCTTATAAAAACTTGTAAAATTGCCCACTTTCATAAACAAAAGTGGGCAATTTTACAAGTTTTTATAAGAAGGGGGCATTTTTCCCTATTAACACTTTAAATTATTGCACTCGGATATGGGCTGGTTTAAATGTAAGGTGAAAGTGAAACGACTTCAAGCACCTAGACTAGTTGATTTTGCTAAATCTGTGCCCATAATTATTATCTGTAAAATTTTGGCTTTCATACAAAATCAGACCCGTACAAAAAATAATTTTATTTAGGAACAGTAGCAAATATAATTGAGAGTGCATTTATTTTAACTTGGAATTTAAGGCTAGAAATGTACTATTACTTGCTTTTTTTACATTTCCCTAAAAAAAGGCTAAAAATTTAAGTGTTTGATTCAAATATTCAATTAATAGTAATCTAAATAGAGGACGGCTAATGGTGACGAAACTTGATTTGTTTATTATTGAACAAGGCTTCGAGCTTTATTTGTCAGATTCTACCCAATTTACGAGCTTCAACAATTTTTCTAAATGAATCAAATTTAAGTATCTTAATATTCAGTTTATTTTTATTTTTATTTTACTTGATCGGAGTTGTTTATTTCAGAAGAAAAGTCATTATTCAAGTGTGTATTTGAGAAAATGGAACATTGGAAAAGCATGCTTCAAGTATTCTGAAACAAAAGAGGCCAAAAATACAGTAAAGTTGGATTGAGGTTGGACTTGGAACCTATGATCCAACTTATCTCAAAAAAAAAAAAAAACTAGCAATTATTACTCGTATTTTAGAAAGCAAATAGAAGCCTCATTTGAGTTCGATCATCGTTAATTTAATCCACATACAAAACAGAAAGCGGAAATCAGAAGCATAAAAAATAAGCTTTTATTTAAACCCAGAGAGACGATGAGCAGTCGCCGGAGACAAACGCAACCTTATATTTACACACTAAAATCAGAAAATTAGAAGCGAAATCAGTTGGCGACGATCTCATCGGGCTCTTCGAAGTTTGGATCTTTGGCGTCGACGGCGTGGATGTCGGAGCGGCCCAGCTCGACCGTGGAGTAGCCGTCGCCGGCCCACGTGAACTTGCCGCCATGGCCGCCTTTCTTAGGGGAGCCGAGCAGACCCGAGCCTGACTTGCGGTCCTTGCGCAGCTGAGGGGCGTTGGGCTTGCCGCTGCCGCTGGTTTTGGAAGCTTTCTTCATTTTCGATGTCAAGTGTGAAGGATTGGTGTAAGTGGAGATACTTATGCACACATTCGACAAAGACTTTGGATTCAATGGATAAGAACGAAATTTTCCAGATTCTTTTCTTTTTATTTTAATACTCCCTCCGTCCACGAAATGAGTACCCATATTTCCTTTTTCGTCCGTCCATGAAATGAGTACCCATTTCCCTTTTTGGCAAGTGTACCTCACACATCTCTTTAATTAATACACTCAAAAAGTGGGACCCTTAAACTATTCACACTACACTCCATACATTTCTTAAAACCCGTGCCGTCCACAAATGGGTACTCATTTCGTGGACGGAGGGAGTACTATTATTTCTAGATCCGACACTGTTGGTGCTCCGGCCCCATTTAATTACCCCATCCGCCCCCACAAAGGTTGATCATTTTTTTTTCAAGACAAAGAGTTTCTGATATTTTATGTGTTAAGTATTGTAGATGAAATAGTAAATAAAAGAAAAAAAAATATCATCTAAAGAAAAAGTGCTCAAAATTCACGAAACAACTCGAAAATGAATAATGTTCAAATTTCATGGGACGGAGAGAGTATTTAGGTATTACTGTTTAAAGAAAGTGCTTAAGATTAGGGATGACAATTTATCCGTGGGTAACGGATATCCGCGAAAACCTGATTCTAATAGGGTGAGTTTAAGAGGTATTTAATATTCATGGATAGTTTTGTGGTTACAATTTACTATCCATTTAATTCATAGGTATGGGTTTGGATACTTACTATCCATACCCGCGAAACCCATTTAACCACGAAAAAATATCCGTGAAAATACCCGTCACTTACCTGTGAAATATCCACAAAATATCTTTAAAATATGGGCTTTTAGATATACATATTAGATATGGGTCATCATATCATATTTAAAAAAAGGCCCAAACACTAATTGATATGTTGTATAGGTACGGAGGTGCGGATACGGGGGCGATACGATACAAGTACGGGGATACGAATTTTTAAAAATTATAGGGTGCGACTCGGCAAGGATACATCTAATTATTAAAATTTTATGATATATAATGTTTATAAAATATATACAATTTAAATTTTCTTAAATTAATTATATGTAATTTACATTTTATTTTACCCAAAAGTTAAGCATTTTCAATTATATAAGTTAATTAAGCAACAATATAACGATTCAAATATTATTAGTACAATATATAAGTCATAACTGAAAATAAAACTATCAAAATAACCTTGTGTAGGCATTTCGTGCACGAGATACGTGAATTTCGCCTATGGAATTTGCAAAAATGGTTTATTTTTATAAATTGTTTTAAAAGATACGCCACGTGGCGAATCGGGTGCAAATCCGATGAGAATCGCACCCTAAAAGAATTCGATTCGCCGTACATGTTAATTTTTGAGGAATCTGTGCATCATAGTTACATGTATATAAATTGTTCTAATTGATTATTTGATGAATCATCTACGGTGGATTATTGGAACTTGGGAGACTAATACTCCCTCCGTCCCAATAATCTTGCCCCACTTTCCTTTTTGGGTTGTCCCAATAATCTTGTCCCATTTCCTTTTTAGGAAAATTTTAGGAACTAATTAAATTCTAATTAAACACTATCTTAATTAATCCCCCCTAAACCCTAATTTATCTCTCTCTCTCTCTCTCCACACTCTCTTACCTCCCCATCTTCTCTGCCCTCCGACGCCCTTCCACCTCCATCCCTCTGTCCTCTCGCCGCCCTCCCACCTTCGCCCTCTCGCCTCTCGCCACCTCCGCCGTCTTCCCACTGGCCTCCGCCGCCCTCCCACCTCCGCCCTCTCGCCCCCTTTCCACTGGCCTCTGCCGCTCTCCCACTTCCACCTTCTCGCCTCTCGCCGCCTTCTCACTGACTTTCGCTGCCCTCCCACCTCCCTCCTCTCGTCTCCGCCGCCCTCCCATCTCCATCCCTCTGGCCTCCGCCCTCTCGCCTCTCGCCGCCTCCACCGCCTTCCCACTGGCCTCCGCCGCCATCCCACCTCCGCCCTCTCGCCTTCGCCGCCTTCCCATCTCCATCCCTCTGGCCTCCGCTGCCATCCCACCTCCGCCCTCTTGCCTCCGCCCTCTCGCCTTCGCCGTCTTCCCATCTCCATCCCTCTGGCCTCCGCCGCCCTCCCACCTCCATCCATCTCGCCTTCGCCGCCCTCTCGTCTCCCCTCTCCTCTGTTTTTTTTCTTCTTCTTTTTCCCCAGAAATTAGGGCTCGCCTAATTGTGGATAATTGTGGCTGAATTTGTGGAGGATTTGTGGATAATTGTGATGTCCGCAGCTCAGCCCCACTGATTTGTGGAGGATTTGTGGAGGATTGTGGCTGAATTTCTGTTTGTTCGTTTAGGGGGTTGGGCTAAAGATTTGATTTTTATTCTTGTTGTTCTTTTGCTTGATTACGTTCACTGTTCCGGCGGCTCCCCAGATTTTAAGAGCGGCGGCAGTAGGAATTATTGAAATTTGTTGAGGAGGATGAAGATTTTGTTGAAATTTCTTGTTGAAATCTGCATTTTCTGTTCTTCCAGTTAATTTTTTTGTTGAAATCTGTAGATGATTTGTTGTTGCCTTTAATTTACAGAATTCATGTTTCATGTTTGGGGGAGAGAGTGCCGAGAGAGAGAGCCATGTTTGGGAAGGGGGTTAAGCTATACTTTCATTTTCTTAAGCATGTGGGACCTTACAATTTACAACACTAACTCAACACTCCTTAATCTCCGTGCCCAAAAGAAATGGGACAAGATTACCGGGACGGAGGGAGTACAATTTTTTTATTTTATTTAAGCTAATCCTTAGTAATTATACTGAGTTGTTTCCTTATTTAAGCTAATCCTTAGTAATTAAGCTAAATTGTAGGATGTTGACACCGGAAAGCTAATCCTTATTTAAATAGAACTTGTTGGATTTTATATTTTAGTTGATGAATTTTGATTTAAACTTTGTCATTTGTGGATTTCAACATGGATGAAAGGTGTGGATTTGAACTATGTGATTTGTGTTGATTTTTTTAATTTATTATAAATTTATATTTAAATTCTGTTTTTCGAATATCCGACGGATAGCAGGTGGCGGGTATCCGACGAATAGCGGGTTGGCGGATACCCGACGGATAGCGGGTATCTGCGGGTGGCGGGCCTGGGTAGCATTTGATATCCATGGATAGTTTCGTGGTTAAAATTCACTATCCATTTAGTTCGCGGGTATGGGTATGGATAGTCACTATACGCGCTCATCGTACCCGATTACCATCCCTACTTAAGATTCACGAGACAACCCAAAAAAGATACTATTCAAATTTCACGGGACGGAGAGAGTATTTTTGGTATTACTACTAATTCCAAAAATGAAATAACTTCTTACTTTTGTTTTTTGGGACTTTCACAAAAAAAATATTAAGATAGATTATAATTAAAATATCTTCTCATCACTTCTAATACACTCAACAATCTTTTCTCTACTTTTAATACACTCGAATTTTTTTTCTTAAAATTCGTGTCACTTTTTCTTACGAAGTTCTTTCATTGACAGATGTAACATAAAATAAGGAAGAGTTAGTTATAAACATCTTTTAGAGTGTAATATATGAATAGATTTACATCATTGATCTACTCATAATTTAACGGTTGAGATTTAATCTTAGAGAAATTTAAAATGTATGAATTTTATATAGAACACATATGAATTCTCTGTATCAATGTCTGAATTGCGAAAATTTAAATTTTCATTATCTATGAGATTCGAACTCATAGTTATGAATTCATCCAAAAGGTGATTAATCAACCGTAGATCTTAATGATCTAAGGGTGGAAAATGATTCTCATTTTATATTTTAGAGATTTTTCTTGTTTTAGCCCCCTCCCATAAAAAAATTACTTATTTTGAAAAGGATAATATAACAAAGTTTACACTCCAATTAATAAAAGATAAGGTAATAAAGGTAAAAGAATAAAAAAGAACGAAAACTATTGGCAAAAAACTAAAATATACTAAAATGCAAAACAAGTACTCTCTACATCCCAATTTAAGGTCATAAGTGTCGGACACAGATGTTATAGAAACAAATGATTTATAATAAAACATGAGAGAAATTAACTTTTTGTGAATATATAGTTGTCCAAAAAATAAAAGAGAGAAAATGAAGTTATATTTTTTTTAAATAAAAAAAGAGATAGTTATATGTGTGCATGTGCCATAATGACATATGATGTAATCAATGAGTTGGAAATATATATTATGTACTTGACTTTCCATTTTAGGAAGTGGCCAATTAAAATGGGACATGCAAATAAAAAAAAAATATGACATATTAAATTGGAACGGAGGAAGTAACACTACAAGAAATTGGATGGATACCGATGAAATTTTCCGTTGGTAAAAGCCAATTTTCTGTCGGTAAATTCAAATACTGTCGGAGCACCGACGCCGAACACCGGTCGCCGTTAAAGTGGTCGGTATTGAAAATATCGACAGAAAACATGTCTGTCGGTGACCTAGCGACGGCGAAATTGACGAAAAGCTCGTCGTCGACCCTATGACGATGCCGGCGTCGTTTCCTGATTAGCGACGGAATTACCTAGTCACTGGAGAACACTCAAATGGTTGGACTGCACTGCACTCAAAATCTCCTCCACAAATCATCTTCCGTGATATCACAACAATCATCTCGTCCAAATTCGAATCTGGCGTCGCTTGAAGGTGATCTTCTTTCTTGCATCAAGCTTTTGTCAAAGGAGCAACTTCTAAGAAATGATATGCTGTATTCCTCGTCAATCTGTCTATCATCACCAAAATAATGACAATCAATAGAATCCCCACCCATTATTAAACTGCTATCTATATTATCGTTGTATACAGGTAACATCTTCCCTAAAGCAGAAGATAGGTCATCCTTCTTTCGACCATATGTATTTGCCACATGAAGTGGTGAGGAAACACACCAACGAGACGTATGGTTTATAATATCTTTTCCCCTAATTCCTTTTTCATCAACCGTAGATCCATCACATGCTTGACTTATGTAGTCAGTTTCAGGTAGAAAATCTGCCTCTGCCTCAAACTTTTTAAGGTCAAGAACTTCTCTGCAGGACTTTCCTAATGCAAATACGGTCTCTTCTGAAGCCTCTGCGCTATCGTACTTTTCGTATGGCTTATCCCAGCGCGTGGAACAAAGATCTAGAGGAATTAGGGTGGTCTGTTTACGGCACCTTCTTTTTCCACTTCCATGATAACCTAGCATATCTTCAAATTCAAATGGGAAAATATTAGAAAATCACTGTCATATTCATGATTTTCTAAGAAAGCATTTTTAAGGAAATTGGCCATCTATACTCAAAAAGGAAGAAACAACAAGGAAAGGGGGGGGGGGGGGGGGTGCTAAGGTACAGAAGTCACCCGTTGCTTCTAATAACCGATATTGCTCACTCATGCAGATGTTTCATTGATAGACGGGGTTAAAAACAGGTTAACAGCTATTTTCAACTTCAATAAGACTTTCTAACAGGAACATACTTTATATAAAGTGAATTCAAGACTTCTCTATCATCAATATCTCATATGATCATGTCAAATACTTAGGATCTTAGAGATATTTACATGAGAAGGAGGTTGCTCAAACAAATGAAAGAATTCAATGTGCCCAAGAAAAGTATGTCTTATACCTCCTTAAAGGTGGATGAGTGGTTAAATGAATGAAAAATACCCAAACAGATCCCAAGTCAAATATGAAAACAAGAAGGCAGTGTAGTGAATTCAAGTCAATATCAAAAGTTCGTGGAAAGTTGATATAATTTACCATGACCATATTAATATCATTATGGAACAATGATCCCCCATAACACTTCACCAAAAAGGTCAACTATTTAGTTACTTACATGCCTTATGTAACAGCTGACATTTTCACCAAAGGATTATATGAATCTACCAATTTAGCTTCTCACAAGACATACATATTCAGATCCAAATGGACAGTGTAATTATGGAAAGGTATCTCTGATGTTAGTAAAAAAAGGAGAAACTACCCTGATTCCATCAAAAAAATGTCCTGCCAGAACAGCAGAAGAATTAACATATATGAGTTTTGGTGCAGCACCTTTAACTAAAGTTACTAGATAAAGCAGCCCCAAACTTGTTTCAACAGTACTAAGGATATATGCATAGGATTGAGATTGCATACCATGATATTTGTTGTCAATTTTGGAGAATTTCCAGGCACCAGTCAACAATAGTAGAAACTAGAAAAAGTATTTGTCTGTGTTGTAGTTGATACTAGATAACCGTGGGAAAAGACTTAGTCGGGTTCAGTAATTAAATCTCCCTACCATGGCGAATAAATATTATTTTAGCACACAACTTTTGAACATAAGTTCCGTGAATTACCATGAGATGTATTTTTGGCCAAATACGCATCACACCATCCTCTATGAAAGTAAGAACGGGTGCCCAATCCTATTACAGAAAAGCAAATACAAAAAATAAACCATGAGATTGTGACATATAATTCAAATATATTTCACCAGTAAAAATTCCACACATTAGTGAAACAACAGAACACTACGATTTACTGAAACAGGCCTTTCTAGAGATGAGTTGAGACCGGGAACAAAGTTGAAGTATCCAGATTACTAAGAAACAATCATAGAAACTACATTTGTCAATCTGATAATAACAGCTCTAACCCGTATTTGTCAATCTGATAATAACACGAATAGCCATAGAATCTTTTTACTTCCCTATCTCATGTTAATAACAAAAACGGCAACACTAACCTCATAGTTCTTCTGTAAGCATGCAACGGTTTCACTCTATAGATACAGTGAGAAACTTCACATCAAACATTAAATTAATGAAGTCATACCACGCCAGGAAAGACTACCTTAAATTCAACTGAGGTCCTCGATTGCTCAGAAGTAATAATATCATAATAAAATGTTGGGCATTGTAGATTCAGAATAAAGGCTGGACACTTGTCGTACTTATTCTGCTTCTCCCTTTGGCAACTGGTGGCAAACTGCCAGGAACTCAACAGATCAAATTTAGCAGCCAACTGATTCACTAGCTTATGAATGGGTCCCTTGTAGACAAATCTTGAGTTGATATCTGTACAGAAAATTTAAGAAATACAAGACTAAACATTTCACATCTTCAGATTACTACTTCGACGAAAAAGAAAAACAACTCTAGAAGGGGAACCGTAGACATGGATACAGACATACTGGATGGCCTGCAAATCAACCATCAATCAAAATAAGCTTTGTTCTCTTTTAAATAGTAAAGAACTAACTGAACGCTACCATACCTTCAGAGAGAAGATTCCATGAGGTTCAGAAATATACCCAGAAAGATTCAACTCCCTATCAGATAGAACCAGTTTGTGGAAACTAGCTGAACTCTCAATGCCAAAATATGTAGAAAGTATTGGTAACTGGGGAAGATGAAGGTCCAACACAAAGCAGTTCATCTAAGCTGAATTAAATGGATGAAATAAAACAATTGACTGAGTAAAACAACATTAAATAATAATAAATAAAAGGTGAACAAGGATGATACCTCTCCACATCCACAATTCTGAAGAACACATTAACATGAACAAGGGCAATTCTAAGCACACTCATTTTGATTGAATCCAGCACCTTCTTGGGGCTACAGTTTCAGAGACACGAATCAAAACCACACCAAGTTAGCTAACCCTAAATTTGCTATGAGGCTAATTGTTTAAATCTTCAAAAAGCATATTTCCATTTGCCAAATGAACCTGGATTGCATGTGCTTTCTTCGAACTGGCTGATTGTAAAATATGTCATGAGTTATGACTGCAAAAAAGAAAAAGGCCAAGATAGTAGATAGAATGAACGAAAGAATCCCACATGCCTAATTCAGAAAAAATTGCTACTACATCCAAGCTTAACCATAAAGAATGAGAATTTATAATTTGAAGAATCTAGAAACTGATGTATGTGTCATATTTAGTAGATTTCGAGAAGGCTAGCCCCAATAAAAATGTGTCTAGAGGAAACAAATCAATAATTGATTTCTTAATAAGCAGCAAGACTATTTGAACTTTCTTCTAGAGATGCCACATGTTAGGTAACACATTTCTCTTATATATGTGGCAATGACTTGTATGCGTGCCAATAGCTCCGTTTAGCTGATTTCTTCATGAAAAAGAAGTTCTCTTTTTGTTAAAAGAAGAGCAACCAAATTTGTGATGTGTTAGATAGAAATGAATTGGAAAATGTGTTTGTTTTGTTTTAAATTTTGAGAGAGAAAAATACAACTTAGAATACGACATTCAAAGTCCTCCTTCACAAAGGATGCATGTTTTCTAATTGCCTCACTCACTAATCGAAGTTTTGCCACTTAATTTGTTACTCATTCCACTTCCCACATCAAACAGGGATTTGGAGGTGAGAAGACAATATAGTTCATATTCTTGAAGCTGGAACAACTGTTCGGTTTAACTTTTCTCCCTATGTCCAGTTCAACTGTAGCTTAAAGTGTTTCCAGATCATAATTAGATACTCCCTCCGTCTCCCATATTTATGCATACCTTTCCTTTTTGGTACGTCTCCCAAATTCATGCACACTCTACTTTTAGATACTACCCCACACATAATTTTCACAATTTTACCCTTGTAACTTACATTATTTACCCACAATCTACTTAATAATACCCTCAATGTGGGACCCTTTCTCTACTATCAATACTCCAAACAACTTTTTATTAAAAGTCGTGCCATGGTCAACTATTCATATTATGGGGGACGGAGGGAGTATGTTACTAGTGCTAGTAGATATTGCAGCAGGCAGCACACAGAAAAAATATCAAATAACATAGTATTAGAATTAATAGATATATTATCAGCCGCCAATGGTGATAAACCGTAAGAAGACTACCTGTAGTTCCCACTTCTTCTCTATCATTATTGATTCCAAGGAACAAACACTTACTTTTCTGCAACAGAATAGCAAGTCAGAGAACAACAGTAACAGTTGCACTTGGGTTAGCAAACATGCATTGTACCTAAGACAGCTTGATGATCCAACTACCTTCAGTATCTTTCTGTATCCATTTGGTTTCCCTCGTGCTTTTGTCACAACCTCCAACAAAGTAACATCAGAAATTGAGCACAGAGCTTCTCCATGAAAGTCGAGGTTTTCAGTACTACTGTACTAGCATCCACTAGAGCCAAGTGATCAACTTTTGATGTTACTGTTGTGGAACAATGATAAAACGGTCAAATAAAGGGGCAAGAGTACAATAACAAACCTTATAAAGATTACATAGATGTCTGCAAATCAATTATACTTCTTAACCTATGCAAGGGCAACAAGCTTCAACCAAACTTCCAGGGGTCAAATCAGTATTTTCATCAGCAACAATGCAACAAAATTACCTAAGATCCAATTTTCTCTTATAAAAGGAAGATGTAGCTTTAACTACAACATAGTGATCCATGAAGATTAGCCATCTCAAAACAATTAGACAAATGAAACCACTCTTTTTCATATATAAATTTGCATTATTTCTTAACTTATTTCAAAACAAGATAACAAGATATGCAGACATCAAGTCTTACATAAAAATCATACACCATACACTAATACAGAAATAGCATTATTATATTGGATCACATAGCTACAATATCACTCAAGTTAACAAATAGGATTAAGAAGCATTTCACAATAACCACCAGTTCTTTTTGAAATGTCCTTGTCTTCATACAACAATTACTTGGGAAAAATTATATATGCAGGCAGAAACAAATAGAAGGTGATTATATATGTTATCTAATTTACCATATCGTTCTCCTAACAGCACCAGTCCATCCCGAGTAATTCAAAAGATATATATTTGTGAAATTCTCACAAACTATTAATAAAATTAAGATTGCAAAAAGAGCATCCAGTTCCAGAATCCCAATTCACTGTAAATTCAACTATAACATAGCGGAGAGATCAATTCAACAACACAGTAGTAAAATTAAAATTTAAAAAAAAAAAAAAAAAGCCAAACTCACTTGGTAGCATCGGACATCAAAACCCGGCGTCCCGCAGCTTGAAAAGCAGCGCCGTACCGATTCACTCCCCATGGGGAGTTCGGAGAACCGAGCGCGGAGTCGTACAACGCCCCGAACAAAAATAACTCACACAACAAAAGCAGAAAAAACCAGCGTTTCATCTGCTCACGGATCATAGGCGTCCCCTAATTACAAGCATAAATATACGATTGTCTTCAACCTAGACTATTAACATTAACGTCTAAAGAAAATGTTTTCCTTATTTATTCAGGACAGCCACATAAATATTTTTGGATTGCGATAAAGAAGCCCTCACAGTGCCAGCCAAATAAAGCAGAGAATGAATCGAAACCTTGCAGATAACTATGCTTTATATATGATCACTGTAAAGATGCATCATACGATTTACTAAAAGATACGAAAAAAAATTAGCGCATAAATGTAGATACGTCAATTGACAAACAACAAGCACGATTCATTCATTTATAATCTCAATCTCAACAGGTGATAATTTCCTTGAATAAAATGAACCCTAAATTTCTGAAATCTGAAATTAATCGAGCTCTTTCTGCACCTTAATCCCCATGGAATTGGCGGTCCCAATAATGGACTTAGAAATGGACTCGAGCGACATGTACTGGCAGTAAGGGATCGCTCTGCTTGATCTTCGCGATCTCGTACACGTGTTTCACCGTTATCGTCGACACGCTCACGTGCCCCGGCCGCCCGCTCCCGGTCTCGATCCCCGCCGCCTTCTTCAGGTACCACGTCACCGACGGAGACTTCACCGTGAACTCGAACGTGTTGTCGGTGAACGCCGTAATCGTCACCGCCATTGGGGTTTCGGCCTTGTATTTCTGGGTTCGGGCGTTGAAATCCTTGCAGAACGCCATCAGATTCAGCCGGTACTGACCCAGAGCCGGCCCCACCGGAGGCGCCGGCTTTGCGGCGCCCGCCGGCACCGTCAGCCGGATCGTCGCCGCCACTGGACGTCGGGTTAGGATTTCTTTGAGCGTCGCCATGTTTAGGCGTTGGAGTGAGTGACGGCTATTTTGTAACCTTTAGCTTGGCCCATTAAGGGTTTAAGCCCAAAACCACATCTTTTGGACCCATCGTTATTAGGGAATAGGGATGGTCTTCCATGCGGCCACCGCATGGTATGCGGTTGGGCCGTTGGGGTGGCCCTGACCCGACCCGGACTCGTTTATATAAATAATTTTGTTAAATGAATTCAAAATTGTTCTTTAGTGCATTGGTAATGATTGTGCCTCTTTCTTTGCCTTATTCCGCAGTCATGAGTTCGAAACCCTCTTTGCCCAGTTTTTTGTTCCTTTTTTTTTGGTTTTTTGCTTCTTATTCTTTTTTTTTTCTTCCTGTTTTTTTTATTATTCGTTTTGTTGTTTTTTTTTTCCCAGTTTTTTTACCTTTTCGTGTTTCTTTTGGTTGTTTTTTTTCCTTTTTTGCTAATACGTCTTTTTTTGGTTCCGTTTTTGCTTTTTTCAGTTTTTTATTTTATGCTTTTTATTAACACAATAGTTATTTTAATATAAATATTTACTTTCGTGAGCAAAAATAACAATTTTCGTGAAAAAAAAGTAATAATTTTAAAATATTACATTTCTTCATATGCATAATTACTTTTTATTAAGATAATAATTACTTTTCATAAGTATAAAATATACATTTGTTAACACAAATGTACACATGTTAATATAAATATTCACCTTCATCCAATACAAAGTTTTATATATTTTTTAAACCCTAAATACTAAATTTTGAACTTATAGGAATATTTACTTTTAATAAACATAAGATATACATTTGTTTTTATGAATAAAAATAATAATTATCGTAAACAAATGTAATAATTTAGAAACATTACAATTCATCATATCAATAGTTACTTTTTCTTATTACAATGATTACTTAAATAATTATTTGATTATTTTTTTCTCTACTTTAATATTTATTTCTACGTTATTCAATATAATTATTATTATAATAAAAAAACAATTATTTGAAGAAATGTAACGTTTTTGAAACATTACTTTTCATTACATCAATAGTTATTTTTTTTACGACAATGATTATTTGACCAAATATACAAAATTACAAGTTCTAACGAGTAAAAATAACATTACTTTTATATATATCAATAATTACTATTTTCTTTCAGTAATAATTATTTGATCAAATAACTAAAAGTATAAATTCTCAAAAATAAAAGTAACAATTGTCGTGAACAAATATAAAAATATAGAAACATTATATTTCATTGCAATAATAATTGCTTTTTATTACTACAATAATTACTTTTTTAAAAGGGTTAAGTACCAGATTCCCCCCTATCGATGGCGTCCCTATCGCGTGTAGCCCCCTAACGTCAGGGGGGAGAGCTGCCCACTACCTCAACGTGGCTTTATCGCACCAATTTCCCCCCGCCTTTTAACGGACATTAACACCGTTAAAAAAAATCAATTTTTTTTTTTGTCAGGGAAAGAGGCGATGGTGGCAGCCTTGTGGCTGCTACTCGCCGAAAAATTTAGGGCCGCAGAAGTCACCGAAAAACAAGGAGGAAGAAGAAGAAGGCAGTGACGCTGCTGTTAATGGAAGAAGAAGGCAGTGGCGCTGCTGCTGTCTCCGGCGAGAGGAAGACGCAGGACGGTTCCAAGCAAGAGGGAAGAGAAGGGGTTGGGGACAGAGGCGGCATCATGTGTGGCGCAGAGGTCGCCGAAAAATAAAGGGGAAGAAGAAGAAGGCAGCGACGCTGCTGTTAGTGGAAGAAGAAGGCAGCGTAGCTGCTGCTATCTCCGACGAGAGGAACATGCAAGGACTGTTCCAAGAAAGAGGGAAGAGAAGGGGTTGGGGATGGAGGTGGCATCGTGTGTGGAGCAGAGGTCGCCAAAAAACAAGGGGGAAGAAAAAGAAGGCAGCGACGCTGCTGCTGTCTCCAGCGAGAGGAAGACGCAGGGACTATTCCAACGATTTTTTGTAACGGCGTTAACGTCCATTAACATCCGTTAAAAGGCGGGAGGGGGAAATTGGTGCGATAAAGCCACGTCGAGGTAGTGGGCAGCTCTCCCCCCTGACGTTAGGGGGGCTAAACGCGATAGGGACGCCATCGATAGGGGGAATTTGGTACTTAACCCTACATATATTAGTATTAGAGTGGATTTTTAAAATGGCCTCTTTCATATTGTAAAATTAAAAATTGTCCACTAAGATAAAAATATTTAAAAATGGCCATTGTTACCAAAATACCCTTCACATTAAAAATTAAAAAAATGTCCACTTCATTTTACCCTTTAAACACCACCCCTTTAAAAAAAGGGTTAAGTATCAATTTGGCCCCTAACGTAGAAGCTCCTGTAGCTATTAACACCCTATGGGCATGGGTGTGTCAACTAAGCCCCTGAAGTACCTAATTTCCGCCAATTAACCCCTCCGACTTAACGGACGGTTAACACCGTTAACTATTTTAATTTTTTAATTTTTTTATTTTATTGATGGTGGGACCCACACCATCTTCTTCACCAAGCTCGCCGGAAACACGCCGAAAACCTAATCCACCGCTTCCCCGAAACTCCGGCGTCGCAACGGTAACAAGCTCACATCTCTCTCTCTCTCACGTCTATCTCTCTCTCACGCTCTGCTCTCTCTCGTCTATCTCATCTCTCACGCTCAACTTTCTCTCTCGGCCTACTCCCTCTCTTGCGCAAAGGCAGCAGCCGACTTCGGAGAAGGGCAGCCCTGGTGAGCTGACCGCTGTCGGCAACAGCTGTTCTGCCCGGCTTCGCTAACTCCGGAGCAGCAATGACGCCGGCGGATCCAAGGAGAGGCCGCGGCTGTCGGAGCTCCAGCTGGTTACGGCGGTGGCGGCTCTGAGCAAGCGGTGCTGGCGAGTTGCTGCTGCCGGCAAGACAGCGGCGGTGGCGTTCCTCCAATGGGCGTTCGACCGCCGGCCTCAGGCAGTAGCAGCAACGTTTGGCGGCATCGAGCGTCAGCGGCTCCAGGCGGTGAATCTCGCTGGTCTCAGGCAGTTGTAGCAGATCCACACGGCGGCGACTTCAGGGGCCAGCTGCAGGCGGAGCGGCGCGGCGGCAAGGCACCGGATTCGTAGCGAGAGTGAGAGAGAGATGCGAGGCGTGTGTGTGCGTGAGTTTCTGGAGTGGACGGCCTCAAAGACGCCTACTGCGACGCCGGAGTTTCGGGGCGTGTTTCCGGCGAGCTTGGTGAAGAAGATGGTGTGGGTCCCACCACCAATAAAATAAAAAAATAATAATAAATTAAAATAGTTAACAGTGTTAACAGTCCGTTAAGTCGGAGGGGTTAATTGGCGGAAATTAGGTACTTCAGGGGCTTAGTTGACACACCCCTGCCCATAGGGTGTTAATAGCTACAGGGGCCTCTACGTTAGGGGCCAAATTGATACTTAACCCTTAAAAAATCCCGCATTTCACAACCAGTCGAATTCACATCCAAAATTTGATTGTGAATTAGACTGAATTCACAATCAGAATTTTTTTGTTGTGAATTCACAATCAGTCAAATTCACAATTAGAACTTAATTCACAATAAGAATTTTTTAGTTGTGAATTCACAACCAGTCAAATTCATAACCAAAACTTAATTCACAATCAGAATTTTTTTTGTTGTGAATTTACAATCAGTGAATTCACAACCAGTCGAATTCTCAATCAGAATTTAATTCACAACCAAAACTTTTTGGTTGTGAATTCACAACCAGTCGAATTCACAATCATAATTTATTTTGGTTGTGAATTCAAGTAGTTGTGAATGTGAGTTTTTAAAGTTTGAATTTACAACTAAAATTAGAATTTATTTTTGATTGTGAATTCGAGTTTTAATTGTGAATTCATAGATTTGGCGTGAATTCAAGAATATTAAGTTGTGAATTCATCGAGTTGGTTGTGAGTTTATAGATCTAATTGTGAATTTAAAAATGGTTAAGGTGCAGATAGGCCCCTTAAGTGTGAGCCCTTAGAGCGATTTATTCCCTTTACTATCTGTGTGTGCAAGTTAGCCCCTAAACTACCAAAAATCACACATTTAAACCCCCATGACCAAACGTCGTTAGTCAACGTTTGGTTTATTTATTTATTTATGGGAAAAGGTGCAGATCCACCCTTCAAGTGGTAGCCCTTATAGCATATAGCCCCCCTTACTCACTGTGTGTGCAATTAAACCCCCGAACTCCAAAAAACGACTCAATTAAGCCCCTCTGACCAAACGGTGTTATCCCACCGTCACTACAAGAAAACACGCGTTTAACGACCGAAATTTTCGGTCGTTAATTTTGCGGCCTTAACGACCGATTTACGATCGTTTAACGACCGATTTTATTTTTTTATTTTTTAACGACCGAAAATTCGGTCGCTAATTATTATTTTAATATTTTAATATTTAATTTTTTTTAACGATCGACTTTTCGGTCGTAAATTTTTTATTATTATTATTTTAATTATTTTTTAATTTTAACGACCGAAAATTCGGTCGTTAATATATATATTTTTTATTTTTTTATTAAAAAATATTTTTTTAAAAAAAATTAATTTTTTTTTGAAAAAGAAAAAATCAATTTTTTAACGACCGAATTATTCGGTCGTTAATATTATTTTTTTAATTTTTTTTAATTTTTTTATTATTTTTTTATTTTTTTAATATTTTTAAATTAAAAAAAAATATTTTTTTAATTATTTTTTTTAAAGACCGAATTTTTCGGTCGTTAAAATTATTTTTATTTATTTTTTATTTTTTATTTATTTTTTATTTATTTTAATTTATTTATTTATTTATTTTATTTATTAACGACCGAATAATCGGTCGTTAATATTATTTTAAAAATTTTAAAATTTTTTAAATTTCATTTATATTTATATTAATTTTTATTTTTCGATTATATATAAATATTTAATTATTTTTTATTAATTTTCTATTTAATTATTATTTTCAAATTATAGAGATTATTTTTAATTATTTAATTACTATTTTTCAATTATTATTTAATTATTATTTTCTATAGAAATAATTAATTATTTAATTATTATTTTTTGATTATTATTTTAATTTTTTTTTCTATTTCTATTTAATTATTTTTTATTAATTTTCTATTTAATATTATTTTTAATTATTTTACAAATTTAATTATTTTTTATTAATTTTCTATTTAATTATTTTTCGATTATATATAAATATTTAATTATTTTTTTATTATTTTCAAATTATTTTTATTTTTATTATTTAATTATTTAATTATTATTTTCAAATAATAATAAATTATTAGATTTAATATTTACTTTGTTGTATATTTGATTATTATTTTTCATACTCATATTTTCTTTTCTTTATTTAATTACGATAATATTAATTTTTTATTCTTTTAAATTCGATCGTATATTTATCGTAAATGTTTAATGATATTTTATATTATCTCGACATATTATAAGGTTATGAATGATTAATGATATTTTATATTGAATTAGAGTTTAAATGAATTAATAGGTACTATATATATCAATAATACGAGTGTTCAGTACTGGTGACTACTCGAAATGAACTCCAAGGTTAAGCGTGCTTGACTTAGAGCACAAGTAAGATGGGTGACCTACTGGGAAGTTCGTCAAATGGTATGCAATTAAGGTCAAAATACATTAGAAATACACTAAAAATACTTGTGGGATACAAAGATATATATATATATATAAAAAAAATTATTTTTTTCGAAAAAAAAATATTTTTTTTTATTAATTTTTAACGACCGAAAATTCGGTCGTTAAAAATAAAATTTCGGTCGTTAATTAAAAAAAAATAAAAAAAATAATTTTTTTTATTTTTATTTTTTATTTTTTTTTCTTTTTAACGACCGAAATTTCGATCGTTAAAAATAAAAAATCGGTCGTTAAATTTAACTACCGAAAAAACGGTCGTTAAATTTAACGACCGAAAAAACGGTCGTTAAAACTCGGGCGACGATGCAAACAACGACCGAAAAAAACGGTCGTTAAATCGGTCGTTAATAATATTAACGACCGATTTTTGGGTTTTAACGACCGAAATTTCGGTCGTTAGAGCCGCATTTTCTTGTAGTGCGTTAGTCAACCATTTTTTTCTTCGTCACGTAATCCTTCTTCCTCTTCGGCTTTCTCACACTAGCCACCGCCGCTGCGCCACTCCCTCCGGTGATCGTTGGAGCCACATACCACTCCATCGACGTGCACATGATCGCGAAGGAGCGGTCGTAGATCGCCAGAAACAACACAATCAACACCACCATCACCGGAGGAAATCAACAACAGAATCAGATACCACCCTATCTTCATCTCTCAGCGGAAGCACCGGCGGAGGTGGTGCTGCTTCTACCGACACAGCCGGCATGGTGGCGGTTTCAGACACTCCGAAATGGCAGCAAGACTGCACCACTGCCACCAGCTCCAATGCCAATGCCGAAGGTGGAGGGCCTGACTCCGACCTGCTCCCAGCTCTGCCTTCTCATGACGCCGGCAACCCAGAGAAATGGCAGCAAGACTGCACCATTTGCCATCGCTTCTCCACATTATTAATCATTTTTTCTACCCATTTTTCATTTTGATAATGCCAACTGCCAAATGAGACACTTCTCCGCCTATCCCAGATTCGATTTTTAATCTGTACATGAGCCCAATGATGTCATCGCTCTATTTCGGGATATGATGAGAACGGAACCGCGCCCTTACGCTTCTGTTTTCAGTAAATTGTTGAGCATTGTGGTCAAGATGAAACAATACTCTTCTGCCCTTCATCTGCTCGACGAAATGCTTCAAAGGGATGTTCCTGTTGACTAACAGTGGGATAACACCGTTTGGTCAGAGGGGCTTAATTGAATCGTTTTTTGGAGTTCGGGGGTTTAGTTGCACACACAGTTAGTAAGGGGGGCTATACGCTATAAGGGCTACCACTTGAAGGGTGGATCTGCACCTTTTCCCTTTATTTATTTATTCAAATTGTGGGCTTTATGAATCAAATCACTCTGTTTTTCCATCATGAATCAAATCACCCTGTTTTTCCATCCATCTCTAAAAAGCAAAGATCCATCAATGATTTCCAGGTGCTCTCAGTCGCCACCGTTGAATGTGCCGGGGGAGCTAGTCGATGTCCACGGCGGGGAGACATCGAAAAGAAGTCTCCACCGCCGCCGCTAGAGTGATCTTCGGAATCTTGAAATCCTGATCCGAACATGTCATCATCATCGATCATCAAATCACTCGGGATCATGATTATATTCTCGTCGTCCTCGTCTATGGCGTCGTCGTCCTCCTCGGCCATCTGCATGTCCTCGTTCTGCGTTCGCCTTCCAGCAAAGGAGTATCCGAAGAGAAACTCGCTTCGGCGGCGGGCAACGAAGAAGAAGAAGCCATATTCGACATCGAGCCCTTTGGGCGGCAGAGAAGCGAGTTTGCTGCGGGTGCTGCACCTCGGATATGAAGAACCTTTAATGGGCTTTTGATCGTATTTCCGCCATGCCCATGAATCAGCAGAGAGCTCTTCTTGCGTCATTTGACGCACCATTTTCATCTGCTGATTTTTCCTATGTAAACGACCCTACCTATATCAATATCATCATCGCTTTCTTAATTCCTCAAGATTTCTCAGAGATCTAGAGAAAGAAATTAAGGTACCTTCGTCGTGGTCGAACGGGTTGAGGAATTACGGTGGCTGGGAAATTCTGAGGGGGGGGGGAAACCTATGTTAAATTGTACATTTTCTTGAATATGCATATTTAATCTGAGTGGCGGTTTGATCTGTAAGAGCTCCTGATGTTGTGGCTGTAGACGAAGCCTTACACCGGAGGCGGCGGTTGGGTCCCACGGTTTGAATAAATAAAAAAAAATAAACCAAACGTTGACTAACGACGTTTGGTCATGGGGGTTTAAATGTGTGATTTTTGGTAGTTTAGGGGCTAACTTGCACACACAGTTAGTAAATGGAGTAAATCGCTCTAAGGGTTCACACTTAAGGGGCCTATCAGAACCTTAACCCATTTAAAAACATTAAGTTGTGAATTCATAAATCTAGTTGTGAATTCAAGAACATTGAAGCTTGACTTTTTATTAACAGCTATAAGAAAGCTACAGAAAATGGTTATTCAAATCCAAATCTCATCATATTCCATCCTAGAAATAGAAAATAATTACATACAAATCTAAGTCTCATATTTATGTCCAAGCATTACAAAAATAATAAATAAATAAACAACTACTAAGAAACCCTAGATCAGACATAAAAGAGTAAAATAAACCAAGCTTGGAAATAGGTTACGGAGAAGCAGATCTAACATCTTGCTTGCACAAACAAAACTCTAAAAATGATCAATTGCAAGAGAATTTGCTTGGCTCGACGGAAACTAGTTGAATTGAAGTGGCATGTTCCTACCATTTTGGGGTGGCATTCGCGCGCACTATGGCGTCAAATTCTTCAAGGATCCGCGAGATGGCTTTGAAGAGGTCGATACCGCGAGTCTTTACAGAGTCGAGGTTGAGCTGCTGTTGAAGCACCGAGTTCAGCCGTTCCACAGCCTTCGTTGGCGGCGGTTGTTGCTGGTCTTGGCCTGCCGCCATTAATGTTTGATCGGAGCTCCGCCGAGAGGATGGTGACAACAACTCGCCGTAATAAGCGGCGGCGATGGCGAAGGAAGATCTACGACGAAGAAAAATTAGATCGACGGCGGAGAGAAAGTAGATTGATCGGACGAAACCGTGAGAGAGAGAGAGAGAGAGAGAGAATGGAGAAGGGGAACTGTGAGAGAAAGAGAGGCTATTTTTTAAATTTTTATTGTCAGGGTAGTTTTGACTTTTTGCTCAAAAACTGGCCATTTTTTAATATTTTTATTTCATAGGCTAGATTTTAATTTTACAATATGAAAATGGACACTTCTATATATTAACTCTTAGTATTATGTGTGTTTTAAAAGAATCTTTGTATAAGTTATATTGACGTAATTTGTGTATATTATATTAGCTTTAATTTTGCTACGCCAAATTTTGATTTGGACGAAATTGAAATTCGAGCCAAATTTCAGAATTGACTAAAGTTTATGCATTTACACCACAATTTTATAAAGTTTGAAAAAATAACAAAGTTCACTAATAGTTTGTGGATTTATTACCAACTAATCCCAAAATATGACAAGTACGTAAAATATGAAGGAAAATGACAACAAATCATGTGAAATTGAGATACAAAAACTATGTTTGTCAATGCCATTAATTACTTTATCAAATAGTTAAAAGTACACGTTCTCGCGAGTAAAAAATAGTAACATTATTTTTCTTCATTTCAACAATTATTTTTTCTTACAACAATAATTATTTGATCAAATAACTAAAAGTACAAATTCTCATGAATAAAAATAACAATTATCGTGAACAATGTAATAATTTTGAAAATTAAATTTCTTCATATCAATCATTACTTTTTATTACGATAATAATTACTTGACCAAATAACTAAAAGTATAAATTATTATAAATAAAAGAAATAATTATCGTGATCAAATGTAATAATTTTAAAACTCTACTTTTCTTCATATTAATATTACTTTTTATTACGATAATAATTATTTGACCAAATAAATCAAAGAATAAACAATAAAACCGAATAAACCTAGCTGCAACAGTACATGATATTACACCAAAAAAACACTTAATCATTCTCCATAAACTATAACCGATGTTCACAAGTAATCAGAAGAATATTTTAAGCACTACATGTGGTATAAAACTTCTTATCACTCCCCATTTTGTCTTTCAATTTCTTTCTCCGAAATGGAAAACTGCTATTGGCCGTATGATGCACCGCCGTGGCTTCTATCTTTTGTCGCCGCTGCCAAGGACAGAGCCGCCTCCGCTTCCAAAAGCCACAACGAAGCATAAAAGAGGCGCATGGACCGAATCAGGCGGTGTGTGCGGCAGCTCCAGCATAGAGAAGAGAGAAAAATAAAGAAGGAAAGAGAAGGGGAAAAAGAGTTGTGACTAGGTTTTGAATGATAACAATAGTTTGTTTGTTTTTTTAAAATATGTTGGGACCCTCGTCCAACCCTGACCCAACGTGTCTGATCACTAATGTATACACTCAATCTGACACAAGAATTTGTGAATTCTAAAACATGCTAAATAAATGCAATATAAAATTTAATATGCTTGTCTAAGTGCAATTAATAACTAAATATCAACAAAAATTAGATATGCTATAATTACAATATCCAATGCAAAGACCTACATAACATGTTGTAGAATCGGGTTTAAATCTCAACAGGAAAATAAATAAAAGATGGAAAATAACACAAGAGTCAAGAGTGTATGTGGTTCGATCATAATGATTTACATTCAGGGAGGTTGCCCCAATTTTCACTATGTTTTGCTGAGTTATTACATGTACAAAGTTGAGTCGTGATAATAATTGGCCCCTAATTCTATACATTAGAGTCTTATTTATAAGTTATTAAGTGGACCTAACCCTAAAGCCCATTAAACAATACTAATTAAGCCCAAATCGATGAGATGACTGGAATTGTCATGGATGACGTTGACATGATTGTCATGGATGACGTTGACATGATTGTCATAGATGGAAGTTGACATAGCTGGAGTGCCACAAGTGAAAGTTGATATAGCTGGAGCGTCACAAGTAGAGGTTGACATACGTGGAAGTTTGATGACTCAACCTAAAACACCTCTAGATTGACTTGCAATAGGACAAGGACACTCTAACAATGGTAAGTTGACCCAAAGTCGTCTCTCAAGGAAGATCTTAAAGGGCTTTTAATTGTATCACAAGAAAGCAGCAAAGAATGATTGAAAACTGTAAAATTAAACTAACACTTGGAATTAAAACTTAACTTGAAACTTAAACTTAAGAATTATCTAGGCGAAAAAGAATTAAACTAATGCTTGTAAATTAAACTTAACTTAAAACTTAAAATTAAAATTAAATAGGCAGAAAAGAACCATTAACTAGTGCTCGTAACTAAAACTTAAACTTAAAAATAACTAGGCGGAAAAGAACAAAGCATAAAAACGCATGCATAAAGAAACTATTAAACCTAGGCAGAATTAAACGATTAAAGTAAAGGCGAGTTGAATTAAAAGTTACTACGCTAAGAATTTAAACTACTGTAATTAAAAGCTTCTAATCTAACTAGACATAAACGAAATTGCATAATTGAAAGTAAGGCATAATTAAAGTAGAAGCAAGGAAATAAACGTAATTAAAATAAATACCGAAGTCGTCTCGAGAAGCAAATCTGTCACTTGATTACAACTCTAAACGAAGAACTAACTAAAACTGAATTGAAAACTAACTAAAAACTCGAAACTAAAGAACTATGAAAAACAAGAATTAAACTAAAGATTGTTTTGATTGCCTAAGAAGCTACTCTTGTTCCGAAGGCTAAATAATTATTTATCATGAAGAACATTAAGCCCTATATATAGACTACCGATCAACCCTAAAAACCCTCAAAACGGTCCATCAAAACTGGGCTTAAAAGATAAGCATAAAGGCAGCGTGCGCGCACAGAGGATTGCACTGGATAACTTGCTCGGCAAGTCTTGGCAGCTCTGGTAAGTCATGGAAGCTCTGGCGAGTTATGGCAGAGCTGGAAGTCAGCTCTGGATAAGGAGATTGACAGTTCTGGAACAGTGTTGGCGTATGTAGCTCTGGAGTTTGTCAGCTCTGGAACTCAGCTCTGGAGCGTTTGGTCAGCTCTGGATTAGTCGGCTCTAGAAATGTAAGTTCAGCTCTGGCATATGAAATTCAGCTCTGTCGAGCTTGGTCAGTTCGGGCGCTCCACTTGGTCAGCTCTGGAACTTTAGCTCTGTCTTGGAATTGTTAGCTCTGGCTCTGGCGAGGCAGCAGAGTATGTACAGTCAGCTCTGGCACCACTTAAAGCCCAAAATACGCAATTTTTGATTCAAAAACTCTAACTTAGCATTCTTCCTCCTGTTTTATCAAAAGCTCCTACAAAGCATCAACGAACCCATAAACGCACCAATTTTCAGAATATTTAGCTCAAATATAGCACAATCAAACCCCCAAATTAAGAACAATTAAGCATAAATCATTTGACATGAGTGGAAGTTTCCAAGGGTGGAAGTTTGACATGGTGGAATGCCATAGCTTGCTCTGTCAAGGCTAAGTCTCCACGGGTATACTGCCAAGGCTAGGCGCTGTCAAGTGTGACCTTATACGAGTGCACAACGATGGTGCATATTTTACTCCTCATCACATATTAGTGCATAACTTAAATATTCACGACATGCAAATAATAATAAAAAGAAAATATAAATAATTATTCGTGGTCCATTTGTGAAATTACATTATACTCCCTCTATCCCATTTGTATTGCCCCCTTGCCATTTTGGGCTGTCCCAATTGTAATGACCCCTTTCTTAAAATAGCAAAAATAAGGGCTTCTAAGTGGCCAAAAGTAAAGCACTCCACCTACTTAACTCATAAATAAAGGTTTTCTTAATTTTCGTGCCCAAAAGTAAGGGGCCAATACAAATGGTGCACTTCTTTTCGGCACGGAATTTAAAGAGAATAAGATTGTAGTATAAAAGTATACAAAGGTGTGTGAGGCTATATTATTTGTAGTGTAAAATTATTACTAAAAATAAAATCGCATAATTTTAATTGGGTACGACTAAAAAATGAATACACACCATTTAAGTTGGGACGGAAGGAGTACTTCATTTATCTAATAACAAGTGTCATACTTTTTTTTTAGTTTTTTTTTTTTGAAAAGTCAAGGAGAAAGTTTATTAAAACTAAAAGAGTACAAGAAGTACTCAAGTTCAAACACAAAATACACAAAACGGCACGATCGAACGGCACCAACACAATTCGAAAGGCGACACTATGAGAAACAGGAGCAGAGGTCAAGTATCCAGTCGTTCAAAGAGAAACAAAATCGCTCAACTCTAGCCTTGATCCATTTCCATGAAAACAGGAATATATCATCCACAGTTTTACCAACATCTAGGGTTCCATTCTTGAAGATGCTCGCATTCCTAACTTTCCACACCGTCCAACACACACACTGCCAAATGCAATTGTGAAACATCTTGCTGGTTTTGTTCTTGCCTAAGCTGATGAATTCGAAGAAGTGATCGAGAATGAAGGCTGTAGCTAAGTGAGAAACCTGTAACCACTCGCATACTTTATTCCAAACAGCAACAACAAAAGGACAATAAAGAATGATGTGGCTGGACGTCTCCTTCGGCGCCGGACAAAACGGGCAGCCACGATCAGCTTCATCAACATCGATCACTCTCTTCAAAAGGTTGAACCTTGTGGGGATTCTATCAAAGAGTAGTTTCCAGATGAAGGCTGACACTTTACCAGGAACGAGCTTCGTCCAAATCCGTTGAAAAGCTGATGTATCACTCTCCTGGGGTGATGATTCTTTGTGTAAACGATCATACATCTCTTTAGTTGAGAACTTGCCCGCTTTCGACCCGCTCCACTCCAGAGAGTCGACCTTTGATTGATCGACAGATACCCTGCACAACAAGTACAAAAATTCAAGGAATTAACAATAGCATGTCGTAGAAGGAGATAACAGGTGGAGCCAACGACCTACTAAGACTAACCTATCTACAACTACATCCCCGAGCGGCAGTCAAACGGGGTCGTGAATGGGACGTTAGCTACAATTAAAACTAGAAAAACTATTAAAAGTCAATATTTCATAGATTTAATCCAATTCAACAAATTCACCAAAATTAAACATCCTAGCCCAAGAAAACTCCCAACACCAGACCCCCTCTCTAGCAAAACCCATCTCTCCAACCATACAATTTTTTTGATCAGATACCGCGAACAATTTCCTAAACCTAAGCCTCAACGGAATCCTGCTCCCGACCCTAGGATCTTCCCAAAAGCTTGTGGACATCCCGTTACCAAGAGAGAAATGTAGGTTCTCAAAAAACACATTACCCTCTAGACCACTCAGAATACCTCTCAAATCTCTCCACCAAATAGACTCAGTGTTGCCCGAATCCCCCTAGACTGTTCCCATATCTGGACTTAAGGATCCTCGCCTACAATGCATTCGGATTCTTAATCCATTTCCACTTCCACTTACAAAGGAGGGCAAGATTGAAGTTTTTTAAATTTCTGACCCCGAGATCGCCCTCCATCCACCTTACTTCTACAAACTCTATCCCAACTCACCCAACATATTTTTCTACTATCCCCTTTCCCACCCCAGAGAAACTCCCGCTGCAGTTTGGTTAAAGACTTGATAACGCTCACAGGGGCTTTGACAAAAGACAGGTAATAAAGATGGTGTGGGAGAAAGTTGAAGAGAGATTGCGGAAGAGGTTAAAAGGTTGGGAGAAGAGAATGATCCGACCACCAAATGAAAGACATCTGTTCTCCCAACCTTTTAACCTCTTCCACAATCTCTCTTCAACTTTCTCCCACACCACTTTCTTTCTATGATTTGAGCCAATCGGGAGTCTCAAGTACTGAAATGGCAGCCCACCGATTTTGCAACCAAAAATCTCTGCCAAGGCCGACATACAGTTGGGTTCGATATTAATGCCATGAATGGAGCTCTTCGAGAAGTTGACGCGAAGACCTGAAGATATTTCAAAGAGTCGCAGTATCCCTCTAATAAGCATAACATTACTTTGTGTTGCTTTTCCAATGATAATGGTATCATCGGCGTATTGCAAGTGGCTTACCAAAACCTTGTCTTTCCCGATGAAAACTCCCTCGAATAGATTCAGGGAACTATCCCTTTGCATAAGGCAATTAAAGCCTTCAGCTGCAATAAGAAAAAACAAGGGAGACAGGGGGTCCCTTTGTCTGATTCCTGGTTGCAATGCAAACTCACCGGATAGAGGGTTCCCTTGTCTTTTTTAGTTGTCCTGCAATAAGTGTCTTGTTTCTAAAATAAAAAGTGGATTCCACAACTTTATATTTATTTCACAAAATAAAAGTGAATTTCACCAAATTTTTAATTTGTCTACTCTTTTTTTTTTTTTGATAAATTTATAATATTAAATAAAGAAATATTTATTTTACAAAATAAAAGTGAATTTCACCAAATTTTTTATTTGTCTACTCTTTTTTTTTGATAAATTTATAATATTAAATAAAGAAATTAAAAGACTCCGCCACAAAGAATTCGAACCCAAGACCTTTGACATGTGCATTAAAGCCTTACCCCTTCAGCCTTCGCCAACACACACTATTTATCTACTTCGCCAACATACGTTCATCATACCCAATTCAATTTTAGTGCCAACACAAATTAGGATACTTATTACAGGGAGGAAGTATAATACTTCTTCAAGTTAAAAAAACAGAAAACACGCTCCGCCCCTCCCTCCACAATCGCCGCCGCCGCGGCCGACTCCGCCTCAGCCCCACTTACTCCACAGTCACCGCTTATCGCCGCCTCCGTTTTCCTCATAATCCTCAGTGCTTCACTACACCGCATGCATTGCTTTCTAATATAGAGACACGGAGAAAGAAGCTTAAAGATGTTGCAGAGCAAGTCGTTCGTGAAGAAAACGAAGCAAGGCAAAGTTTTAAAGGTCATTGATTTTCCCTAGCGAGATAATTTATCTGTTCTAAATTGTTATTGTTGAACCCGCGTCACTCTATTTCTATTGTTTTAGTGATTTTAGTTTGTAGAAATGTTCATGTGTTATATTGGAACTAGGGCTTAATCTGGCATTCGTTTTTCAGGTAGTGAGAGAACACTATTTAAGAGATGATATTTACTGCGGCGCGCCTTTTTGCAAAGTTTGCGATGTTGCTGGCGCGCGCCTTGACTCGAATGCCTCAACAATTATCATAGTCGACACCAATGTTGTTCTCCATCAGGTGGAAATTAGATTTTCTTTTTGGACAATTGTGAGGAGTTTCAGGACTGCTATTTGTAAAATTAAATTGTGCTTATAACGCTTTCTGGTCATTCTTATCATGTTAGATTGATTTGTTGGAAAATCCGGCAATGGATAATGTTGTGGTGCTATCAGTAGTCCTGGAGGAAGTGAAGAACAAAAATCTTGCTGTATATAATAGGCTTAGGGCGCTTTGCAGCAATACCCTAAGGAAGTTCTTCGTCTTTTCAAATGAGTACCACAAGTATGTTCTTATACTTATTTATAGTTATGCTTATGCATTACTAGTTGACTGCTCTGTGTCATGTTTAACATATTTCCATCGTAACATGTTAGTTTGTTGAAAGCTCATTTGGGGCTTGAAGGAGCTTTTGTAATCAGTAGTTGTAGTTGATAGGTCTGATAATAGAAGCTATGTAGTTGTAAAACGTAGCTGTGGTTGCTTGGCAAACTTCATATCATTGGTGTCAGAAAATTTGAAGACTTTGAAAATGCAAGATGAGGTGATGGAAGTGTACCATAGGTTGTTGAGTTCAAGGTAAATGACATGTCCAGAAGGTCCAGAACATATATAAGCAGCATCCTATATAGATTGACTCAGTTAATATGAGAGTTGAGCATAATTTTTCTAATCATGGTATTTATTGATTTCCTTTTTATCCAACAACTTCGCTTGCTTAGTTACTCCCTGGTGAATTGTTACTCTTTCTTGTCATGTTATGCTTCTGAACTGTCTTTCTGCAGCAAGAAAAGATTAAAATGTGTTACTTATTTATTAGCTCTCTTGCTTTAGGGATACATATGTGAAGATTGAGACTGGTGAAAGTCCAAATGACAGGAACGACAGAGGTATGTTCTTGCTTATAGTTCATGGATCCATTGATTTTGGTGTATCTAACATAATTATGTCGAGATAGGTAATGCAACAAAAAATGGGCAATCATGTTGGTATTAGAGGAAGAGAATCTAATTTTTTGCTGAAACAGCCAACTAGTTTTTTCTGCTGTATACTGATCCTGATCATTTTAAGCAAACTGGTTGTACAGTAAGTAAGAAAGTTCAGTATAATTCCCAGTTAAATGTAATAGCCAGACACACTGGATTCTGGAAGTATATTTTTCTGCTTGAATTGTTATAATTTTTTGACACTAATGCTGATTTCAGCAATCCGGGTGGCGGCACAATGGTATCAGAATCACCTCGGCGCTGCAGTACGGGTATTGCTTATTACAAATGATAGAGAAAACAAAAGGAAGGCTATTGAGGGTGGCATTCCTGCAGAGACAGGTATTGTTTATTATTTCTACGCCATTTATATTGGCTTTCTCGCACCATAAAATTCAACTTGAGGGACTAAGTTGGTTTATAAATTCCATTGGTGCGGGGTTTCTATGTGCTTGTATAATAGTTTTTCGCTAAATTATAAGAAATGATGTTATTTTTGTGCATATTTATTTAGATATATCTGGTAATAAAGTTCTTTTATCGTTGCAGTTGAATCATATGTCAAATCGCTTGGTCAACCAGCACTGCTTGATCTGATTGTTCAGGCTCCAGGTGGAGATGTTACAATGGAGGATGCTGAAGATTTAAGGCCCTCGAAGAGAAAAACAATCTATGCTGAGGTACTCAGGCCAAATATTCTGCTGCTTTGATGTACTTAACATGATTGATTTCTGTTCTCTCGCAGCTGGGATTTTAATAAATTTTATCGTAATCTGTCCTCATGCAGCATAAGCCCATGTCTGAAATTACTTCTGGTATGCATCGTGGAATTTACCACCAAGGGAAACTTCGGGTTAATCGTTACAATCCGTTTGAAGCATATGTTGGGAGTGAAAGTATTGGAGATGAAATTATTATTTATGGACGTACAAACATGAACAGAGCTTTTGATGGTGATATTGTGGCTGTGGAACTTTTGCCTCAAGATTGCTGGCAAGAAGAGAAATCTCTCGCAATAGCAAATGATGGTTTGTGGTTTTAATTAATCCATTTTATGTTGACCACCTCTTTGTGTGAGCATGTTTCATTTTTACAAGCATAGTAATAACATGCTCATAGTATACAAGTTAGAGATGTATCCATTCTCTCTCTCTCTCTCTCTATATATATATATATGTATATATATATTTATAACTACATACAGTAGACATTCACGGTATGCTTGTTTTCTACAGTTCTTGCTGTGATGTCCCATCTAACCCTTTCTCATACTGTGTATCAGAGGATGAGGAGGATGATGATTTTCACTTAGCTCCAAGCAGTGCTGATGATGCTCCTAGAGTCTCAAATCCATCGCAGATTTCAACTGGGAACAAGAGTGCCGTGCCAACTCGCCCATCAGGTCGTGTTATTGGAATTATAAAGCGGAACTGGCACTCGTAAGCTCTATTAACTGAACTAACTCATATCTTTTTCTTCATGACGCAACTTGTCCTCCTGCATTCTCAGGCACTGATTAGTGCTTCTCATCTATAAACCATTTGATAAAGTTTATCTATTCATCCTGATATGGAAATTTCTTGCTGGTTGTTGAGTTAAAGCATGATTTGCACTGCTTGAGAGGAGCACAGCTTTGTCTTGGGACCTTATAGACAGAATTTCATGAAAAGCATACGAGACATGCTCTGAAAATGTTGAGCTTGTCTGTTGTTGTTTAAGACATGCTGGGTATTGATGCAGTAAACCATTAATTTTACTCGGGGAATAGGATGCACTCAAGCAAACAGTCCCATTGGTAAAGGAGAATGACCAAAAGTAGGACGAAAGGACAAGAATTACGTGAACCTTTACCTTAATGAATGTATGCACTTCTGTTGAATCCTATAGACTTTTCATCTGTGTTGATAATGCCAACTATATTTGATTGCTGCACACATGACGTGCCCATGCTTACTTTCAAACTGTGGATTATATGAGAGAGAGAGAGAGAGAGAGAGAGAGAGAGAGAGAGAGAGAGAAATATTCATAAAGGCTTGACTCATGAAAAGAGCCTCTAGAAGGGAAGTCCATGAAGCTAGAAACATGATAAGCTTTACAAAAAGTAAAGCAAGGCTACTGATGAGACATGGATGAGAATATGTTAAAGAATTAAATTCTATTAAAATAAGTAAATAGAGTGAAGAACATTAGATTGAGGTGGGGGGTGAGAAAGTGTAGAAAATTGAAAATGCGCTTGTGCTGGTCAAATCTCCAGACATAATCTGTGCATGGTGATGTGTGCATTTTCCTGTGAGCTATGTCTGTTCAGAACTGCTTCCCTTATCTAGAAAGCTAAAAAGGTGTTCTACGTTGCCCCCAAATGCACATTAGAAGGACACAATTTTCTGTAAGAAACCTTATAGAGGTAAATAGGTACCTGTAGGCATTAAGGAAAACTGCCTGTCTTCTACTCTTGAACCCGTGAAAAAATCATTTAAGCGACTCATTGCAAATCTGAACCAAACAAGCAGAAGGCTGGAATGAGTGTAGGCAATACATGATTGTTTGTATTTCAAAGTTAACTTTATTGTTCTCTTTATAGTTTATTTGCAAGCTTTATCTTATGTGCAGTTATTGTGGATCTTTGGAGCCAATGCCTATGCCTGCTGGTGATGGTGGTATTGCACATGCTCTATTTGTCTCAAAAGATCGGAGAATTCCTAAGATTCGTATACAAACCCGACAGCTTGGAAATTTATTGGACAAACGAATCATTGTTTCTGTGGATTCGTGGGACCGCTTATCTCGATATCCTTCTGGACATTATGTCAGAACCATAGGCGAAATAGGTGATAGAGACACCGAAAGTGAGGTATGCTGTAGAATTTTGCTTTTTACAACATCTGTCGTCTTTTCAGTATCATGAACAAAGTGAGCAACAGTTATGTCTTTTACCCAACTATGTTTTGACATCCTAAATCAACATGCTTTTCGTAGTTGTGTTAATGGATATCATGCTTAAAGCTCGGTTACAACTTGCAAGAACTCATAATTTTATCATTTTAATATACATGCATGAACTAAAAAAATTTATATTAAAGATATATGGTATGTGGTTTGTCTCATATTTGCTAATGGTAATGCATATTCTACTCTTGTATTTTGTCATACCTGCATATTAACTATTAGTTGATCATTTAAGGGCATGCTTGTAATCAATTAAGTATAAAAGGGAGGGGTGAAAAGGTCTAAAAGAGTTTCTCACCATCAAACAACTTTTCATATAATCATATATTAATGATTTACAATAATAAGAATCTTTTAGCTTTTCTTTGGAAGAAATACTATATGTAAGGTAGATGTCAAAATAAAGGGAAAGACCAGCTAAACTTATGGAAGAGAGATTTAATAAAAATCTTACCGTAAAAAAAATTAGGTAACCAATAGAAGGCAGGCTTAGCTAACACGGTGTCTGGTGGGTCCATAATTAATAAAACACCTGAGATCACAAAAAAAAAAGCGAGAAGATGAACACCTTTTCCTTCTAACCTGAACTTCATGCCAAAATATAATTGGGATGCTCATTCCCGTACATGAGGAGTGCTATTGATGAATATCGGTGTCTGAAACAGCATGTCTTTTGCAGGTTGTCCTAATAGAAAATGATATTGATGCAAGGCCATTTTCCTCTCAAGTTTTGGCATGTTTGCCACCCTTACCTTGGTCTGTGTCCGCTGAAGAGATAGCGAATCCCATCAGGCAGGATTTGCGTCATATTCGTGTCTTCAGTGTGGATCCTCCAGGTATATAATATTGTAATCTATCTGTGATTCTGTAGAACTGAACCACATTCTCTCTTATTTGCCAGTTTTTTAATGCATCAATTGCTCTTTTCACTTTTGATTTCCCTTAAATTTCCTACAATACGCACATGATGATGGCGCTTTTAGGGATCGTATCTTGTATAAAAATAATCGGTTTTGTTGGTGCAGGATGCAGGGATATTGATGATGCTTTACATTGTACACTTCTTCCGAGTGGACATTTTGAAGTTGGAGTCCGTATCCTTTATTCACCTAAGTTGTAGTTTCTCACAAATTCGATGACTATTTAGTATTTAGCTTCCTTGGTTCTATTTCTAGTGAGTATTTTAGTTCCTGCACTTTCTAACTTGTACAACACTACAACCTCAACTGCCAGTTTTCTGCCTGTATGTTAGTATGCCTCCTTAATCTATTTGTAAATGGACGGCCCATATTGTGCATTAGATCATAATATTGGCTTATTAGTTGGTTTTGTCATCTCATTTAGTTTGAAGACAGTGTGCCTTCATTATAATATTATTTGTAGTTGAAATTTAGAGCATAATATTTGCTATTAGTTGGTAGTATCATCTCATTAGTTTGAACACAGTGTTCGCCTTCATTATAAGATTATTTGTAGTTGAAATCAATATGTGATGTTTTGTTCTCTCTATATGCTTTAGATGCTGTATCTAATTATTGAAATGCTATTAGGAATGCTTTGTCCCCTTCATAGATAGATGGTATTTTGCTTCATTGTTGATCTTTAATTCTGTGTACTAGATATTGCTGATGTTACAAATTTTGTTCATTCTGGAACCCCCTTGGATGATGAGGCTTCACAAAGGGGCACTTCCGTCTACCTCGTCGAGAGGCGTATTGACATGCTTCCAAAACCTCTAACAGAAGGTGGTCTTGCTTACGTATTTAGTTATTCATATTTTGTTTCCAGAACTTGCACTGTTGCTATAGTTTGCCTAAATGATTAGTCTATTTACATGATATTTTCTGTTTTTGCAGATATATGTTCTTTGCGTGCAGATGTAGAGAGACTAACCTTTTCTGTTATATGGGTACATGCTTATCTCATTATAATTGGATTTGAAAAGCTTATTTTCCATTGTTTCCCCTGTTGATTTGAGAGGTTGAATGTATTTTATGAATTTGAGATCTAGATGTGCTATCTGAATGGCTCTTCTAGAACAATATTTTGACTAATTGAAGAAGGGTGTCAGCTTCTAGCTGGTGGATAGTTTGCACTTGTACGAAAAATGATGAACTTGCAATCATTAGTCTCAGTTATGTGGATGCTTTGTGAGCTTATTGTATGTGGATGCTTTGAAGAGAAACTTGTTGCCAATTCTTAATGCTATTTTGAGGTGATATAGCTAACTTCTGTAGACCTTTTCCTTTGTCATTTTCTTGGTGGGTTGGAGGTTGGGAGGTCTTTCAGCTATTGACCAAAATGAATTGGCATTTTTAAAGATATGGAGGCTAAAGTGTTCCTCTCATATTGCTTCTGTATGGCCTGGATCAGCAATTTGATTCATTAAATTTCCTTGCAAAGTATTGAATCTTTTGAATTGTGGTTTGCTTTATTTCATTCTGAAACTTGAGTAATCTTAGTAGTCTGATGAGGCACACTGCTTTATGTGGCTTAGTCTAACAAAAATTAGCTATTCCTCTATAGGCAATCTATCACTTTTCCCCTTTCTCGATCCCCCTATCCCCAATTACAGGCCTGTATATTTTCTTTTGTGCATGTGGTAAACCTACAGGTCACTGAAGATTTCTCCTTCTACACTTTATGATTTAGGAAATGACTCCTGAAGCAGAAATTATTTCTACACGTTACACAAAGGCCATTGTCAAATCTTGTGCTGCATTATCTTATGTTGAAGCTCAGGCGAGGATGGATGATAGGTAGTTATACAGAGGATTTTCTATCAACTTCACCCTCTCTGTTTCTTCTTTATTCCCATGTGTCTGTTCCAACTGTTAGCACTGCTTTTTCGTTTTATTTAATACTACCTTCTTTTATGTTTAAAAACATCTTTCTTTCTTTCTTTCTTCAATCTGTTTGTTACTGGCTTGTTTAATAGCCTAGACAAATATCTGCTTTCCAATCATTAAAGTTACTTGCAACTGTTTTATATAGTGATTGGTCCCTTGTGTCCATTCATTAAATGTTATATGTCTGGTAGTTTCATTTTAAAATTTAATAAACAGGGCTACGTGATTGCTGAACCAAACAACTGTAGCATTTTCCTTATTTCTGTTAGGAGATTACCTTGAAATATACTTTGCTTTGTGTATCTTATTTGAAACTACCTCTTTCTAACAGCATTTGCCTATTTTTTGCTGATGTTTGTATGCAAGTGATACATGAAATAGTTATCTGATTGATCTTTTCCTCTCCACATAATCTTATCTTCTTTATATGTTATTTTCTCCCCTAATCCATTAAGTTTACAGTCGCATGGCTGATCTGTTAACTACAGATTTGCGGAATCTGAACAAATTAGCTAAGGTAACTTTGAATATTTTTTTGAAGTAAACATTCTTTCTTTTTCCTTCTTATGGCCATTATATAAAATACCGTAATGTGGTAGATAATGAGGCAAAAACGCATTGAAAGAGGAGCCTTAACTCTTGCTTCTGCTGAAGTGAAGTTTCAAATTGATACTGAAACGCATGATCCTCTTGACATAGGTATGTTTTTCCTTTTCACACAATTTTAGAGAAATCTTTAAAACCAGATTCCTCTTCACCAGTAATTTTGCAGAAGTAGCAAAAGGGTCTTTACTTTTCCAGGCTACAAATTATGTCATATAATCAATGGGGCAATCATACTCACGAAACTCTTTCTCCTCTCATTTAGTGGATTGATTCCTGATTAACTGATTAATTTTGGTTTTTCTTTTTGTTTGGGGGGGGGGGGGGGGGGGGGGGGACTTATTGGGGGGAAAAAATATCATAATCTGTCCTCTTGTTTATACAGTCTGAAAACATTAACATATGAATTATGATTGTACTTGATTGATGATGCTTTATGATCAGCACTTAACTGGATTTGATGTTTCTGAAGTATGAAGTTCATTATCTGCTGCTTTTTAAATACCATGAAGGTTCAGACACCAATATGTTTTCAAGATTGAGCATGTCTGTAAAAGTAAATTGGTGGGTGTCATGTAGTCACTTAATAGGTCTAGCCTTTCTGCTTATGTTGTTTTGCATTTATTGGACATCACTGGGTGTTCTGTTTGATGCATTTCTCTCGTATGTAGTTATTAGATATGTTTATGTGCAGGCATGTATCAAATAAGAGAAGCAAACCAGATGATTGAGGAGTTTATGCTTGCAGCTAATATATCTGTAGCTAAAAAAATTCTTGAACATTTTCCTCCCACTTCTTTGTTAAGGTACTGTTTAAATCTCTTTCACCAGCAATATCATTTTCTCTTTTGCTTGGATGGTCAGCTCTTCTCTAGCTGTTTAGAATCTGTTGTAATTCACAACCAACTCCTCCTTGCTTTAGTTAGTTTATTGACTGTTCCTATGCATGCATGCTCTTTTCCTTCCTCTAATATGATTAGAGAGTGCTGAGTTATAAGCTATGGCATAGAGGAGATGATGGCTGTAGTATAACTTTTATGATTCTACGATTATATTCATTGTTGGTGTTCTACTAATGGTGCTAAATTTCTTATGCAGACGGCATCCAACCCCAACTAATGAGATGCTTGAACCTTTACTTCAAACTGCTACTGCTGTTGGTCTCTCTTTGGATGTGACGTCTTCTAAAGCACTTGCAGATTCACTTGATCGTGCTGTGGTGAGCTAGCCACTCTTGAACTTCATTGCATTAGAAGTTCAACAACACTTATTTGTAGTGTTTACTACTTATCAGTACTACAAAGAGGAAGATTTCAGTATTCTAGTAGTCATGTGTTAACAAGTTATGCTCAATTTTCCTCTTTTCATCCTAGAAATATCTGGACACTCATTTCTTATATATACGAGTGCATTATATGGTAGTTCTAAACTCTTAAAGTTATGCCAGAACAGCGTTATAGGGCTTGTCTGCTACAGACAGATAGATATTGTCGTCATTGGTCTACTCTTCTACAAAGAAATTAGAGTCGCTAAGAGATAAGCTTAAGCATGTATTATGTACAATATATATAACCTAGGCTGTGTTTTATGTTTGATATACAT
This sequence comes from Salvia miltiorrhiza, assembly GCF_028751815.1. Taxonomy (NCBI): domain Eukaryota; kingdom Viridiplantae; phylum Streptophyta; class Magnoliopsida; order Lamiales; family Lamiaceae; genus Salvia; species Salvia miltiorrhiza. The sequence goes on from NC_080387.1 coordinate 45,188,165, forward strand.
ATTTCTTGCATCGGATATCTGTTTTTCTCATCTAGATCTGAACTCCCCCTCCCCCCATATATATCAGGGTGATGATCCATTTTTCAATAAGTTGATCCGCATTCTGGCAACGAGATGCATGTCACAGGTACCTAATTCAATATAAGTAAACATAAGTTCTTTCATGGTAAGGTACATCAGGAGTTGTGAGTTTATCTGTTTTAAATTTTCAGGCAGTGTACTTCTGTAGTGGAGATTTAAGCCCTCCAGAGTTTTATCATTATGGTCTTGCTGCTCCTGTATACACACATTTCACTTCTCCCATAAGAAGATATGCAGGTATGAGTAGAAAATTGTTATTTTTCATCAGTTTGTGATTTGAAATTAGCTCTGTGATTTTGAAACTCAATATTCTTACAGATGTGATTGTACACCGATTGCTTGCTGCATCCTTGGGGATATGCAGGCTCCCAGATATATTCCAAGACAGACCACGGCTTACTGGCATTGCTGATAGTAAGTAATACCAACATCGGGAGATTTTATTTACACGAATGATCTGGAGGATATGTGCAATAATTTATTGTTCTTGTTTTGTTTGATAATCTTGGAATACTATCAACTTCAAGTAGTACATCATTGTGCTACATATTCATTTTTTCTTGTTAATTGAGGAATCTCCATATGTACTTATTTTCATTATCAAATAATGGATACACTCAAATTAGGCTACCCGATCTTTGTTATGAGAGTGTCACCTTCTTTCATGCATAATATTGGAGACAATAGACGGTAGTTTATTGCAATGTTGAGTGACTTAATTCACTAATCTCTCTCAACCATTTTCACAAAGGAAGTGGCTCAGTAAGTAGTCAGCAAAAGCCATTTTGCCAGAGTCTTGCTTCCAGTTTCACTATTAATCAAAAGAAATCCGACATTTGGAGCCAATTTTGATGCTCAATCCTTTATATTATACCTTATACACGGATTAATTGAATGATGTGTCGGATTTTCAGTGTCCAGATAAATTGGGGGTCATCCCGATTGCAACAAATCCAAAGGTTGGGTATGAATTTTCTAGACTTTCAAAGTAATGTTGTAAACCAAACCTGGGCCTTAGGTGGTGATTTATTATGCAATTAACCCAAAAGAAAAAGGGATTTTTCGTATATTTTTTTGTGGCAAAAATTATGGTTTGATTCCTTGTGCTGTTTTTTACATGTCTCGCATTCAAATTGTAGTCCGTTTTGTTCTGCTGTGATGAAATTCTTGTTACTGGTAGTAAATCAGGGTGTTTTTGTGCTACAGATTTGAATTATCGCCACAGGAATGCGCAGATGGCTAGCCGGGCTTCAGTTGAGCTCCATACACTTATTTATTTCAGGAAAAGGTAGAGATCGAACTATTTAATCACTCTCTCTTACTGTCGTTCTCTCTCACTCATATGGCTTATGCAGGCCCACTGATACTGAGGCAAGAATATTGAAAATAAGATCAAATGGCTTCATTGTGTTTGTGCCAAAGTAAGTTTTTGAATTACTGCTAGTACATTTACGTTTTTCCCATGTCCGACCCTTGCCACTTTCTATATCTTTCTTATTTTTCCTGATAAATCTTTTTTGCTAGTTTACTATTCATTCACTGCTACAAACAAATACTTATTCTGATTACTTTATTTTTCCATCCTAGTGTTCGAGGCTATTAAAAATAATTTTGTACACTAGTAATGTTGCCACATATTTTCCCTTTCTATGGACTACATGAAATCATGAATTACTCGCTGCTTGATTTGCTTTCTATTCATGGATATGTTGAATGTTTCATTTGGTATACATTGTCCCTAAGATCAAGAGATTGGACTTTGTAACTCGTCCCGGTTGAGTAGTAATGCCTTGGAGAAAGTACTGTATCACGGTTTTATTTGTTTTACTTGATGACGATGACACTAAACTTATTATGCATATCGTTCAGATATGGAATTGAAGGACCTGTATACTTGATTTCGAGAGGGCAGAAAGGAGGTGGTGAATGGATCATTGATGAACAGCAGCAGAAGATTAAAAAGACTAACGGGGAGGTGTCTTACGGTGTTCTGCAGCCAGTTAGGATTCACATGGAGGTTGTAGAACCACAGCCCAACAGGCCTAAGCTCGAACTCACGCTGATCTGATGGTGAGACTGTTAGCATATAGTTCTTCACCACTTCCTCTTGATTGTATGGGTTGCTTCCATTAGTTCTTTAGAAGAAACTAAGTGTTTTTAATTTTCTGGTTTTGTTTTGTCTTTGTTTCATTCTGTGTGTTAAGTTTATTGGTGGTTGTAAAGTACGTGATGCTGTTATACAACTGTTATACACAGAAATAGCTATACAAAGAGTGTGATTTACATGGAAGCTTTACATTTTTCTTTTTTCTTTGTTCTTTGTTCTTTCTGAGGGAATGGAAGTGTTACATTTACATGGCAGCTTATATATTTTTAGTTTATTTTCTCAGAGAATTTTGTTTATTATTTTTCACAAGGGGTCACTATATACTTGAATGAATTCAAAAGTGATGTTCTATATAGTAGACACTAATTATGCAACAGTTAGGGCAAAAACTTGTGCATCCTAATGTTCGATGCATTCACCATAATTAAATTCAATCAAACTTCATCTTTTTAGTTAGGGTTTAGGGATGGCAAAGTGCCCGGTTGGATCCGGGTGCATTCCCAAACTCATACCCGATCTAGAAATTCACCCCCAAATTCGACCCTATATCCGTCGAAATCGGGGTGGGGCAGGGTGGGCAAAGGGTATACCTCGTTTATCTATTATTTTTTTATTTTTCTTTTTTAAAAAAGGGTTAATTCTCTCTAAATTCTTAAACTATAGTCATTTTCCGTTTTTTCCCTCAATCTTTGAACTTCCCACAAAAAACCCCCAACTTTCAATTTTTCCTAATTTTCCCATGACAGGTTTTCCGGCCAAATTCGATCACACGTGGAATCGGAATTAAGTGACGTGGACACGCCGGATTGTTAATAAAACGACGTAGTGTCTATTATACATAAACGACGTCGTTTCGTGCTTGTTATTCTTCAATTTGTCGCCGTTCTGCCACGTCCACCACCTTCTTCTTAAAGTCCGATCGCCGCCGCTCATCTCCTCCAAAAAACCGGCAGGCTACCGCCTTCATCCCTGTCTATTACATATCCGACCTCAGAACCCTTCTCTCTGACCCACGTTTTCAGAGTTGCAGCTAGGGTTTTGCCCCCTTTTCGCGCCGCCTAGGGTTTGCGCCGTAAATAGCAGCGTCGCCCTGACTTGCTTCCTCCGGTGAGCCTCTGTCTCCCAGTCACGCCGCCTAACGCCCCGAGCCTCTTCAAATTTGGTATCTGAGTGGAGGAGGGGGATGAAGTGGATTTTCAAACGTGGGTTTTCAATCGGCGCCGGGAATCGAGTGGAGGAGAGAGCGAGGGGGAGGGAGGAGGAAGTGGCGGCGGTGGGGGATGGGGGAAGGGAGAGAGACGACGGAGGTCCCAGAAAACGTCGGCCCTCAAGCCGGCGCCGCCTGAGCTCGCTCGCCGCCTCTGAAATTCCGGCAGAGTCGACGCCGCTCTTCGGCTTGTGCCGTCTCCTGGAAACCGTCGTCCCCAGAATCTGGGCGGTTGTGGCAGTGAGAGAGAGGGGGGGAGCCAGACGGGGGGAGAGGGGGATGGGGGAAGAGAGAAAGAGAGTGACGTGGGAGGGGGAGAGTGACGTGTGAGGGTGTGATTTGCCACGTATAGGGTGATTTGGCATGAATAACGCCACATAGGAAAATTCCGACTTCGGATTTGGCCGGAAAATCCGTCATGGGAAAATTAGGAAAAATTGAAAGTTGAGGGTTTTTTGTGGGAAGTTCAAAGATTGAGGGAAAAAACGGAAAATGACTATAGTTTAAGGATTTAGAGAGAATTAACCCTTTAAAAAATTTGTAATTTTTTGTGTTAATTGCATATAAATTATAATATTACGAATTTTATCCAAAATTTATTTTTTCCACGATCTTTAAAAATTTCATTTTTTATAAAATATTTTGATATTTGTTCAATTTCCCCATAATTTTCTTTTTCTATGACAAAAAAATGACATAACAGTGACGTGAATTTAATTTTACACATAACACTGATGTGGAATATATATATAATTATATATATATATATATATATATATATATATAATTTTAAATTTAGCACATTTGGGTCCAATAAAGAAAATGGCACTATTTTGGTGCAAATGCGCAGTGGCCTACAATTTAGCACATTTGGGTCCAATAAATTTTTTATTTTTATACTCCCTCCGTCCACGAAATGAGTACCCATTTGTGGACGGCACGAGTTTTAAGAAATGTATGAAGTGTAGTGCGAATAGTTTAAGGGTCCCACTTTTTGAGTGTATTAATTAAAGAGATGTGTGGGGTACACTTGCCAAAAAGGAAAATGAGTACTCATTTCGTGGACGGACGAAAAAGAAAATATGGGTACTCATTTCGTGGACGGAGGGAGTATCATTTAAAATACTTATTACTCCTACATAATATTTTCAATAGTAATAGTAGGTCTCAAAACAATATAAATGTGGACTATTCATAGACCAAGTTACAAAACCCCTATGTAAATCTATATATATTCTATTAAAGAGCAGCATAACGGCTACTTTTTCCCACCAAAATTTCTCTCTCCTCATTTTTCTTTTTTATTTTGATTCTTTTATAAAAATCGTCAACTTTGATTAATAAAAAGATATTCAACATGGATGTTAAATTAAAGATAACGAAAAGATCTTTAATTTGATATAAAAATTATAAAAAATAAATTTAAAACGAATAAGTTATTATCAATTAAAGTTACAAAATTATTTTTTCTCTCTCTCATCTTTTATCTCTCCTTTCTCTTTTATAATTTCTTTTAATTATCAATAAAAATCAATTAATTGGTAATTGAAAATACAAAATTGAAAATTTATATATTTTCAAATTCGTGTTTTTATTGAAATTATATCGTGGATAATTTAAATTTTTTATTTATATTTAAATTATAGTATATATTTAATATGCATATTTATTTATTTAAAATATCGTTCAGTTTCGATATTGATCGTGCATCGCACGAGTTGGCGTGTGCTAGTTAAAATTAAAAGACCAATTCAACTAAATGACAAAAAAGGGGTAACCCAATCTGAAAAAGAAAAGCAAAAGAACTAGGATAAGGAATATCGCCACATTTTAAGTGAATATTATATCGCCACATATGATAATTCCGATATCGAATTTGACTGAAAATTGCCGTCATGAGAAAATTGAGAAAAATTGATAATTGATGGGTTTTAATAAGAAGTTCAAAGATTGGGGGAAAAACGAAAATTGACTATAGTTTAAGAATTTAGACACAATTAATCCTAAAAAATAAGAAGGATTTATATTATATAATGATTTTTATTTAAGTATTATTTAAATAATAATTAAGATAGATTTAAAAAAAAATTTAAAAATTTAGTAAGAAAAAAAAAACGTAAGAATTAATTTATAATAGAAATTACTTTTTATTTACGTATTAATTAAAATAAATGACATTGTATATGTTACTGCCGCCGTGACAACAGCAGTGCCACTGCACCTCGTCTCATCGCCGTAGCGTCGCGCCATCGCCATCGCCGCTGCCTCTCTGCCGCCCTATCTCTTCCCTCTCTCGGTTTCTCTGTTCATCAGCCGTAGCGCGTTCGATTGCACTTCGTTCCGCCGCCTATAGCAGCGCCATTCGTCGCAACATCGCCGCCGAGACTCGAGCCACCGCTGCCTGCACGCAGTAAGTCCATTTCATAATTTCTCACTTATTTCCTCCCAATTCGATTACATCCCCTTCTCTTACTTGGCAATCTTTATGGCATAGTTTATACAGTAGGGTTGAATTTATAAATATACAGTAGGGAAGAAGACGAAGAAGCTAGTCTCAGATTTGAAGTCATTGTTGCATTATCTCGCAAGGTACTTTGTGCTAATATCTTTGTTCTACAGGACTTAATTAGATTTTTTTTACAGAAAGATATTTGAATTAGTCATATTGTTCGTGGGTAATTATGTACGTCATCTTTACTTGATTTGCTCTATAAGTCCTAGTATTTTTTATTTTTTATTTGCTTTATGGCGGTATCCTTTTAGTTGTTGTTAAGATGACTAAGAGGGGCTTTTATAGTGTTAATTTACAACCATGTAGGTAAGAGTTGATTGCTTCATTATAGCCTTGAGTTAGGACCATTTCTTCTCTCATTCCTGAGTTGATTGCACAACAGCTGATTCTTCTAAGATTGATTTGATAGTTGTAAGGTAATTTTCCTTTAAAACTGATTTTTAGATTAATGAAATGTATTTGTGAAAGCTATAGCTTTAATAAGACATCATTATTTTATTTTCATGATGCATAATGATTATACTTTAGTTTCTACTGAAACGTAGAGTTGTCAAAAGCCTACGTAAATATGATGGAAGTCCATACTTGATATGATGGGGTACTAACTACTAACATCTAACATGACTTTGCCCGATAAAAAAAAAAAAAAAAAAGCCTACGTAAATATGATGGAAGTCCATACTTGATAGTGGGATTTCTGCAAGCAGGCTGATGTAAGTGCAAGTGTTTTCCTGTTTCCTTTTGTTATTAACCCCACATGTTTTTTTATTGTTTTTGTATTGCTTGTTGCTAGATGAAGTTTCCTTATATAGTATTTATTTTGCACATTAGACAGTTGCTTCATTTTTTAAAATGGATGTTAAACGAGTGAAACTTATGTTTATTTTATAAAATAGTTCCATTTGAATCTATTATCAACAACTAACAATACTTACTGTTTTCACTGATAATTAAAAAAAACGGTTTCAATAATCTTGACTCAAGTCATTCTCAATTTTTCTCGTAACTCTTCTAGATATTATGGTAACATAATTCACCAATATACACCAAATTTGTACTATATTAGTAATATTAGAAGATAAACCACAAGTTCCCATAAAATATTTTCCAGTTAGAAATGTGTTGACTTTTGCTTCTTCGCACATGCTTTTGACTTTTTATGAAACATGTTTTGTAGATATTGACAAATTGTTTGTTTGATTGCATATTAAGAACATCATTATAGTTTAGTTTCATTAGAAGTGTGCGACTTTCCCTAGATCGAAAGACGAAAGTAGCGACAGCTCAATTTAGGATAAAAGTCAAAATATGTCGATATTTTTTTTGATTGGTTAATTATCAAATCTATCCTAATGGTGGTGATTTTGTTAATTTTATTCCAATTTTAAAAAATTTCATTTATATTATACTAATATTTACAAGTCATCAATTATATCCCATTCTTTTCAGCATGTATCAATTTTATTATCATAATTTTACTCCGAAGATTGAATAATGATGTGGCTTACTAAAGAATTGACATGTGATTTGATTTCACTTCAAACTCCATTTCCTCACCCCATTTATTAGGAACTCATTTTTATTGAAATATATTTCTAAAATATATTTGATAAAATTAATACAAATTTTAAAAGTGGACGCAATATTGATTATTTTTTAAGATTATGATAAAATCACTAAAACGTTGGGATGGATTTGGTGTTTATCTTTTAATGGCTCGGTTATAAAGGCGGTGGGGGTGCATAGACAACCAGGTGATTTGCCTGTAGACAAACCTTGAACGAGTGCATAATAGCTCACTGATTGAGCGATATTCCACGTTGGCAAAGCTGTGGGAGGATATTTGAACCTTATCCCTCATTATTTAAATGAATATCTAACTTCCATACAGATGGAAAACAAAGGGTCCAAAAATATATAATTTATTTTTTCAAAATAAAAAATATAGCTAAATATTCATTATCGTTTTTTTTAATTTTATTATAAACTATCGATTTTGACCAATTAATAATCAAAGTACATAAAATATGAAAATTTGTCATGAACAAATTTTTCGATACCTGAAAGCTTACTAGGATCTATCACAAATTTGAGGTGGCTACGCTTCAAACCATATAAGTGGTGTCCTACTAAGTTTTCAGGTACCGATCAATTTGTTTGGAATATTTTGCATTTAAAAAAAAAAAAAATGATTATTAATTGATTAAAGTCATAATTTAGCCATTTAGGGTGTAGTTGGAAAAAATAGTACTGGAATAGAAATATTAGAATATAATCTAACTATTTGGGCTAACAGTTGAAGAATTCACAAAGATTGGTATTTAATGTTGGAAAAAAGCCCAACATAATAAGTCCATAAAAGAATTTATTGTAAAGCAGGCCAAGGCCCATTCAACTCGAAACGAGCCGTGTCTGAGTCAACTCGTCCGCGTACACAGTAGTTTCACTTTCATTTCATTCCAATTGTGATCACGTCATCGTGCAAATACCATTTGTTTGCTTCTCTTTGAAGTCACAGTCTTAGCTCGTTACACATATTTACAGGTTAATTTTCTTAACATTTTGCTAAATACACATGTATTAATAATTATATGATTCTATAGTGTGTTAATATTTTATTAGGGGATTGGAATCGAGGTGGTTAAGTTGATCTATGGCGACTACTTCCGTTTTTGTTTAATTTTTTTTATAAGTTTATTTGAAGAAGGAATCTCAATTTCAGTTGAAGTTATCGGATTTATGTATTTGTGATTTTTATTGGATTGTAATTGTAATTGTTTTTTATTTCTTCCAATTCGCAGCGGTGTAGGGTTTCGGTTGAAGATTTTGTTGACAAATCTAGGTTATTTTTTATTTAATCTGAATTGGCGAAGATGATGTCCTTCGAGATGAACGATCGTAAAAGTAAGTTTTAATCCCTATTTGGCCGCTCTTGTCCTTTCCGGTTAAATTTACTCTGTTTGGTTGTGATTGTGGGAGTTGTTGGAATTAGCTGTGCATGATTATGGGTTTCTTGTGATCCTTTGCCTTTACGAATTTCTCTTCTGAATTTTTGCGGACAAATTCTCAGCTCGAATGATTCTATCTGGTTCCTTTGATTTCTTAATGCCAAGTTTTTTTTGGTTCAACTATGCTACATGAATTGATTTTTTGCGTTTAAGATGATATTGTGTAATGAAATTTCTTAGCGGTTGAGCATGATCTGATCTTATTATGGTTCAATCAAACAGAAATTGGACTCGGTTTGACGGGGTTTGGAGTATTCTTTTCGTTTCTTGGGATCATTTTCTTCTTTGATAAGGGACTGCTTGCGATGGGAAATGTAAGTATGATTATGTGGCAGGTTATCATTCAGGTTGTAGTTCTTTTAACCCCTAATCTTCCTAATTGTTCTACTCAAACAGATCCTTTTCTTCTCAGGCGTGACATTAACCATTGGCCTCAAGTCTTCCGCTCAGTTCTTTATGAAGCGTTCTAATTTCAAGGCATATATTTCTTGTTACGGTCTGTTTTTCCCTGTCGGGGGTGGGGGCCTTGGTGAAGGCTCTAACAATCCCCTTGTTGCTTCTTCAGTTATAACTTTTTCATGTTAATTGCAGGGAACGGTTTCCTTTGGTGTTGGCTTCTTCCTGGTTATCATTGGATGGCCTATCTTAGGCATGATAGTTGAGGCTTATGGATTTGTTGTGCTCTTCAGGTGTAGTGTTGTAGTTTAAACTTTGGTTTATTTTCCACCCTAGTGCTATAGCCTTATTTAGTTATTTATTATTTGCAGTGGTTTCTGGCCGACACTGGCTGTATTTCTGCAGAAGATGCCTATTATTGGATGGTTATTCCAACAACCTTTTGTGAGATCGGTAATGTTTCTTTGGCATCTTTTCTTACTTAGGAGTTACTTTTATTTGCCATCTTTTATGGAGTTCATATGCTTCTGTTATAATTTGATAATTAAACTCCAGGTTCATGAAAGATGTTAAAATTCAGAAACAAGAAAAAACAATTTAAGTGGTTGTGATTATGTCTTCCTTCAGTTGCCAACAGTTAGACCTGGCTAACCCGTAGAATACTGCAGAATGATGGTTTAAGGATTTAAGTATGTTCGTTGCAAGATATTCAAAGCTTTTGAGGGATCTTTCATCTTTGCATGTGTTTTGCTTTAATTCCAGTACTCCACTGATTCTACTACTTGAGTTGATTCATTAGTTTAGTGGAGTTTGTTTCATGTACCGTGTTACATTTTTAGTACTTAAAGTTGTCTTAAGATTGTCGGTAACATATCATTACATTGAAGAGCTTTGTCATACGTCCAAAATCAAGTTACCACATTGGTATCCATTGTTCCAGTGGTACTGTTTTGCTTTCAGTACTTTATGTGTCAAAAGGAGACGGGTGTTGCATGAACAATGCTTTCAGGGTCATCCGAGCTTGTGAATTCAATGGAAATTCACACTATTGAATGAATGAACTGACCGATATAGGAACAGCTTTGGACTAGTTTTAACGTAAATTATGGAAGTTGTGCAGGTGCACGTAGATGCAATATTAGCCTTTTGATTTCCTTGTCCATGCATGAATGAATACCTACTAAGCTCCCCCGTGAGAATCAGATATCTTTTGGCATGCAAATATCTTTTGGCACACATTCATTTTACAGCATATAACGTCTCATGAGCGAACTTTCAACCTATGCAGTTTTTTGATCGTTACCGTGGAAAGCGAGTACCTGTTTGAATCTTCTTTGCAAGAATGGTCACTTACCTCCGGGCTGCCTTGTAAGTTTTGTAAAAATTCTTTCTTACCAAGCATGTCAAGATAAAACGACAATACCGTGTGGTAGATGATATGGGCTTGATTTTATGCATGCTTCTTTTTACCTCACTGGGAAATGAAAGTTCATACTTTTGAGGTAGATGCAGCTTCAGTGTACCAATTTCATTGATTTTTTTTCCTCTAGTCCTCCTCTAATTTGAGAAAAAATGCATTGTTATAGAGAACTCTCTTTCCATTGATTGAATCGGGTTCGTATTTTATGAGCAAAATCACATTTTTCTCTCTGAAAATAATGGTATGTATTGGTAAGCTGAAGCTTAATTTGATATGCTACATAAAGTTTAGGTTTTGTGGTGTAATTTATCTTCAATAATATTACATAACAAAACACCTTTAAACAATATTACTCGCAATAAGAATTTCCTTGAAAATGTTTTCTAGGGAAGTTACCAATTATTTATTCCATTCAACATCTTAAGAAATAATACAAACTAGAGAGAGAGATTAAACTCAGTTTATTCGACGCTGTACGAGGAAATTCCGGCATGATCTTCACGAAGCTCACCTGTTTCATACCCAAAAACATTTAAGCTACCCACAAAATATACAGAAACAAAAAAACCCATCATTTTCTTGCACATCAAACCTTAAATAAAGGGTTGAGATTGGTCTGAATAGCCTTCGAGAATTTCAACCTCAGCTCATCTGCATTGATGTTGAAACCATTCTTGAGCACCACAAAAATGGACAATTCCCCCCCCCCCCCCCCACCATTTGGTGGGGCAACGCTCACCACAGCCGTTTTCACCACGCCTTCATCAGTGTTATTGGAGATGCGCTCGATCTCAATTGAGCTCGTCTGCACACAAAAGATCTAAGCTCAAGAAAGGAAAGACGAGCGAGAGATTGATTTAGGAATACGCACCTTAATGCCTCCGAGGTTCATGGTGTCGTCGGCCCTTCCCTGCACCATGTAGTATCCGTCAACGCTTCTCTTCAAGACGTCGCCATGTCTCCTAAGGTGCTGAAAAAATGCAACGCTCGATTCATTCATTGATAGACTCATCAAAGAGGAAGTGTGACTGAGAACACATACCCTTCCTTTGTACATATGCATACCCTTGAAGTAGACCTCTTCTTGATCAGTAGTCTCTCAGTAGCACCCATGTGAAGAGGAAATATGCCCACTTTGCCTACACGAGGTTTGTTGTCGGGCTGTCGCAGAAAAAAAAGATATAAAAAAATCTCTTGTTAGAACACCGACAAGATCAGTCTAAACAAAAACAAATACTTACGCAGGGGATTCCATTTTCATCCAATATGACAAAGCCAACTCCCATTGCAGCCGAGCTAAATGCTCCAAATGCTTGGGGTTACACGAGGTTCCCGTAGATATAGCACGACGCAAGCTCCGTGCCTCCACAACATTCAATAATGGGCTTGTAAAACGCCCTCGAGGAGAGCCACGGGTCATCATCAACGTTGGAAGTTTCTCCGGTGGAACTAAATGACGTGCAAAGTTTGTTACTCTAGTAATCACTTCACCTTTTATTAATCATATACGTACGTGTTGAAAGGATAAAACCGAAAATTACTTTATCTTTGTCCAATCTAGGCCTTCCATACAATGTGTATTATTCCATGTCTTTTACTAAGTTGGGAACAGTTCCTAAAATAGTTACTCCAACATCCTGGATGCAAGTAAAATCAAAGTGTTCGGAAAAAAAAAAACGCGTCATACAAGATAAAAGCTATTAAAAGCCACATAGATTGAAAAAATGACCTCAGACTAGTCCTTAAACTCTTTTGCATTCCCTCAAAAGCAAGTAAAAAATAAAAATTATTAATTATACATATACCAAAAATGAAGTATTTTTTAATCTTGCAAAAGAGAACATGGTAAGACATTTCGACCCCACATAAGGGGGAAAATATAATATGCAAAAATGATATTTTTCAACTCTGCAAGGAAACAAATGCGAGATGTTTTTAGTTCTGCAAGATAGCAAGTGAAAGATATCTTCAATTCTACGAGGAAAAATAATAAGGTAGCTCATTCAGAGCCGATTTCAACAAGAATCAAACATTTGAAGAGATGAGAGTACTCATTCATTATATGTTTAATATTTTTTTTTTGATAAATTTACAATATTAAATAAAGAAATTAAAAGGCCACATCACAGGAGACTCGAACCCAAGACCTTTGGCCTTAGGCATTAACCCCTTACTGCTTGGCCAACACACGCACACATTATATGTTCAATATTGAAACGTAAAGAAGTAAGGATAGCTCTCACATAGCTGCTTTTGGCTATATGTTCATGTCTTGTTTTTATTGTACATATTGTTTGTTGGAAATATGGTTTTAATGCCATATCTGGAAATTATTATTTAATTAAATATTTATTATTTAATTAAAATAATTATTGGATGTTAATCTACATCTCGAGTAGATCAACGTGATATACTTGAAGTCTCAAAACCGATTTCCGATGAGTGAGATATTGTATGTCAAAGTTTGGATGTTGAAGAGGAAAAATAACATTTGTTATGTTATCCCACATTGGAAAACATAGAGATGTTTTTCATGTATAAGAATAGCAAAGCACATGGAGTTAATAAATTGACTTGTGGGCTTGCTAGTGGGCTTGATCTAAGTACTAGCCTCGCGCGCACACACACACGCGCGTCGCCGCCGGACGGGCGGGCCGGGCCGGGCCAAGGACTTGGATCTTGGCAATTGGTGCTTTGGGGTGGTGTTTGGGGCCCAAACTATTTTTTGGACCAACTCCATTGGGCTTTTAATTTCTGGCCCAACAGAATTATTTTATTGGCCCAACAGAATTTAATTCCCAAGCCCAGCACCAGCCCACAACAGCAACAGTTGACATCAGAAGAAGCTGGAAGCAGAAGCACGCCAGTACGACTTCTGCATGGCAACTTCGTTTTTGCAGCTGATTTTCTTCAATGGCTGCTGCCACCGGCCACATCTTCAACCTTCCAGCCGTCGGAGTGGAATTCAATGTATTGAATTCATACCTACCACATGTCTATAAATAGGCTTGTGGAGAGCATGCAAATATAAGACACAGATACACCAAGAAATACTGCATTCTGCATTTTCTACAATCACACTCTCTGCAAACACTTTTGCTCAGTTCTTGATCCTATTAAGTTCGCCGGAGCTCGCCGGATTGTGGTGCTACATCCGACGAGACGTAGTCGTTTTACCTTTGGGGAAGATACGCCAAACCGAAGAGCACTACCGGGGCGATAATCTTCTTGCGGGAAGAGATTCATCTCGACTCGACTTTGTTTATACGTATAATTTATTTATACAGTGTATTTCAGTTGTATTGAATTATTTGAGTTGTAATTTCTCAAATTATTTACTTTGTAATATTTTCAATTATTTTGAGTTGTAATTTCTCAAAATAAATATTTTGTAATATCTCGATCGTGTACCCGGTTCTAACAATCGCAAGAAGATTATCTCTCTGCCGTTGATACACGTTCGAGAAATGGCTCACACCGACGTCAATATGGACGGCTCCACCACCTCTGCAACCATCGGTTCAACCACGTCGTCAATTTTTTCCTCGTTTGCATCAACGGGGGCTTCATCGTCAACATCTAGAACTATTGGTCTTGCCGAGAAACCATCAACGTTCTCAGGCAAGAACTTCAAATATTGGCAAGAGAAGATGCTATTCTACCTCACAACCGTGGGGTTTGCCGGATTCTTAATGGAGGATAAACCTCCAACCCCGAGTGAAGGGGAAGGGGAGACAAGCCAAGAAATTCGTGCCGGATATTTGAACTGGTGCCGCGGCGACTACTTGTGCCGTAACACCGTTCTCATGTCTCTGGACGAACGGCTCTATCGTGTTTTCAAGGTTCATGAAACCGCGAAACAATTGTGGGAGGCCCTTGATCTGAAATATCAAGTGGACAAGGCAAATACTACCAAGTATATTGTCGCCAAATGGTTGGAATATAAAATGGTCGACTCCCGGCCATTAATGGACCAAGTGGAAGAGTTCCAAAATCTTTCACATGAGGTTCAAGCCGAAGGGATGCCCTTGGCGGATGCATTGCTCGTTGCAATCATCATAGAGAAATTACCTCCTAGTTGGAGGAAATTTCAAAACCTTTTGAAGCATGAGCGCTCGGAGATGTCCGTGCCGATATTAATATCCAAGCTTCAAATGGAGGATCACGTGAGAAGTCGTGATCAAAAGGGAAAAGCTCCAATGGAGGCAAAGGCCAATCTCACCGAGAAAGGCGGTCCCTCCAACAAACGTGGTCGTCCTAACCCTAATTATAAGGGTAAAGGAAAGCAAAGCGGTAGTCAACCATCAAAGTTTGATGGTGTATGTTATAATTGTGACAAAAAAGGTCACATGGCTAAGGATTGCCGCAAGCCAAAGCGGAAGAAAGCAAATGGCAACGTGAACAACGTCGAGAAGGACTTCGACGATTGGAACCACGATGACTTTGCTGCCATGATCTCCGAGGTGAATCATGTGGACAACCCGAACGCTTGGTTCGTGGACACCGGCGCTACCGTCCATATATGCATAAATCGTGAGTTGTTCCACAACTACAAAGAAGTGGAAAACAAAACGATAATGGAGGCTAGCGAGCGGACATCCGAAGTCCTTGGCATGGGAAATGTGATTCTTCAACTCACATCGGGCGTGGAGATCACATTGAAAGACGTATTACACGTTCCAACTGTCCGAAAGAATTTAATTTTGGGCTTTAGGCTTACGAATAAGGATTTTGAATTGTTTTTCAAATCTGACTATGTTGTAATACGCAAGTGGGGAAAGTTCCTAGGGAAAGGCTATGCCTCCGAAGGACTTTTCAAACTTGGTGTAAGAGCTTGTAAGCCTGCCAAGGCTAAAATCAATAAAGATGCATCAACCTCTTCTGCTTACTTGATTGAGTGTTCAGATTTATGGCATTGTAGACTTGGACATGTTAATCTAAATGCTATAAAGAGATTAGTAAAAATGAATTTACTAAAAGTTGATGAATACAACTCACAAGTAAAATGTGAAGTTTGTGTTGAAGCCAAAATGGCTAAGTTACCGTTTAAATCGGTAGAAAGGAGCACTCAACCATTGGAACTTATTCACACCGATGTTTGTGATTTAAAGTTCGTGCAAACTAGAGGTGGCAAGAAGTACTTTATCACCTTTATAGACGATTGCACAAAGTATTGTTACCTTTACTTATTGAAAAGTAAAGATGAGGCTATTGAAGCTTTTAGAAACTTCAAAAATGAAGCCGAGAATCAACTTGGATGTCGAATTAAGATGGTTCGAAGTGATAGAGGTGGAGAATATGTAGCTCCGTTTGCTGAATTATGCAACGAAAGTGGTATAATCCATCAAACGACGGCTCCTTATTCACCACAATCTAACGGCGTTGCTGAACGCAAGAATCGAACTCTTAAGGAGATGATGAATGCCTTGTTGATTAGTTCAGGATTACCCCAGAACATGTGGGGGGAAGCTGTCTTAACGGCCAACTATATCTTGAACAAGATTCCACTCAAAGGGAAAGATGTAACTCCCTATGAGCTATGGAAAGGAAGGAAACCTTCGTATAAATACCTCAAAGTGTGGGGGTGTTTAGCCAAGGTAGAAGTGCCTTTACCAAAGCAAGTTACAATAGGACCTAAAACGGTGGATTGTATCTTCATTGGTCATGCACTTAATAGCAGTGCCTATCGTTTTATAGTGCACAGATCGGAGATACCTGATATACATGTTGGGACAACGATAGAATCAAGGAATGCTATATTCTTTGAAAATATCTATCCTAACAAGGATAAAGGTACATCGAACTCTAATGATGGAGTTGATGGTGATGCTACAGGTTCTAAACCTATGGAAGTAGCTAGTAATTCTACTCAAGTAGATGATGCCACGGGTTCTAATCCTGTACCACCTAATAGGAAAAGACCAAGGTCTAAACCTATGGATGTAGAACCGAGACGTGGGGAACGAGTTAGAAAAGCTAATGTCTATGGACCGGATTATGTTGTCTTGATGCTAGATGGCGAACCGGTGACGATTAAAGAAGCTATGTCTGGCTCAGATGCAGCTCTCTGGAAAGAAGCCATCGATATTGAGATTGATTCCATTATGCAGAATCATACTTGGGTGTTAGTGGATCTACCACCTGGAAGTAAAGCTTTAGGATGCAAATGGATCCTAAAGAAGAAGTACAAATCTGATGGTACTATAGATAAGTACAAAGCCCGACTTGTCGTTCAAGGTTTCAGGCAGAAAGAAGGGTACGATTTCTTCGATACCTATTCACCTGTGACCATACTAACATCTATTCGGATGCTTCTCACTATTGCTGCCTTGCACAATCTCGAGATTCACCAAATGGATGTGAAAACTGCGTTCTTGTATGGCGAGTTGGAAGATGAAATATATATGAAGCAACCTGAAGGGTTTGTAGTACCTGGGCAAGAGCACAAAGTATGCAAACTTCAAAGGTCTTTATATGGGTTGAAGCAAGCACCGCTTCAATGGCATTTAAAATTTGACAGTGTAATGTTGTCAAATGGATTCAGAATCAATGAGTGCGATAAATGTGTCTACATTAAGAATTCTAATAACGGATATGTTATTGTTTGTCTTTATGTAGATGACATGCTCATCATGGGAAGTAATTCCCGAGTGATTCAAGAAACCAAAGGCATGCTAAGTAAAAACTTTAGCATGAAAGATATGGGCTTAGCTGATGTTATCCTTGGAATTAAAATTCTAAGAAGACCTGATGGTATTACTATAACACAATCTCACTACGTTGAGAAAGTGTTAAAGAAATTCAACGCTTTTGACAAGCCAATAGCTAAGACACCATGGGAACCTAGTGTGCATTTGAGTGTACACAAGGGAGAACCTGTTGACGCGATAGAATATGCGAAGATTATTGGGAGCTTATTGTATCTAACAAATTGCACTCGTCCCGATATAGCATGCTCGGTCAACAAGTTGGGCAGCTTTACAGCTAACCCTAGTAATGAACATTGGAAAGCTCTTGAAAGGGTTTTGAGATATTTGAAATATACTCAAAACTATGTGATTCATTATACTAGGGAACCCTCTGTACTTGAAGGGTACTGTGATGCAAATTGGATATCTGATGCCAAAGACTCGTTTTCAACGAGCAGTTATGTATTCACTGTGGGGGGTGGTGCTGTGTCTTGGAAATCCAAGAAGCAAACATGTATTGCTAGATCGACCATGGAATCAGAATTCATAGCTTTGGATAAAGCTGGTGAAGAAGCCGAGTGGCTTAAAAATTTCCTCGAGGATATTCCATGCTGGTCGAAACCTGTGTCGTCCGTGATAATTCATTGTGATAGTCAAGCTGCTATCGGACGAGCACAAAATCATTTGTATAACGGTAAGTCGAGACATATTCGTCGACGTCATAATACCGTGAGACATCTGATCACTAGTGGAGTTATCACAATTGATTATATAAGATCAATTGATAACATAGCGGATCCTTTGACAAAAAGTATCCATCGAGATCAGATGTATAAACTGTTAGGGGGAATGGGTTTGAAGTCCACAAATTAAGGATAATCATAGTGGCAACCCAACCATGATGACTGGAGGATCCCAAGAACTTGGTTCAATGGGACAACTAAGCTATGAAAATCCGTGTGTTGAACACTCGAATTGCCTATTCCTTGTAGAACAGTGAGTGTTCGGAAACCTGCACGTGGTGAGGTTAAGTCTTTGACTTTTAATGACTCTAGAACTCCTCGAAGAGGACAAGTATAGCAGGATACTTGAGTTAAGAGTTACCTATGTAAGTGTGAAGTGCGGCCGCTTCGATTGAAACACTTATGAATCCAAAGAGGTGTTCCAAGGCCTGTAATGGACACAAACGTGAGAACGAATAAGGATTGAAGCAATATTGTGTCAATATTGTTGACTCAGTATACACCGAGGAGGACTAGTTCAAGGAACACAATCCACTAGGCCGCCGGTATACTCGATAATATTGACTATGGCAGGTTCAAAGCCACAAGCTACCTTTCCAAATGCAATGTTGTATCTTAAGAGGACTGAGCTAAGTGTTTGCATACTTTCGCATACTGTTTTCTCACTCATGTGGGGGATTGTTGGAAATATGGTTTTAATGCCATATCTGGAAATTATTATTTAATTAAATATTTATTATTTAATTAAAATAATTATTGGATGTTAATCTACATCTCGAGTAGATCAACGTGATATACTTGAAGTCTCAAAACCGATTTCCGATGAGTGAGATATTGTATGTCAAAGTTTGGATGTTGAAGAGGAAAAATAACATTTGTTATGTTATCCCACATTGGAAAACATAGAGATGTTTTTCATGTATAAGAATAGCAAAGCACATGGAGTTAATAAATTGACTTGTGGGCTTGTTAGTGGGCTTGATCTAAGTACTAGCCTCGCGCGCACACACACACGCGCGCCGCCGCCGACGATCGATCGGACGGACAGACGACGACGCCGCCGCCGCCGCCGGACGGGCGGGTCGGGTACGGGCCGCGGCCAAGGACTTGGATCTTGGCAATTGGCAATTGGTGCTTTGGGGTGGTGTTTGGGGCCCAAACTATTTTTTGGACCAACTCCATTGGGCTTTTAATTTCTGGCCCAACAGAATTATTTTTTTGGCCCAACAGAATTATTTTATTGGCCCAACAGAATTTAATTCTCAAGCCCAGCACCAGCCCACAACAGCAACAGTTGACATCAGCAGCAGCAGCAGAAGCTGGAAGCAGAAGCACGCCAGTACGACTTCTGCATGGCAACTTCGTTTTTGCAGCTGATTTTCTTCAATGGCTGCTGCCACCGGCCACATCTTCAACCTTCCAGCCGTCGGAGTGGAATTCAATGTATTGAATTCATACCTACCACATGTCTATAAATAGGCTTGTGGAGAGCATGCAAATATAAGACACAGATACACCAAGAAATACTTCATTCTGCATTTTCTACAATCACACTCTCTGCAAACACTTTTGCTCAGTTCTTGATCCTATTAAGTTCGCCGGAGCTCGCCGGATTGTGGTGCTACATCCGACGAGACGTAGTCGTTTTACCTTTGGGGAAGATACGCCAAACCGAAGAGCACTACCGGGGCGATAATCTTCTTGCGGGAAGAGATTCATCTCGACTCGACTTTGTTTATACGTATAATTTATTTATACAGTGTATTTCAGTTGTATTGAATTATTTGAGTTGTAATTTCTCAAATTATTTACTTTGTAATATTTTCAATTATTTTGAGTTGTAATTTCTCAAAATAAATATTTTGTAATATCTCGATCGTGTACCCGGTTCTAACATTGTTTAGGCATCTGATTCATAATT
Source organism: Salvia miltiorrhiza (assembly GCF_028751815.1). Lineage (NCBI taxonomy): Eukaryota > Viridiplantae > Streptophyta > Magnoliopsida > Lamiales > Lamiaceae > Salvia > Salvia miltiorrhiza. The sequence continues at coordinate 45,208,249 of NC_080387.1, forward strand.
TAAACATTCCGAACTGTTTTACCTTTATATTTTGATCACTAGGCTCACTCAAAGCTGCCTTTACCTGACAATGAGTTCTCTCAGAGTTGTTTTTTCCGTTTGTGTTTTGAGAATCATGGTCACTCGGAGCTGAATTTGCATTTACTCTTTTGAGATTTGGCTAATTCAGAATTGTTTCTTAAACCTGTATTAAATGGTTACGCGAATGTAATTAAAACAAAATTGGTTGCAACATTTGTCAATCATAATATATTGAAAAAGTAAATATAACATACGCAGAGGTGAAATCATTGAGAACTGGTTTAACCTTTGCAGCTTGAGAATTGAGCTTGCTTAAAACTAGTCTTACCTTTGTACTTTTGGACATTGAGCTTAATCGAAGCTAAATATTTCTTGAACTTTGGTAGAGCTAACCATTTACATTTCACTGAGCGCGTAAGAAAACCAATGCATGAAAATACTGATAGTATACATGTCCTCAGATCTGAACGACATATTTCCTTATAAAGCACATAAAAGATCATAGCGTGAGAAAACTCAATAATATGTGTCATGTTGATTCTGAACAATATAACATTTCCTTGAGCGCATGAGAAGACCAACGCATGATGAGATATGTATTTTGTCAAATCTACATATCATACTATCATTGAGCGCATAAGAAAACCAGTGCGTGAGAAAATCAACATGCGAGAGTACCAGCGCCTTAGGACATCGAGTTGTGCAAGCATGAAATAATATCAAGTTGTGCAAGCATGAAATCTCTCTCGTTAACGAGATAACGAGAGAGACTTAATTAATTTTTGAGAGAGAAGAAATGAAAAAGTACTAAATAATTAACGTGACTCATTATCTGTACAAAACAAGGTCGTTTAATTATTTATGAGACACGTGTGTTAGCCACGTCAAAAATAATATTGCCGCGTCAAATATAGTTTAGGGGTAATTTATTGTCGGGTGCAAAATCAGAAAACTAACAAAGTTTAGATATTTATAGGCAAAAATTAAATTACGGGTGCAAAATGAGAAAGTGGGTAAAGTTTGAGAATTTATAGGCCATTACCCCTAGAATTAAAATATGAGTAAATGCAAAATATGTTTTAAAATTAAAATAGACACATCAATTTCTCTAAATCATTTTATAATGAAAATTAACATTACACATTATTATTATTGTAAAGTATTACATGTCATGATAAATAAATAAATCAATCAATCAATATTTTCATACATAAACATAAATAAAAAGTTGTAAAATTTTAACGAAGAGAGAATGAAATATTTTAAAGTTTTCATACTTTATTCAATTTAAATTTATTTTTAATGATTTTTATGACATACTAAATATTTTGTCATGAACTTATATATAATGTGCATAAATTAAATTCAAGGATGTTTAGAAAATAATAAATATAAAAGAAAATAGAGAAAAAAGTGGTGGAAGAAGAAAGAGAATAAAAGGAGGGAAAAGTTGGAGGGAAAAAACTCCTCTTTAATACTCCCTCCGTCCCAGCCAAGATGATACATTTTTTTTCGGCACGATATTTAAGAATTTGTAGATTAATATTTTAAGTGTGTAGTATAAAAGTGATAAAGTAGAAGAGAGAATGTAATAAAGTTATAAAATAGGAGAGAAAATATAATAAAATGATAATAAAGTAGGAGAGATAAGGTAATAAAGTGATAAAGTAGGAGAGCAATATAATAAGGGAGTGATTAATTAGTTGTAATTCTGCAATTAAAATCCCTTATTTTTTTTTCCATATTTAGAAATGTAGCATATTCTTCGGGACGCCCCAAAAGGAATATGTAGCATCTTTGTTGAGACGGAGGGAATATATTATATAGATTTGAGAATGACACAAATTTTAATAAAGTGGTTGAGTGTATTGTGAGTGGAATAAAAATTTCGCTTTTATGAGAGTGTTAAAGTGACTAAAGTAGAGTAATAGTCCCACCCACTTTTATTATAAATAGAAATAAATACCAAAATGTAGAACATATTAAAATGAAAATATGGATTCTAAAAGTTGGGATAAAGAGATTATAAATTTATAATTTAAACTAACAATCATATTTTTTATATCTTATTTAGTTTTAAACTTTGAATGATACTCCCTCCGTCCCATAAGAATATGCATTACTTTTGATGGCACGAATTTTAATAAAATACTGGACGAGTGTATTAAGAATTGAAAAAGAGAATCACTTTATTATAAAATAAGAGTAAGAAATAAGAGCATCCACAATGGGACCACCACCTAAGACACAACCCTTCATAGCCCTTGTGTCTTAAATCTTCATTTCAACAAAATCTCCAATTCTACACTTTAATTTTAAAATTTCAATTTTTCATCAAAATTAAAATGCAACATTACAATAATTAAAATAAAATTGAAGACTTAATTAAAATACGATAATTAAAAAAAATTACAATAATTTCCTAGGGCTCAATCGGACCAAAACGGGACCAAATGTGCTCCTTCAAATCTAAAGTGAGGCGATCATGCATCGCCACTTGATGAAGTGGATAACATTTTTGTAAAGATTTTTTTGATGTGGAGATGATTTTGTAGAAGTAAATTGAATGGAATAGAAGTGGAGTATACTGTATATATAGATAATGTAAAAGGTTTTTTTAAAAAAACATTGAAAATGGAGACTACCGTTGAATCCAACGGTCTGATTAAAAAAATATATAGTTGAAAATTCTGAAAAAACATAATTTTCAATTTTTTTTAAGGGGGACGCGTCCGCCGAATGCGCCATAAATCATCCGCCTTCGTCCCGTGTCGCCCCAAAGACGCGGCCTTGACCCAGCTCAGGTCTCCACCGCGGACGGGTCTCCGTCGACGCGCCTTGACCCGATGCGGGGAGGCCGCACCGGAGATGCTCTAAGGAGTTAGTGGTGGGGTAGTGTCAAAGAATGACAAATGCACATTCTTATGGGACGTCCCAAAATAGAAATAAAGGCATACTCTTATGGGACGGAGAGAGTAATATATTTATTCACTTCTCATAAAGTTAGGATTGTGCATTTGATTTTCGGTTCGATTTTTTTGTCAAAATCAAATCAAACCAAATCAAATTTATATTTGGTTTAAAAATAAAACGAATCGAACCGAATTAATCGAATAAAATGAATCGTAAAACTGTAATTTTTAGGAAAAGAAAAATCGAATCAAACGGAAAAGCCGAAATAACCGAAAAATCGATGAAAAAAAATGAAAAATAAGAAAAAAAGTAAAATTAAAACTATATATATGTACATATTTAATACCAAATGCACCTAGTATATATATGTACATATTTCATCCCTTCCTTATACCAAAAGTAAACGCACCTAGTTTCCAAACGAGAAGCTGAGTATCAACTCTCTTTCTTCGCACAATAATAATAATAATAATAATAATAATAATAATAATAATAATAATAATAATAATAATAATAATAATAATAATAATAATAATAATAATTTCTGTAAATGGAAAGTTATTGTTAATATCGATCTTATTTTTTTTTTTAATATTCAGTCAAGAACAACGTATACGATAATACGAAGGTTCTGGGTATTACTACACAACCTGGAATTCGTCTCATTTATTAATTTCTCTCTCTCTCCCTTCTTGGTTAAGCAAATCCTCTCCCTGCACTATTCTAACACCCTATACGCGCCCGCTGAAAAATTTTCAGTTTCCGATTTTGGCCGGATCGTCTATGCTGCTGGTTATCTGTTCGATCGAACTCGTTTTCTAGATTCATCATGTCTTCCCCTGCTGAGTAATTTCAATTTTCTTTCTCTTTCTCTGTGCGTGATATTGCTGTGCTTAGTTTTATGAATATTATGCTTAAGACTCACTAGAATTCGTAATTAAAGGTATCCATTAATGGGTTAGTTGCTGCTTGTATTGTGGAAATGGGCTCCTCGCAATTGGTTGGTTTATTTTTCAGATTTCCGGTTTCTCTTTGGATGTTCATCTTTAATTTTTTCGATTTTGAGGTAAAATGTTACCGAATAGAGTCCTGTTTAGTTTTGTGTGTGCGAGAGAGAAAGAGAGAGTTTTCCGGGATGTGCTTCAATTAGAGAGGCTGACCTAGATGTATGCGACTTATGCCTCCTCATTAAGGTTGTAACTCGGTTAATTCTGCAATTTTGAGGACGTTTTGGATGCTAAAATGTTGAAGTTAAGAAGTCTGAGACTCTGAATAAGACTGAAACAATGAGAGGAGGAAGACTGAAAAATTGCAGGGTATTGTGGTATAATTAGTGCGTGAACAAGTTTTGGAGAAGTTATTCATCTACTGATGCCTCAGTGGAAAATATTCTTGGATACTATCCTGTTGAAGTTTTGTTACCTCGTGGGAAATTAATTTGGTGTATTCTGGTAAATTATCTTCATCAAACATGAACTAAAAATGGTTGAATGTGGACTAGAATGGAAGACAGTTCACACTCTATAATGGTTGTCCTGAATTCAATTGGTGGAAATAAGTGATGCTAGAGCTGAACTAGATGCTATTTGTCCACAAAGATAAGGAAACATTACAGTTTTTTACAAGCTGCAAATTGTCCCTTTAGGCATTTGGTCTGCACAAGATATAGAAAATAATCGCATACAACATCTATTGGGCAGATTTATAACTGCTTTTGGTTGCTTGATGAGTTGATGTCATATGCTACTTTGGACTACACTCATATTCTACAATTCTAGGTGGTTGCAAAGTATTGGTTCAAGAATCCTGGATTCTTCTTTGCTTGAAAAAGCTGTCTTGTCCCATTTTCCTTGGCATTTGAAGTTTCTTAAAGTACTTATTAGGGCATTGAGCATATCAAGTTTAATTGGTGCAGCTACATTTTGTATTAAGTTTCGGAATCCTGTCTTCATTTTTCATCATTATAGAACTACCCTTTTTTATAAGAAATCTATGAAATTTTCGTTCGATCTGATTGGTAAAGGTGTCTTGATCTACTGGTTACTGCCAGTTAGTTGAAAGTGTTTATCTTAGATAATGATGGTTATAAATCTTCATTTTTCTTTTACAGATTTTATCAGTCGCTTCCACCTATAACTAAAGCTTATGGGACTGCATGCTTAGTGGTCACTGTTGTATGTCAAATTGGGCTACTCAGTCCTGCAGACATTGCATACTTCTCAATCTTGGATTGGCAGGTAAACATTTTACTTCTTGGTATAAATGGTATTGCTTTAGATCTGTGATGTGTACAATGTTTATATTGGATTCTGTCGTTCAGGCAGTTATTTATAGTTTATTGTTGCATGTGACTGAAAATCATTTAATATTAATTTGTCATTTGAGTTTCCGATAGAGTTGAGAAAATTGCTGAGTAAAGTAGTTGTTCTTTTGACTGTTGTCTAATCTTTATTTTTCTACGCTTACTTGTCATTTCATAGATGCAATAATGTTATCAGCAAGTTTAGTTAAATATTTTGTATGTCCTGCATTCTCTCTTTCATGCCAATCTAATTCATGGCCAAGAGACAATTACAAACTATTTGAGGAAGATTGTATCTTAGTTTCTTATCCCCCCAATTGGTCACAATCAATCTGCTGTTTTGGTGTTTTTATGTTTTTACTTATTTTTTTTGGAACAAGATGTTTTAGTGAGTTGGTTAATCATTATCTAGTGGTTTGAACTGTGCTGCACCCAACGCCCTCTCCCACTGTGCTACCTCTCTGCAAGTATCCATGTCTCCTTGAACTCCTATATGAGCAAAAAATCAAATTATTGGTAATACAAAAGTTTGGGTCAAATAGCTGGAAATAATGATGTATGGAACAACTGATTCAGTTATTCTATTTGCAATGTGGCCTCTGGGAATGGACTAAGCACACTTGATGACTTAATTACTCGTGTTTGCTAAATGACTATATTCAGTAGCTACTGAAGGAATATCAATATTTAAATCTGATGGTCCATTTTTACTTATACTATGTTAGGGGAGAATACCAATCATAAAATTGTTAAACGACGTATAACTACTGTTAGAGCCATTATTGGACATGACAGGGTATCCTGGACATTTTGGCTCACGTGGCCTGGAAGTTGAAATTCATTTGCTCTATATGCATTTTTCTATGAACATAGATTTTCTTTTAAGAAAAACTGGAATACAACCAATGCACAAATTTTTTTGGTGCAAGCAGCAGAATGGCTTACCAAACAGTTAAGTCCTCATGCCCTCCCAATAAATTCAGACTTCTGATATTCAGTTGTCTTAGTAAGCAGAAATGAAATCCTTAGAGTGCCAATAGACATTCATTGTCCATGCAGAACCCATTGTTTTAAACGAAACTCAACTTAATATGAGGTGATATATGGAGTATTGATATAAATCTTTACCTGTTTTAGTAATATTTTATAAAATATAGATCTTTGATATTGTTTTTATTTTGCCGACAGGTCTGGCGACTAATTACCAACTTCTTTTTTCTTGGCAAGTTTTCTATCAATTTTGGGATTCGGCTCTTAATGATGTAGGTCGCATTGAACCATGATTAGATCTTGACACGGTCAAAACAGTTAAAAAAAATCTTGTGCAATTTAGTTGTTCCATCTGCTTCTAGGTTGAAGCCTTTCAAAATAATCTGTTAATCATTTCTTCTTGTTTTTCTAGTGCAAGATACGGAGTTCAACTGGAAAATGGGCCATTTCAGAGACGCACAGCTGATTTCTTGTGGATGATGTTGTTTGGAGCTCTCTCTCTACTGGTATGGGTGACTGTGTGTGAATGCTCATCCGCTTAATTTGCTTTTGCATGCCCAAGATATATTTCTTTTTGTCATAGAGAATATCTGAAAGAAAATATATCTTGCAGTGAAATCTGGTTAGATTAGGCTTGTAATCATTTTGGTCACCCCCCCCCCCCCCCCAAATTTGTCTCCTATCTTTCTGGTTAAAAATTCCTATACTATAATTATTCTCTTCAGCTTGAGTTACCCTCCACCTACTTTAGGAGGTTTTTGCATGACTATTTTGGTTGTGGTTCACCACGTTAACACCTTCTACCTCTTTACATCTATTTTAGGTTTTGTCTATCATCCCCATATTCTCGTCCCCTTTCTTAGGGATTTCACTCGTTTTCATGCTTCTTTATCTCTGGAGTAGAGAATTCCCAAATGCCAATATCAACTTATACGGTCTTGTGACTCTTAAGGTATTTCACTTTCCTAGTTGATTATGAACTTCAATGATTTCTTATTGTGTCGTGTGCTTACGAGAATCTGGTCCTCATGACAGGCATTTTACTTGCCATGGGCCATGCTCTGCTTGGATGTCATCTTTGGTTCTCCAATTGTGCCTGATCTTTTGGGCATTATAGCTGGGCATCTTTATTACTTCTTAACAGTACTGCATCCGCTTGCTGGTGGGAAGAACATACTGAAGACACCTGCATTTATGTATCCTTTTGTGTTGCTTTTCAATGTGATATATCAAAGTATAACAAGAATTTTTGCTTATGTTTGCTGGCTTACACATTGGCCAATGATCCACCTTGCAATTTGGAAATGCGAAATCATCTCATTATTGTTTCCTGGAAATTTGCCTTGTGCAGGGAGATACGGTTGCAACAAGAAAGGGTAATATCTAATTCTGTTTTCTCTTTATGGATTTCTTATAGGCCATAAAATCTCATGGCGTGTCTCGGCTTTATCGTTACTATGTCAACCACACATGGGCCAAACAGCAGAAGTTGGGAGCAGACATATTTCTCACTGAATCAATTGCATATTCTTATTGGTTGGTGATGCTTTCCTTGACTAGTATACTTAGACATAAACAAGTCATGAAGTGGAGAATCGGTGCTCCTCCGCCAAGCAGTGTCGCTCAGCAGCAAGATAGGGCTACTGGTGTTGCTTTTAGGGGAAGATCGTATCGTCTTGGTGGATAACACGCTTCTATTGCAAATTTCTGCGTAGATGGAAGTAGGTGGCACACAAATTATTGAAACAGCTGTGGATAACCAAAGTGAGTTATGTAGTATGGCGAACTAGATGTATTCCTGGCTCAGGTATCTAATTATCAGATTCTGTGGCATTTATTTGCTGTAGTTTCTTACCGAGGAATGCATTTCTAATTTATACGAATTTCATTTGAGATTATGCATTTCCATTCTGGGCTTTTTTTTTTTTTTTTTTTTTGCGTCTTTTTATGTTTGATATTTTATGCTGTTAGTATTTGGTGAATTTTGAAATTCAGACTGGACTATTTCACAAATTTAAAATTTGACGGACTCAATTGTGCGAAATTTGAAATTTTAAACATGGAGTATAGTTGTATCATCTTTTAACTAAAGTTATGGGTTTTGGTTCCAAGTTAAATATGTTTAAATGCTTATGATATTGTTCGAAGATTTTGCATTTGATGGATGTAGATGAATATTCTATGGTTGACCCTAGAGCATCTCGTCCCATACTTGGAATGAATTGAAACAAAACTAGTACCGTATGTCAAATGTATCTCACATATATGTCACAAAGTCTTTTTTTTGTTTCTTTTTTTGAACTGAAGTTATTGATCACTTAGATGTTCAATTTTTATTTTTTTTTAATTTTTGCACCATATCGCTCAAATAGTTTGCCTAGCTTCTATCCCAAACTTAGGTAAGTGAATATTGTTCAATAACAAATACTCCTTCCATCCCGCGAAGCTTGAGCAGTATTCTTTGTCGGGATGTTCCGCTAATCTTGAGCGCTTTTCTTATATTGTATTTTTTTTTTCCTTTTATTCATTTTTTCACATACTATTAACTCTTTATTCTTAATCTCTTTACCCAAAGTAAATGTGCCAAGATAAGTAAGATAAGTGGGACGGAGGAAGTAACTCATTAAAACTTGTGCCGAATTTTTTTTGCTCAAGTTTGCGAAGGGAGTACTTAGTTACCTAACTTTGATGCAATCATATACTTATGTTCTTAATGATTTTAATTGTACTTGAGGCAATTTTGGTGTAAATAACAGTAGTATTCTGAAAATTCTCTCAATGAATAATTAAATTATTTCAATAATTCTTAACAGAACTAGAACTTACACACATTATAAGATATTAAATTACTCCTTTCGTCCTCATAAAATATATTCAATTTGTCATTTTCGGTCGTCCTCATAAAATGTATTCGATCTATATTTGGTAAATTTTTTATTCACAATAAAATGGATCCTTATTCCACTCATAACACATTCAACTACTTTATTAAAAATTATATTATTTAAAAATAAATATTTTTTTATAAGGACGGGGGAAGTATTTAGGATCGAAGTAGTAAAAAATGTTTACCAAGTTGTGTAATTTTCACATGACTAAAAAGTTGTAACTATAACACCACATATATATTAAATTTTAAGTAGCTATAACATTCTAAATTTTTCAGCAATGATTGTCTCATGTGTATCCCAAGCTTATTTCAAAGAGCTTATTAGATGTAGTTGTAAACATAAATTTTATTGTATTCAATTTAATGAAATACAGAAATGTGTACAAATCCAAAATATATGGATTGAGATGAATTTGTATGCGGGTTGCGAATCTCTACTTAATCCTCTGATTATCCTCTTCAAATGTTACTTGAAACCTTTGGAGGGAAGTTCGCCTTCTTGATCTCCTTGGATTTGTATTTGATTTGATGACTTGAATTTGGCTTTGATGACGTCGATCCAGAGGGCTTCACCTTATTTCTGAATCAAACGTTGACTTGATGAATCTATACATATATAAAAGCTGGTCCATCTAGCCAAAAAAATTTCTCGCCCTTTTACTCAATTTATTTTTGGAAAGTTGATCTATATTTGGAAAGTTGACTAATTTATAGGATGATATATATATATATATATATATATATATATATATATATATATATATTCTTAATTAAATGTAATTAAATCTACATTTAATTGAACGACATTTATTCCCATCATCTATATATGAAATTTATATGTAAAAATTTGTAGATCACTAATTTCATTAAATCTTTTGTGAGAAATATTCATCCAATAAATAAAATTCAAAATATAAATACATATAAATTGCATGGGATCTTGTAGTCATTTGCAAAAGTGAATATTCTTTTTGATTTACACGCAATTTTAGACTATAGATTGTTTTTGAATTCAAGCGAATAAAAAATTATTTACGAACTCGTAGCAATATCTTATATAAATTATTTTTGATTTACACGCTATCTCATAGATTGATTTCTAATTATTTTCAATTCAATCTTTTGGAGATAAACAAAAGAAGGGCTATATAAGGCGGCTATTAATTTTTTGTTGTGATTTTTGCAAAGTATGACAAATAATAATAATAATAATAATAATAATAATAATAATAATAATAATAATAATAATAATAATAATAATAATAATAATAATAATAATGCTAAACACGACACAATAGATCATCCAATCATATCTCCATAAATCATGACCCACATTGATTATGTTTCTATGTTTTGTCTAACAAATCAAAATACCAATATACCAATCAACTATCAACGAAATTATGAAATACATATTAAGTAGAGTAAGGTATTGATTAGTATGCATGATTAATGGGATTTTTGTATCATCTTTACAGCTAAACAAAGGAGACGAAGAAGAAGCCCTATCTCAGGCATGGATGACGTCAGATCTAAGAGAGAGAGGTGATAGTGTGAAATGTGTAATTTGGCAACATTCCATATATATCTCCAAAAAAATGTAACAACTTTTTATTATCGTCAAACCAAAATCAACTCCATTATCAAAGCATTTCATTCAATATAATATATTAAATGTGTATTTCCCATCAAATGTGTATCCCCGTGGCCTATATTAACTAACTTTTGGTGTGAAATTTTTACTTATACTCACTTCTTCTTTTGATATTCATCATTTCTCTAATCACAAACATGCCGAATATGTGGTCTTTAGTAAGAAAATTGCAACCAAATAATGCCAGATCTGCAATGAATTAAATATGAGGCTATTTTATTTTGGAATGGAAAGTTCTCACAGACCATAATGCAGGACATCAAGTATTGATACTAAGGATGACACTGATACCAGTTGATCCAAGACTACCGCTCAAGTTTCAACGGCAGCAGTTCCCTATTATTGTTTCTTATGCAATGACTATAAACAAAAGTCAAGGTCAATCACTCTCTCATGTGAGTTTATTTTTTAATATGCCTGTTTTTAGTCACAGTCAGTTTTATATAGCTATTTCTAGAATTACAAGTCAAAGGAGTCTGAAAATCTTGATATGTAATGAAGACAAAGTAGATTATTAATTCTACAAATGTTGTATATAAATTATAAAGAAGTGTTCCAAAATTTATAATAATAAGATGACAAGTTTGCAATTGTGTTTTCATGTATTATTATTTTCACCTTTATTTTTAAGTAATTTAAAATGTTAGTCTTAAATATAGTTTAGCAGTAACATAGTTGGTATAACAATTGTATAATAAAATATTTTTAAATAATTTATTTTAGAGATTATACAAAAGTGTCTTTCAGAATGTTACAATAAAATGCTTATATTGTTCGATGTCTTACTTAATCAGGTATAGACATCCTATGAACTTTTACGTAAATGGATGAATTTTAAAATAAGTTATGATATTTTTTTTATTATTTATATCTTTATTTTAATTTTAATAACTTTCAACAAAAATATATTCATATTTCTTTTAAAAAATTAGTTAAGCAAAACCAAATTTTAACAACATATGTAATCCCGTGCATCGCACGGGTAAAACACTAGTTTGATGAAGAACTCGTTGACTTTCTTGTAGAACGCCTTGATTGTTGGAGATGACTTCATTGTAGTGAATAACTACTTCAATGCTTGGGCTCTCAAATGATTTGTGTGTGTTTTTATGAGCTTCCTACATCTCATATTTATACTTGTAGGAAAAGTTAATTAAGGAAGTTTAGGGTTGGGCTTCAAAGCTTGAGCCCGTAAATCTTGGGCTTAGGGCTGAGGTGGCACAATATGATTGGACCATCTTGATTTATTTCCTTTTATGTAGATTTTGATCAATAAATCCACATAATTAAATATCAATTATATATCTATTTAATCTTGGAATTATATTTAATTTAATTTCAAAAAATAAAATAAAATATATAATTTAATATTTAATTTATAATTTCCACATGGCACGATTTAATTGGCCATAAATTTTAATTGTCTACAAATTGCCCCATCGAGACTTGTTCATGGACGAGTCTAAAAAAATATGTCGATTTTGAATTTGAATTTGTAAATAGTTTACACTCGTATTTAGGAGTTCTTGAATTTAAATTTGAATTTATAAATAGTTTATGCTCGTGTTTAGGAGTTTTTCAATTTCTTCAAATTTATAAATAGTTTATACTCGTATTTAGGAGTTTTTGAATTTGAGTTTGAATTCCATAATTTTGACAAGATGGGCTTGCGTTGATTTAATTCGACAGCCCAGACAAATTCATTTAGCATATCTCGTATAATTCAAGTGATAAGTGGGCCCATTTATTTGATTTGGGCGGCCCAATAAAAAAAGAACCTTACAATAGCTTTAAGCAATTGAATTTTAACAATCAAATAGTTAATTGTTTAATTACACCATGAGATGAATTGATGAGAATCAAATTCTCCTATTTTGATAATTGGGCCTACACGAATTGGTAAACAATTTAAGCCCATAACCATTTCTCAAATTTTGCTATTGAAGACATGTGAGAAAGTTACCGAATCCTCTTTATTTGAAACTTATTTCATTCCTTTTTATCTTCATAGAATCGTGCGCCATTCTTCTTCGCAAGAGACCTCACGGAAGCGTGTATGCGATGAAAATTTATGTCTTTTCTCCCAAGCAACTCACGAAAGGAAATTTTCCATTCTTCATAGCAGCGTATATCTCTGGGATTGTACTCACTGATTTTCTACCATCTTCTTCAATTGGCAAATTATATATTCTGAATATATCCCTTCTTCTCCAAGCAATGCACGAAAGGAAATTTCCATGCTTGATGAGAGTGTTACGACTATATAAAGGGAGTCATAACGTAGAATTTTTTCCACAGAAGCTGAAGCAGCCATTACAGATACAATCTTTTGTCTTTGGCTTCTCTTTCGTGAGTGGTGTTCGGCTGAAGTTTGGTGAGCTTCGAACTCCAGGATGGCCAGAAATCAGTTTTATAATCCTGCATACCATGTGTTTGATAATATGCTTGAGAGAAAGTTTTTTTTTTTTTTTTTTTATTCGATTCTGCACTTGTCTCTGCTGATACTTCTTCTCTTCTTGTTGCAGACCTTTAATTTCTCTTCTTGGCAGGACTTGAGTTGAGAACTTGGTGAGTTCTACCCTCTTAGTTGCATCAAAATCAGCCTCTGTAAATTATGCCTATCACTTGTTTGACAATTGTTTGAGAGAATTTCTAGTATTTGTTTTAACTAGCTTCCTTCGATTTCTCTTTTGTATATTCTTGTTCAAGCCTCTTGTTTATTCTTTGCAGAAGGTAGGCTGACAGGAATTGAATTTCTTTGGGATAGAGATTAATTTGCCTCAAACTCATCTTCTACTTCCAAGTGAGTATATAAATCGAAGCTTATTATTATTATTATTATTATTAACAGTAGCAATGAATTGATGAATTTGTAAACTCTTTTGCAACAAGTGTTTCCCCTATCATTATTGCCCCAATTTTGGCATATGCCATGGATATTGATGTACTTATTCTTTTGTAGGAATTGGAGACTTTGCATTCATCAATCAAGGAGTTTTGCTTGATGTTTTTGGAGCTTTGCACCCATCAATCAAGGAGCTTTGCTTGGCGTCTTTGGAGCTTTGCACCCATCAATCAAAGAGCTTTACTTGGCGTTTTTGGAGCCTTGCACCCCTCAATCAAGGAGCTTTGTTTGGCGCCTTTGGAACTTTGCACCCATCAATCAAGGAGTTTTGTTTGACGTTCATCATGGTTTACTTCACGGATGTTTGTATCTCCAATCAAGATTATTTGGTGGTTTTGGACAACAAGGAGCAATCAACTGGCAAAGGAACGCGACTCAAACGGCACAAACCATTGATTGGTCATTATGCTAGGAGATGGCCTAAATTTGCCAATCTTTTACACAAAGCTATGTGGACTCGGGAGGCTAGGCTAACCAAAACAACCACGGCTTGGACTTTGGAGGCGGCTCATCATCAACCAACTTACGAGGTGACTCCCTTATTGACTTTTGGTCGATAGATTGCCGAAGGGAATGCCAAGTGGAGGGATGACATGCAATTTTTTGGGGAGTTTCGCTATAGCAAAGGATATTGGGAGTGGAGTGAAGATGTCCTTAGTCGATTTGCAAGTGAGCTTCGAACTGTCGGGATTTACGACCTTGTGTACGCTTCTCTCTTCACCTATGTGAAGCTTGGTGTCCGACAACCAACACATTGTTAACGTCTAGCGGCGAGTTGTCCATTTCTTTGTGGGATTTGCAATTCTTGTCCGGCCTTCCCGTCATTGGCCGACTTTATGACGAGGTGGTACCTTGCACGAAGGAGCTTCTTGGTGCCACTCAGGATGGAGATCGATTTGTTCCTATAAGCTGCAAACATCTTCTCCACGCCTACCATGCTATCGGGAATGACAATGGGAAGACTCCAAGATGCTCGGTCACAATTGAGGAGTGGATCAAGTTTTGGTCCAAGAAGAAGTCAAGGTATCAACCACCTCCACCACGCAAGGAGAAGAAGTCAGTGCGGTCCAAAGTCACACACAATCCTACCGGCGAGTTCCGAGCTCACGAACCATGGTCTTCTGTCGAGAAGGGCTTATTTTTTAAGCTTAAGATCGACGAGAGTTATTGGGATGAGACTGATTTGGCGGCGTATCTTGCTTGTTGGTTGTGCTCTTTTGTTCTTCCTGAAGGTAACGCCACATTGATTAGGCCGAGCACATTCAAAATGGCGTGCATCATGGCGACTCAACAAAAGGTGGCTCTCACCGTTCCAGTCTTGGCTAGCATCTTTCGAGGTTTAAACAAAATTTCGGATTCCGTGGAGCCCAGCTTTTTCCGCCCATTTCGTCTACGCATGGATGACATATTACATCAAGACCCATTTTTCACTTGAACAAGACTCTTGCACTCCCAAGATGGTTCAATACTCGGGAGAAGGAGGTGCGAGATTTTATGACGATGTGAAAGCTCGCAAGCAAATTCATAAAGGCGATTAAGTTGCATGGAGTTGCACGATGTATAGTTGGGACAAAGACATCTCTTTCATCGATGATGAGAATGCAAAGGAGTCCGAGTTTTGCTACTTCATGGCTGTCCGTTCCAACTATCTAACTCGAAGATTAGAATATGGTTTTGTTGTTGAGCCTTATAGTCCACATCGCTTTAGTCGCCAATTTGGGTTCTATCAAGTGAGGTCGGTTGTTCTTTCTCACAATTTTCGAAAAGCTTATTTGGAAGATGGTCTTAAATATTGGGATACAAGTGTGCTGCGTAAGTCTGCGTCCAAAGCTCTTCTCCCTTGCGTGCCTTCGACCGCGAAAAAGCTTTTGAGTGCGGATTTACGCAGCACAGTTGCATCCCAATATTTAAGACCATCTTCCAAAGAAGCTTTTCGGAAATTGTGAGAAAGAACACTCGGCCTCACTTGGTAGAACCCAAATTGGCGACTAAAGCGATGTGAACTATAAGGCTCAACAACAAAACCATCTTCTAATCTCCGAGTTAGATAGTTGGAACGGACAACCATGAAGTAGCAAAACTCGGACTCCTTTGCATTCTCATCATCGATGAAAGAGATGTCTTTGTCCCAACTATACATCGTGCAATTCCATGCAACTTGATCGCCTTTATGAATTTGCTTGCGAGCTTTCACATCGTCATAAAATCTCGCACCTCCTTCTCCCGAGTATTAAACCATCTTGGGAGCGCAAGAGTCTCGTTGAAAAATGGGTCTTGATGTAATAAGTCATCCATGCTTGGGCTCTCGAATGATTTGTGTGTGTCTTTATGAGCTTCCTACATCTCATATTTATAGTTGTAGGAAAAGTTAATTAAAGAAGTTTAGGATTGGGCTTCAAAGCCTGAGCCCGTAAATCTTGGGCTGAGGTGGCACAATATGAATGGATCATCTTGATTTATTTCCTTTTATGCAGATTTTGACATATGACAGCTTTTAATTGGTCAATAAATCCACATAATTAAATATCAATTATATATCTATTTAATCTAATTTCAAAATATAAAATAAAATATATAATTTAATATTAAATTTATAAATTAATAGTTTTAAATAAAAAAATTTAAAGGCCGCGCCAGAGAATACTTGAACCCAAGAGCTTTGGCTTTAGGCATTAACCCCTTAATTTAAAAGTTGAATTCATAAAAAGTAGTCCATGAACTTCAATACTTTTCTAGTTGAAATTTTAATCAACACGACTATCAACACATGGATATGGCAAGTACTAAGTAACTAATAAACCATTTATTGATTGTTAAAAAAAAAAACATTTATTGAAAAAATAATACTACTAAGCAAGGAAAACAAATAGTGAAGCAGAAAAAAATTAAAAAATTTGTTCATGAATACATGACACGTGCATAAAATGATAGAACAAAGGATTGAAATAGTAAAGGAAAATATGGTTTGGCTGAAGTATCGCACAGAGTGGAACAGGGTGAGGAGAGGATCAAGCAATGCCTCTCACATTCATCCCTTTCCGCACTATTTCAAATACTCCCTTTTTCTCTCAAATTTACACTCAATTGTACACAAATTGATCAATCTTCCACTTAACTAGTTCTCTATCTATCTTTGTCGGAACACCTGCAGTAATCTACCACCAAAATGTCGTGGCAAACATACGTAGATGAGCACTTGATGTGCGATATTGAGGGCAATGCCGGCCTCAAACTCGCCTCCGCCGCCATCATGGGACACGACGGCGCCGTATGGGCTCAGAGCGCCAACTTCCCTCAGTTCAAGCCGGACGAGATCAACGGCATACTCACTGATTTCAACGAGCCGGGACACCTCGCCCCCACCGGCCTATTCGTTGCCGGCCAAAAATATATGGTCATCCAAGGAGAGCCTGGAGCCGTTATTCGTGGAAAGAAGGTATATGCATAATTAATATCCTCTCCGTCCCATTTATAATGTCTTAATTATATATATAAAAAAAATGGAACGTTTTTAATAGACGTGTCTTTTTCATAAAAAAATAAAAATTTAATATTCGACCTGACTCGACTCGACTGGATGGACTAATAGGGGTCGGGAGGGATTACAATCAAGAAGACAGGGCAGGCACTGGTTGTTGGGGTGTACGAGGAGCCAGTGACACCAGGGCAATGCAACATGGTTGTTGAAAGGCTGGCTGATTATCTCCTTGATCAAGGCCTCTAAGCCCCATTAATTAATTATTCATTACTTCTCAAATCTCCATTTTATTTTTCATATCATTTTTCAGGTTAAGTGAATAATTAAATAATGACCATGACAAGAATAAATGAGCTCTGTTTAATGCTAGTTGTTTAGAGATAACGAGCTCATTATGTATTTGCTAGCTTTTAGATTTGAGTTTGTTTTTTTCTACACTCTTCAATGTATTTATTTGTGTTTTAGTTAATTTAAGTTATCCGGATGTGCGAGTATTTGTGTTGTCCCACTCAATATTGTTGCGGAATGATCATCTGAAATCAAATCATTGATGGTTTTCTTCTATTGAATTACATAATATGTGAATGTAATAAATGTAGCCGCATATAGTCGGTGATCAAAATATATAGATTAATATTTAGTTCATCGACTTGTGCAAGTACAAAAAGTGATTGTAATTAAAAAAGTGCAGGCATGTGTTACTCTCTCTTTGAACTGCAATTGAAAGAGTGTAGGTATTTGTCACTCTCTTTTTTGTGTGCGAGGAGGTCTCATGTGTAAACGTTCGCACATTGCAAATCATGCATTAGATACTTGTAAGTGTGACACTTTCAATAAAATATTTACAAATATTTTACTATAGTGAGTGTTCTGCACTTTACGGATAATTGCACATAAAAATTTGTGTTTTCATCCCTATAGCCAATCAATGGCAATCATTAACAAGATGGATTACATAACATGAATCTAGGGGTGTGCAGCGGGTCGGACCCGGACCGACCCGCCGGGTTTGCAGACCCAAAAATTTCAAAAAAATGGACCGACCCGGACCGAAACATTCGTGCGGGCCGACCCGGGACCGGACCGAACCCGAGCAACGGGTCCGGTTCGGTCCGGGTCAGACCCGGTGATAACTTACCTTTTTTTTCCTATTTTTGTACCTATTTACACCTACAAATTCCAGATTCACCCACAATCAATTCAATTCGGTTAATTTCTAAACGAAGCAGCATGTAATAATTCTTTGAAAATCAAAACATAACTGTGAAAATATTAAAAGCTTCGACATTAATTTTTTTTCCATTCTCCTCAAAACAAGAAAAAATGTCCATTACTAGATTTAATTGCGTGAAAAAATGTGGTTTACAATTTTCACAGTTTTCATGTTCCAAGCCAAATCGAAGATGATTTTTTCTTAAGCTAAAACAATGTTTTCTTTTGCAATCTACAGAATTTAGAAGTCATTAAAATTCATGCAATTGTAACTTCGTATAAGTAAATGGACAGCTTGAAGCCACAAATCCAATAATATTTATTATAAATATTAAATATATAAATTAAATATTAAATTTATAAGAGACCGGGTCGGTTCCGGGTTCGACGGGTTCGACCGGGTTTTGACCCGGACCGACCCGGAACATATTCGGTCCTAGAAAATGGACCCAACCCGGCCCGAAGACATACAATGGTCCGGTCCGGTCCGGACCAAACCCGTCGGTCCGAGCGGGTTCGGCGGGTCCGGGTTGGGTTTGCACACCCCTACATGAATCGATAAGCAAGCACTCCCTTGTACTTCCCAATTTTTAATATCTATATTTTCTTTTTTAATTATCTTATATTTTGATATTCATTTTTATTTTTAGTAAAAGTATGAGAGACTCTTGCTTTACTTTAATTATTTTAATACTCACATAAAATGTGAGACTATTATTCCACTCACAATACATCAAACCACTTTATTAAAACTCGTGTTACTCTCAAATGGATATTAAAAATTGGGACGGATGAAGTAATTGACTAGTGTATAGTATTTGTGAGGACGCGATATATTTTCCTTTCTTGTAATGTCATACGGTTAATCAATCCTTCTTGTAGGGCTAGCTCTCGTTTAATCATTATATTAAATGTTATAATTTCATGGCAACTTGAAAATGAAAAATAAAATTGATGTACATGATTGAAAACCATGTGTAATTAACTATAAATTGTATTTAAACCCTATATTAAGCTAATGTAATTTTAATTTAAAACCCTATAGATTGATGTACATCATTGCAAAACCAGGTGTAATTAACTATAAATTGATGTACATCATTGAAAAAACCAATCTCTCAGGAAGTGAGAAATTAATCTGCAGAAATCTTTGGAAGAGCTATCTAATCGCTGTCTTTTAGAACTTTTTGATTTATGTTTGATTTGATGAACTAAGTAGTTCAAAGTATTTTATATATTGGGCCGGGCCTATTGGACCTCTCTCTCTTACACACACATACACAATTTTAATGCTCCCTCTATCCTAAATTCATACTAATCTCTCATGACTCGAATAACTTATATGCTTATGACCTTTAACGAGAGATATCAAACTATTACATGTTATTTTTTATTAGGGGTGTGCAGAAATCGAGTCAGCCAACCGATCGAAAACGGGCTAAATCGATTGGTTTCGGTCAATTTTATGTTATGGATTCAGTCGGTTTGATCGATTTTTTAGAAAATTCTCTGTTAATTTGGCCGGTTCGGTTTTCATGAGGAATATATCAATTTCATAGCAAAAATATATGTATATACGTGTTTGACTGTTTGATAATACTAATTCCGTAAATTTACTGTTTAAATTTATAGTATTGGTTGTGGAGTGTGTGCATTGTTTCTATTAAAAAGAAATATTTTGCCGTGAAATTGATATATTCATTAATTGAACCGCGGCCAACTACTCAATTTTTTAAAAAAATCTATAATAAAGGGTGAAAAACAATCCATGAGCTGCATCCAATGTTGTATAATAATTACATAAAAAAAAAATGAAAGCATTGTTTAACTGTTTAGTTTTTATTTCTTGCAAGTCTCCATTCTGAGCTGAAACCATATGATATGAAGAAGCCCCTAAACTAGGGGCGTTTTGAAGTGTTGACTTCGGTTTTCATAAATGTGTCGACTTCGATGATAAAAACGACCTTTGGCTAAGCTTATTTTTAAGAGCTTATAAGATGTTTAAAGAGTTTAGAAGATGTAATTTTTAAGAGCTTATAAGCTAGAGAGAGTATTTTTTTGCTAGAGAGAGAATTTTTTTTAGAGAGAGAAAATTGGAAAAAGATGAACTTGAATGATATATGATAAAAATAATAAATTATAGTTGAAAAATATTTGTAAAATGATTGTTGCATATGAGATTATAAAAAAGTAAGTTGGGGGTAGAAGAACTTATTTTTTGGGGAGTTTATAAGCTCTTGAAGCTTATTTTTTGAGCTTATAAGTTGTTTAGAAATTTATTTTGTCAAACACTTTGAATGAGCTTATAAGCTGTTTTGAGGAGCTTATAAGCTCAGCCAAACACCCTCTTAATTGAACATTCAATGTATTTAGATTTTATTTAAATCCAAAAAACTGAGCCTCGTATATATTAAGAGATCTTAGGCTTAATTAGCTACGCTAATTAATCTTTTGAATCTTGGCCTTAAAAATGTCAATAGCTAATTAATCTTTTGAATCTTGGCCTTGACAATGTCAATAGCTAATTAATCTTTTTTCTGTGAATCGAAAAGCTTGATTAGATTACCTGAGTTCAACTAAATTTAAAATCTACTAAATTGATATATTTCTTTAAGAGTAAAATTTTGAAGTAGCCAAAATGAAGCATAAAACACAATTTATGGCCACACATTGAAAAAACACAAATTTTGGCCATTTTTATAGCTTTGGGACGTTTTTGCCCTTAATTGGGCGGACTGGGTAGGGTCAGGAGCGCGGGTCGCGTGTCGGGTAGGATCAGGCACACGCGGGTCGGGTTAGGCACTTATGGCACTATTAGTGCCATAAGTGCCAACAATTTTTTTTTTTTACTCCCCCGACCCCACCCACCCCACCCACCCCCGACCCCACCCACCCCACCCACCCACCCCCAAGCCAATTTTTTTTTTGGCACTTATGGCACTAATAGTGCCATAAGTGCCAACGAAAATCCAAAATAAAATAAAGTAAAATGATCTTTTTAGCACTTATGGCACTATTAGTGCCATAAGTGCCAAACATGCAGAACAAATATAGAAACAACATTATCTAAACCCTAAATGGAACATTTAAACCCTAAATGGAACATCTAAACCCTAAATGGATAATCTAAACCCTAAATGGAATATCTAAACCCTATGGGAAGTGTTTAAAAAGGACCTTTTGGCACTTATGGCACTAATAGTGCCATAAGTGCCATAAAATAAAATAACAAAAGTAAAATTTGATTTATTTTTATCTAAAAGGAGTAAAAAAAAAAAATTGGCTTGGGGGTGGGTGGTTGGGGGGGGGGGGTGGGTGGGGTCGGGGGTCTGGGTGGTAGACAAGGAAAGGGAAGTAAAAAAAAAAAAAAAAATGGCTTGGGGTGGGTGGTGGGGGGGGGGTGGGTGGGTGGGGGGGGTCGGGGGTCTGGGGGTAGACAGGGCAAGAGGAATAAAAAAAAAAATTCGTTGGCACTTATGGCACTAATAGTGCCATAAGTGCCTAACCCGACCCACCTGATCCTACCCGACCCGACCCGCGCTCCTGACCCTACCCAGTCCGCCCAATCAGGGGTATATTAGGCATATTGCCTAATTAATGGCCATAATTTGTGTTTTTTCAATTAGTGGCCAAATATTGTGTTTGCATGTTCAATGTGGCCATTTGACACCATTGTTTCTTTCTTTAATTTACAGTTGTATATTGTCTCAATTTACGTGGTTAATGTGTTTATGTTGAAGCTACACTTAAAAAAAAAATATTTAAGTGGACATACTCTCTAAAAAAATTATTGGGTTAAGCCCCTAACCTAACGTTGATAGCAACTAACACCTCAAAGTTCATTAAGTACTACAATATTTAAACATATAAACAAACAATTTTTTTCACAAAATTAAGAAATTCATTTTTTTTAATCTATATAATATATAAAATTAAAGATGAGTTTTCTCCCTCCATTAAGTCTAATTGGAGTGGTAACGTTAAGGGTGGTAAAGTTGACATATGTATATCATCATGGAAATTAAATGCTAGCAGTATGAATATGCATCTTGCACCAAGATCTCAATATACCACATCAAACTAAGACAATCGAAACAAAACTGAACCATGTGAAATTTGTTACTCTCTCCGTCTCATTATAAATTAGATCATTTTTTTAGATACGGAAATTAAGATATGTGTATTTTGTATGTAGGTGAAAAAGTGAAAAGTTGTTTAAAGGTAAAACTTTTATCCAAAAAAAGAGAGTCTCACTTATGATGGGATACTCAAAATAAAAAGAGTCTCACTTATAATGGGAGTAATACATTGTTACGATTGTATATATACTTAAAATCCACTCTACCAAAATCCATCAATATTTAGATTTTGGGCACCCATTCCTGCCCCATGACAGACCATTTTGTTACAAATTAATCCTCTTTCTAAAGAACCCCAAAAAATATTTTCACAGTTATGGAATAGCTATCGCTCATTATGGTTTCTACCTAACAATAAATTAATTTGTATGGCGTGCGACGGCAGATGTTGATTATGATCACAAAACATAAATTTTACGATTAACTAAATCTATCTATAATTCATATAAATGAGTGAAAAGTGTAGTAGCATAATCCACCTATCTTATATAAAAAAAGGGATTCATCATTATTCATTCAGTTACTGAAAGTCAACTCTAAGCTACACAAAAATGTCTAAGTGACGCTCCTCTTGTGTCACTTTTGCTTTTAGAAACCGCTTTCGAATTTATAGTTGAAAGTTACTATAAGTCGTCTACTTATGAAATTTAATACTCCCTCCGTCCCACTAGACTTGGCATTTTTGAGTTGGGCACGGAGATTAAGAATAAAGGGTTAAGAGTGTAAAGTAGGTATGGTTCACTTATTTTATGTGATAGAGAAAGTAGAGACCACATACTATTTTAGGAAAATGCCAATTCTAGTGGGACAAACAAAAAAGGCAAGTGTGCCAAGTCTAGTGGGACGGAGGGAGTACATCACATAATCAATCCCCACCCCAAACGACTATTCATTTAAAAATGACAAGACTTTTTTTTTGACATTGCGGGGAGTTGGGGAGGGGGAGCAGTGGGGTTTGAACCCGGGACCTCACTGTTCACACATAGGAGGTCGCACCACTTGGCGTCCCTTTTGGGACAAAAAAATGACACGATTTTTAAGAAATTAATCGAGTGTGTAAATAAATAAATAAAAACCTTATTTTTTTGTGAATTTATTGTGTGAGATACACTTATCAAAAAGGAAAATTGGTATTCATTTACAGAACAAATCTAAAATGAAATATGAGTATTCATTTGAGGATCATAGGAGTACTATATTTCACTATCCAAATTGGGGAAGTGTAACACCCCGTTTCCTCGTAGCTATATTTAGAGTATTTTTGAACTTAGATTTAAGAAGATTCACGCCGGATTGAGAAAAAGAATTTATTTTAATTCCAACAAAAATAATTTACAAAAGCTTTGGTAAATTTAGTTATTAAATTTATATGCATTGCATATTTATTTAATTTAACATTCAAGTATTTTCACGAGCTTTTAATTAGCAAATCCTGAAGAATTATTACAATTTCGACAATTTTATCCTGAAAGATTTTTACAGATATAATTCTTTATGAGACAGTTTTAATTGTCAAATCATCACTCACCTCACTTAGACTCCCATCAAGAGCCATGCTCCTACATTTAGTTTTTTCAACTTTTAGCCACACTTGGCAATTGGCAGCCACCAACTCCCCTCCAAACTGAACTACACGACAGCAAATCTATTCTTGCTGTTGGTCAAATGGGCTAGCACATAGGCTACTATTCACAACTATTGCCAATTTCCATGCATTTACGGCAAATAATCTCATTGTCAAAAGTTGATGCATTGTTTTCAACTATTACTGCCATTGTCTTCAACTATTACGGCTAAGTTTGCCTATAAATTGAGCTTGCAGCAACATTGCATTATTCACCACCTCTCCCACAATTTCACTCACCCCATTCTCGCAAGAAGTAGAAGGTTCACTCTTTATCTCATCAGCCAAAGTCCTCCTTCCATCACACACTAATAACTATAGCTAGCAAGCAACTCAAAATGCAAGAGCTCTCAATCCACTGAGATTCAGCAACACAGCAGAAAATCAAACCCCAACTGCCAGCCATATATTCAAACTCAAGGTTCCACCTCAAACTTTCTTATCTAATTTTCTCACTTTGATTTCAAAAGCAATAGACGACTCACTCATTCATAAACGTGTCCACATATAGATATGCATTTTCAGAGAAAAGAAAAAAAAAGAGACTTAAAGATATGAACTTTACCTTATTTATACATTGAGCATGAATTGTATGAACTGATTTTACATTGAGAATTCAAGCAATGATATATAAAATAAGCATGTATTGAACTTGAATCTTGAGCTATGTTTTGTGGGTTGTGCTGCTGTAAGTGTCGAGTTTGGTGAGAAGTGGTAGAGAGGGCGGCAGTCGGCGGCTATTGTTGTTCGGCCGGAAACCGAGGGAGTCCAGGCGGAGGCGGCGTCGTTTATGGCACTGTCGTTGCTGGGAATTTAAGTTTAGGGCACGATGGCGGCGATGAGCCGTTGTCACCGCCAGAAATCGGGGAGATGAGGTAGTGGTTGGATCGAGAGTAGCAGGCAGCGATAGGGGCGACGATGGTGGCGGCATGAAGCTGCTGCCGTCGGCCAAAGTTGAGCAGAGGGAGGCCAGGGCACGGTGGCTTTGCTGCTGCTGTCCGGCCAAGGATGGAGAGTGAGACGGGGAGAGACTGAGCACGGCGGCGGCGGCCGCGAGTTGCTGTCGCCGGAAGGATAAGGGAGGTCGCCGGATTCAGTGAGGGGAACGGCGATTTAGAGAAGGGGGCTTGGGCTTGGTGGTAAAATCAGAGCAGAAAGACAGAGGGGTGGCTAGGGTTCAGGCGTTGCGGCAGCTCGTCGCTGTCGTCGTCGCCGGAAGGGAGAAGAATGGAGGGGTCGAGGGTGATGGTGAGGATGATGAAGCGGCGCTCGTCGCCGGGGATGGGAGCTCCGACGGCGATGAATTTCCGATCAGAGAGCGAGAGAGAGTGAGCGGCTGAGAGGGAGAGAGAGATGTGTTGTGTGTGTGAGAATGAAGGAAGAGAGGGGAAATAGGGTAGAGGTTTGGGCTTGAGGGATTTGGGCCGAGTATTTGGGCCGATTTTTATGAGTGATGGGCTTCGATTTTTAAATAGATTTGGGCTGCGATTTTTAAAAGCTTGGGCCGATTTTTAATTTTATTTAGCTGGGGCCGATTTATTTTATTCAGTCTGGGCCATTCATATTTTATTGAGTTGGGCCTCATCTTTTAAATTTATATGGGCTATTATTTATTTAAGCATGAGCTCTATTTCATCTATTTAAATGGCTTCCCTATTTTATTTAATTAGACTATTAATTAGTTTGATTAATTATTTTTAAAGACTTTGGATTGCCTTCAATTAATTAAATTGGGCTTTCTTATTTTTAATTAATTGAACTATTATTAGTTTGATTAATTTATTTAAAGGATAATTTTTATAATAATATTAAATTATTATTAAGTGCATATTTTAAGTAATTACTTATCATATGCTAAGCATGACATGACATTTCATTTGCATCATGAAATAAAAAGTATTTATGATTTAATTGGTTTTATTTATAATTCCAATTATTAAAGAAAGATGAGTAAGAATATTGTTGGTGTTCTTAACTCAAGAGAAATGTTTTCAATTATTTATTCATTAAATTTTGAAAACCCGGCTAAGTGAATCATAGAATATTAAGCACTTCACCATGAATTAAGATTAGCTTCACGAGACCTATTAAGAATAGAATTTCTTGTAGGCTTTGTGACCAGGGGGATTAGCGCTGCTTTCCCAAGACAGGTTTATAAGTGATTATGATCTTCAGGCTTTGCCTAACCAGGTGGGCTTACTTTCCAAATGTACAAAGTATGATTGAGTTATTAAGCTCTAAATGTTTCAATGAAATGCAAACTTTTTATTTAATGAAATGAAAACTGTTTATCCAATAAAATGTTTATGTGCACTCTGCTCTGTTTAAGGCTCGCAATTCATGGATCGATCGAGGTTCTCTTATGGCCTAACACGCTATTTGAGAATTGTGTACACTTGTTAGTTGTTTCGGTGGGTTGATCTCCATCGGGCACTAATTCATGTAAGAGGCGTTATAAGGGTGCTTGGCTGGATGTGTTCCGGAGCATGTATCATGTAAGGCCTGCCTGGGTAGCGTCCCGAGGTCAATTCAACTTGTCTGAGTTACGTCCTCAGGGCAAGTGCAATGGGAGAAATGGATCCGTCGGTGGCTAAAAGGTCCGGGATCACAACGAGTAACAGAAAGGGAGTGTGACATGTGCGCACAAATGAAAGAAATTATTTTAACATGCTTAGAAGTTCTTTCAATTTAAAACCTTCTAAGTCATGTCAAGTATGATTGGATAAACTGTCTTTATTAAAATATGAGATGTTTCAGAAAATGCATGCCCACTAAGTACATTAGTACTTAGCCCAAAAATACTTTCAAATGTTTTCAGGTTGGCTGGCCGGTGCTGACGGGACGGAGCTGAGGCTAGGGTTAAATTCCTATTTTAGACTTCCGCTGTAGCAACTACTCATATACGTCTTTTGTTTCCTCAACTTAAGATCTCTATGTCAAATTTCAAATGATATACCTGACCGAGCTTAGACTCTTCACTACTAAATTTATGCTAATGAATGTTGGTTGTCAGAAGCATGAAACAAAACTTGTGATCCAAAGGGGCATAGCTCGAGTGGATATTTTATTATTCGGTTTTAACAAGGTTTTTCCCTTGTTTATTTCTATAAATTATTCACACCTCGATTATATTTATTCCTTCAAGAATTGGGGTGTGACAGGAAGATTCGGAAGTTAAAATGGACATGAAATTATCTTGAAATAATAATAATAATAATAATAATAATAATAATAATAATAATAATAATAATAATAATAATAATAATAATAATAATAATAATTTGGCCAGTCTGTAGGAAATGGAGAGTAGTGGCAAGCATGGAGCCCATTTCAGTCCTCGGATCTTTGTGGGATCCCTCAGATAGATACACTGTCACAAAAAGCACCCAACTTTTATTTTCTGTTTTTCTCATTCAAACCTGTCATTTGTTTTTGGCATGTTGGTCGTGGATAGTAATACATTCATCAACTATTATTGAATTGGATTTTATGGCAACGGTGCATTTATATAGTTGTCGGTTGTCACATACTAGATTGAAATTTAAGAACCTAGCTTGCTGATTAAATTGAGTTCAAACCATTAGACATTGCTGATTAGACTGAGTTTATGAAATCCAATTTTCCATAGAAGAAGCCAAATTCAATGAGGAGCTGTGAGAGTGGGAAATTGTCACAGCCGGGGCACGCATATATATACTGTCAGAAAAAATATTTAAATCTGTAATGTATATCTATAATTAAATATCGTAATAAAATTTTAATTTGAAATATAATATTTAAAAGATGATCGGATTATAATAATTTAAAGTAAATCATAAAATAATACTCCATCCGTCCCGACTTTTGGTATCCAGTTGAGAACGACACGGGTTTTAATAAAGTGATTGGTGTGTTGTAAGTGGAATAATGGTCTCACATTTTATGTGAGAGTTAAAATAATTAAAGTGGAGTAAGAGTCCCACCTATTTTTATTAAAAATAAAAATGAATATCAAAATGTGGGACGGCCAAAAAAAGAAACTTGGACACTAAAAGTTGGAACGGATGAAGTATTTGCATTGCCAAACTTTTACAAAGAATATAAAATCAAAATTTGATTTAAGTAAATCACACTTAAAAATTATGTGTAATATGCTCCATTTAGAAGATGATATGGTGAATTGATCTCAAGAATACTTACTTTATTACTAGGTTATCCCCGAAAGAATAGTAAGTTTAGCTTTATGACACTACATTTGAGAGAGAGAGAGAGAGAGATTGGACTAAGAATGTGAGATTTCAAATTACGTACCTCGTTGCGGTGACTCGAGCAGTCGAGCTCAATAAGGGATAAGAAATGGAAGCTCTATCTATGTTCATCAAAACATAAATGTGTCTAGTATCATAATTTTAATTAGGGGTAATTACGCTAAATCTCATGAACTTTGATTCGTTTTTAAACTTTTCTATGAACTTTAATTTTTATCTTCAATTCCCTAAATTTAATCACTTGTTCAATTTTTCCACACTTTTCATAAATCCCCAAATTACAAGCTGACATGACAATTTTTAAGTCACTTGAAAAATGACATGGCAATGCCAGACATCAAGCAAAACGACATCGTTTAGTTGGTCATAAAACGATGTCGTTTAAGCCCAAACCTCTCTCTCCAATTCCTTCACGACTGCAGATTGAAGGCGTTGGCGGCGTTCTCCAGTTGGCGGCGAGATTTGAGATTTGGGGGTTGGTGATTCTCGATTAGGGGGGGGTGATTGGGGGTTGATGATTCTCGATTGGGGGTTGGTGATTCAGCGGAGAGATTTGAGATTTGCATGCTGACAATGTTGGGAAATCAGTTCCCCATCCAAACTTGGTAGAAGCAAGAAATAAGAATAAAAATAGACACAATTTAACAACACAAGAATTTAACGTGGAAACTCCAAATCCGGAGAAAAAAACCACGACACACTGAAAAATTACTATATGATAAATTTCTACAATCACACAGTATTTCTCACCCTCTCGACTCACAACCACTACACTCTTACAAGCCTTTGAAAACCTCTCACCCCTCTAAAACAAAGAGCAAGGAATTTCAAACTAGAAGTAATCACAAGACTAAAGGTAGTGATTGGTGCAATTGTATCAAAGACCTTGGAACTCCTTAAATAGCCTAAGGATCTCCACCTACTTTGATAGCAAAACCAATGTGGGACAAAAATCCCCACTTTCATTTTTAACACAATTCCAACAATCTCCACCTTGTTAAAAATGAAAGAAAAAACACCATTGTCTTCACCGACAATTATGATTCTTATCACAAAGAACCATCATCCTCAAAAGAGAATAAACCTACTCCACCAAATGAGTAGAACATTTAGAATAAACCATTCTAAGAATTTTACTTCGGCACATGTCGAAAAAACCTTGCTGAAATTTTTGGTGCAACCTTCTAGCTTTTGGCCCTCCTAGAAGTCATCAGCCATCGACATACTTTTCACCACACACCTGCATCCATGCCAAAAAACCATGCACATGTGGTCCAACTAACATCGTCACATCCTCTATCATGGCCATTGGACATGCCATAAGGATATTCATGTCCTCAAAGGACATCATCAAACACGATGTTAGCTGCTTGTTCGGAGCTTTCTGCCGAATCCGCTCCACCTTGACGAGCTCCACCTGGACAGTTTCGCTTCGTATGGCCGGGTTTTCCGCACCTCCAACAAACAACGCCCTTGGAGTCTTTCTTCCTCCCTCTGCTAAAGGCCACCATTGCTGAATTTTCCGATGAAGGACGTCCTTCACTCATCAGCCTTCTTTCTTCCAAAAGAAGTTTGCCCGTGACTTCAGCAAAGACCAAAGTTTCCTTCCCATAAACTAATATTGGCTTCATGTGTTCATAGGAACGTGGAAGAGACAAGATGAGTCTCAAAGCCTTATCCTCATCTTCAATTTTTGCTCCAATACTCTCCAGTTCAGAGATAATGCCATTGAGAATACTCAAGTGATCTGAAATCTTCACACCTTCATCCATCCGTAAGGTATGAAATTGTTCCTTCAAATACAACCGATTCGAGATGCCTTTTGCTTGGTACAGAGCTTCCAGCTTTTCCCAAAGCTCCTTCGCACTCGAAATCCCATGTACATTTGCAAGTACATTCTTGGCCAAGCAGAGACGAATTGTGCTTGCCGCCTTCAGATCCAGATCCTCCCAATCTTCATCACTCATACCGGACTTGTTGTTTGCGTCATCATCTGCACCAGGCTTTTTGACTGCACCCGGACGTCCTTTCAGGGCCTTGTGTAACCCAGATTGTATCAGCACATCCTTGACTTGCACTTGCCACAAGCCAAAATTCATCATTCCATCGAATTTCTCCACGTCGAACTTCATTTGGACTTGAAGTAGACTTGACGTACCGCTTCTCCACCAAAATGAACAGCCGTCTCGCAAGAGACACCCCCGCCCGGATCTTTCTCAAGAAATCCTTTCTGATGTGGAAGATCAGACAATGCTGCAACCACAGAGCATACTTGGAATATCAAGAGACCTCAGCCAGGCTCTGATACCAATTGTTGGGAAATCAGTTCCCCATCCAAACTTGGTAGAAGCAAGAAATAAGAATAAAAATAGACACAATTTAACAACACAAGAATTTAACGTGGAAACTCCAAATCCGGAGAAAAAAACCACGACACACTGAAAAATTACTATATGATAAATTTCTACAATCACACAGTATTTCTCACCCTCTCGACTCACAACCACTACACTCTTACAAGCCTTTGAAAACCTCTCACCCCTCTAAAACAAAGAGCAAGGAATTTCAAACTAGAAGTAATCACAAGACTAAAGGTAGTGATTGGTGCAATTGTATCAAAGACCTTGGAACTCCTTAAATAGCCTAAGGATCTCCACCTACTTTGATAGCAAAACCAATGTGGGACAAAAATCCCCACTTTCATTTTTAACACAATTCCAACAGACAAGAGATCCCACTGATCATAATACTCCCAGAACCGCTTCATATACTCTAATCGGCGTTCTTGAGTCTGCGTCGAAGATCTCGGCGAAAAGGTCAGGGAAAGGGGCCAAGTATTCCACTCCATTCGCTCGATGCCTCATCTTATCCACCGCGTGCGGGTCTCTAGATCTCTAGGGGTCAAGGAAAGGAGCCTCCCCCTCCCCACACAATGCAGATCTCCAAATCCACAGGCAGCATCGAGGTTGCTTCCAGACCCTCAATTTCCAGTCGTCGCCGCCCTTACACCTTATCTTCTCCCTTCAATCTTGCGTAAATATATAGCAGCGAAGGCCGGGGGATGGCCGGCTTCGTGATACCCTAGATGTTGTCGCGCAGCACCTTCCTGTGCCGCTTAGCTCCCCGCCTTTCCCCAAACCCTTGCCTCACTTTCCTATTCCCGACATTTTCACCCCCTTCTTAGTGCGCTGCAATTAGATATTTGGCTTTGATGAGAGAGCGGGTGTGTTTTGAGCATGGCGAGCTGCTGCCGGCGGCATAGGTAAGGAGGTCGGCGGTACTTTGGTGGACTTCCACTTGAATTGGGGGAGGGGTGACGAGAATGGCAGTTTGTGGAAGATGGATGATTTTTTTTTGTTTTACTATTATTTTTTTTTATTTTTCAAGTGTCAATTTTTAAGTCCAAGTAGGTGCCATGTCATCGCGATAGTACCATGTAGGCGCCAAGCCAGCTCGGTATTCGCCGGAGCTCAAAATTGTGGAAAAATTGAACAAGCGTTTAAATTCAAGGAATTGAAGGTAAAAATTGAATTTCATGGAAAATTTTGAAAACGGGCCAAAGTTCATGTGTTTTCGCGTAATTACCCCCTTTAATTAACTAATGATTTATGAGGACTCCTGTGAGGATGTTCGTGCGGTGCGAATATATCCGACAATATCACATTTCATCAATATAAGATTTATCAAATTTTCCATGTTGAGCAAATCACTATAAATTCTTTTTTTAGCAGTGATATAGGCTTGCTAGCTAATATTCGTGTCATAAAAATTAGTGGCGTTTGAAAGTGTAACTATTAGTGATTAGCTACATCATCAAATGTCACTAATTTTTATGACACATATAATAGCTACCAAGCCTCATGTACATCATTAGTGATTTTTTTTTTGTAGTGAATAATAGAGCAAAATATATCCCCATCAACATTCATCATTCATTGACAGATATAAGCCAGACTAACCAATATAATTATTAGTTCCCTACCTCTCAAATCCCTCCATCTCTGTATACTAAATATTATTTTTGTATAAAATAAAATTATATGGTATATTATAAATATTTTTGAGTGGACGAATAATTGTGTATAACATACTCATTCTTACGTACCAATACGATAACCATAATGTAGTGATGGGATACAGTGCTCATGATTTGCTGGTCCAAGAGGAAAACTCACAGGGCCCATAATTTCTTTTTCTTTTCTAATGAATGTTTTAAATGATGTTCTTTTGAAAAGTAATATATAAAACGAAACATAATAAATCCTTCTTGTATATATATATTTCTTTTATGTTTTATAGAAACCAATATTTGCATGGTTGATTTGCCTCGCCACCAACTAAAACACCCAGAGAAAACGCATAAATCGGTCATTAAACTTTTCATCTTTTTGTGGTTCTTAATTAATTAAATTATTGTTTGATTCAATTGATTAATTCTTTTACTTTGAAAGGGAACATCAATTAAATTATTGTTTGATTCAATTGATTAATTCTTTTACTTTGGGCGAGATCCATTCTGCTACGGTAGCGTGCGCCATCTTGCGCGAAGGTAACGATATGGCGGATAGAAAGTTGGCTTTATGTAATCGCTTAGTTAAAACCTCTGTTGAGGGTCTCCCCTCCTTGTTGAACTTTTCTTCTCATTAGTTACTATAATACATGCTTTTCCTCAAAAAAAAAAAAAATGTGTTTATGTTAGAATTATCACCTTCAGTTGTTGTTCGGTTAAATTAAACTTCATATTTTAATATAGTCTAATTATGATTGCTGTTATTTGAGAGTATATATATACATTGCACGTAACATAATACTCCAAAATTTATATAATAACTCAAATTAAACACACCGAATAAAAGATATGAGAATCCAATAACAATATCATGCCATTTCCAACCAAAGCATATGAAAGTTTGAAAATCCAATTACAAAACCTATCTATGTAACTATTTTATTTTAATATGCTTATATTTATAAATCAGTATTGCATACAACGTATGCAGGATACAAACAAGCCTCATCTTTCCTACGTTTGCTCCCATTACGTACGTCAATATTTGATTTACATAATTGACCAACTATTAATTACCTAATAATTTACAAAGGGCGGCATGTTTTTGTGTGCGTAAGGGTTAATTCCTAAGGTTAAAGGTCTTGAATTCGAGTATTATGTGGCGCAGCCTTCAAATTTATTTATTTATTCAATATTGTTAATTTATAAAAAAAATTACAAAAGGGCGGCAGGAGAAAGTATGTAAAAAGTATTTTTAAATTAAGCACCATCTTTTAACATTGGGTATTAAAATATAGAACTAAAAGAGGACACTATTTGATCTAAAGCTCCCATTGAGTAGAATTTCTTGTTGGCAGAACTTCAGCCAATTATCACTCAAAAAGGACATATTATAGTTATAAAAAAAAAATAACTATATATTGTATCATATTACAGCTCCATATATATAATTGTTTACAATGTTCGAAGGGCTCTTTATTAAATGTCAAAAAACTAGTAGAAAACTACTTACGAGTTAGTACAAGTTATCTGCCATTTTTGCTGGGTTAATTAGATTTGTGTTGCATGTAGATAATTACGGAGAAGTCTAGCTAGTGTGAAATTGTCTTACTTATCAACATTTATAAGACTGATTAAATTTCATCTTACGATTAATCTTGATCAACAAATTACACAAATGAGGCGCCACTATAAGTTTGGATCTAGATATATATTGACATGTACCAGTACGTCTTACGAATTTTGACTCTTAAAATAATTTTATATTTTAAAATTTTGACTCTTAAGATGATTTTACACAAGTTTTAATTTGTATTATTTTTTCAAATATTATAATTCGAATACGCAATAAATCAATGTGGCATCATTATTGCTACAATTCACCACTATTGCTAAGAGATAAGTTTTTTTTTTTTGATAAGAAAAGTAAATATTATAGAACGAAAAGGCACCAGTAGTACCAAGAAGATTACAAAATCATCGGGGATTCATCATTCGACATCCACCTATGAAACCCAACTCCATCATATAAGTTAAGAGATAAGTTATTCATATAAGTTAAATGAATACTAGCATTCTACCCATGCATTATATAATTTTTCAAAATTTGTAACATCAAGTATAAGGATATTTATTGAATTATATATACATAGCAAATATATTACGGATCGAGTATATATTATTGTTAATTGTTAAGTTAGAGCAAACTTTGATATCAAAGTGACTTTTTGGGTCGAATTTAAAAAAAATTACAGAAATGTGAACTATATTTTTTATTTTGCTATAAGAAGACCGAATTTCCTTTGACAATATGTATCTTTATAATTAGAACATATTTCTCATTATATATGTAATTTTTATGAAAGTATTTAAAACTTTATTTTTAAAGATCTTTTTAATGTAGAACTACCATTTTATATTTTTATTCACATATAACTATTTAAAAATCTTTAAATTATACTAAAAAGTATTAATGAATAAATAAATATGCTAACAATGATAGTTTAATTATGTAAATAAAAGTATTAAAATTTTAAAGACATTATAAAATTTAAATAAATTAATTAATTATGCAAATTATAGTATAATTAGATATATGTAATTTGACTACCTCATTTTAATATGGAAAATTTGTAAACAAATTAATAACATGTACGTACAACGAATAAAAGCCGTAATATTTTGTAATATTAGACTCTTCAGCCATTGGGGTCTTGTATGTGTTGATTTTGCTCATTTTCAAAACAAATTACCGGAACCTTCATTAATTTAGGGTTTTTAATTTGGTTAGATTTGCTATATAAAAAAAAATGAAAACGTATAGTAATAAATCAGATTTTTAATTTTTCTTTATTTGACTATTATTCTCTTAAAATAGTTATTATTGAAACTATATATAGTTGTTTTCAGTCAACTTTTAATTGTGTTAGGTGCCTTTTATTCTATTTGCTGGTAATATATATATGAATCTAGCTAAGCTAACACCGATCAAATTCTCAGAACCAGAAAAATGAAATTGAAATTTAAAACAGAGTGACAAATTTGACGCTAACTTTGCCAATCTTTCATCATATTTATTCGTCGAATATATATAGAATTTGCTTCCATATACGACAGGCCAGTGAAATAAAATTATATAGTAGTTGATTGTTGCTCATATCATAATCATTGTTTGCCACTGCTTATCAAGCAATGCGAGCCCGACTAATTTAAAAGGCGAAAAAAATTGTCCTTGAATCATAATCTTTGATTCTTTATTTGACTTTATTAGAATATCAAATGATCTAGCCATATTTAATCTCGTCACCAATATATTAATGTTGGGTCGAGATATAATTGAATTGAATTATAGTACTTTAGAATAAAAGATCAAATGAAAATCTGAATTCCTAGACACACACATCTACTTGCCAGGCGTACATGATTGGATGATATGATTGTTCTTCATTCGTATATATACAGTGATTTTTGTTGAACAAATCTGTCGGAAAATTAGAAGAAGACGAACTAATCAATTTAATTTAATTCGAAAAATGAAAAATGAAAAAATGGGGCTGCAGGGCAACGTGATGCCAGCCGTAATCTAGCTGTTTAGGGGGCCTCCTAGGCTAGCTCGGCGTCAGGTGAAACTCGTTTCTCTCCAATTTCTCGTCTAGCTAACTCATTGCTTTATTTTCTCGTCGCTACAAATCATGTTTGTAATTATGTTCAATACTCACACACTTTATTTTTATTTTGAAAGGTCAAATAAATTTATTCAAAGCAACACGAGTACAAGAAGTACTCAATAACAAGAAATACACAAAGGGGTGTCCACTAGGGGTGTAAACGAACCAAGCCGCTTGCGAACTATTCGGGGCTCGACTCGAAAAAAGCTCGTTCGAAATTTGTTCGTTTTCTAAACGAGTCGAATTCGAGCCCGAATCTGAGCTCGATAAAATTATCGAGCCAAACTCGAGCCTATGCATGTTTGGCTCGTGAACTCGCGAACATGTTCGGCTCGAACCTATTCGCGAATAGGCTCGCGAATATGTTTGCGAATAGGCTCGCGAATATGTTCGCGGATAGGTTCATTAAATAATAATTTTATATATTTTATTTGTTAATTTTTTTAATTAAAAAAATTACTACTAACTTGATAAATACTACTTCCTCCGTCCCCAAAATAAGCTCCTCTTTGGGGACGGCACGAGTTTTAAGGAAAAATGATAAAGTGTATTGATAGTGGAGAAAAATATGTTATAATTAGTATTTGGAGTGGTGAAAATGTGAAAAAGTGTTATAATTAGTATTGGGAGTGGTGAAAAAGTGAAAAGTAAAAATAAATAAAGTATTATTAGTGGTGGGGTAGTTGTTCAAAAATGGAAAGAAAGAAAAAAGAACTTATTTGGGGGACATCCCAAAAAGAAAAAAGATGAACTTATTTCAGGGATGGAGGGAGTACTAATTTTTTTTAAATTTTACTGCTATTTTTTTTTAATTTTATATATACTCATAATTTAAAAAAATTACTACTAACTTGATAAATTATCTATTTGTTAAAAATAAATTATAAATTATGATTCATAAGTAGTCTAGTAATATATGAACAAATATAATTTTTTTATTTTAATGAAACCTTAATATATAAATAATTCAAACCGAGCTCGAATTCGAGCTTGAATTTGAAATCGAGCTTGAAATTCGAGTCGAGCTCGAGATAAACGAATAATTAACGAGCCGAATTCGAACCAAACTCGAGCTTGGTATTATATAAGCGAGCTGAGCTCGAGCTCATTTTTAGGCTCGAATTCAAGCTCGAGCCGAACCAAATCATCACGAACCGAGCCCGAGCCTGGAGGTATTCGGCTCGGCTCGGTTTGTATACAGCCCTAGTGTCCATACACCAACCAAAGAAAAACATCTAGGAAAACCTAGATCGGAAGCATCCAATAGGGTCAGAGAACCAACAATGAGAAGAAACACAAAAATAGAAAGGAGAGCTCGCCCTGAACCACCTCCATATACAAATAATAATGCCATCAACAATCCTACCAATATCCGGACACCCTTCATTAAAGATCTTATCGTTCATTCCTTTATAAATCTTCCAACAAGCGCATTGCCAAATGACATTGAACATCATCTTTGCGTCCTTATTCTTTCCCAAGTTGACGAACTCATAAAAATGATCCAAAAGAGACATTGAAGAGAGAAACGAAACCTTGAGCCAGCAACATAATCCCTTCCAAATAGAATCGGCGAATTGATAAGAGATAAGAACGTGATCAGAGCTTTATTCAAGAGAATGACAAAATGGGCAGTTGTAGTCGTCGTTCTGGAGAGCGACTCTTCTCCTTAACAGGTTGGATCTTGTCGGAATTCTATCTTGAAGAGCCCTCCAAGTGAAAGAAGAAACCTTGCTCGGGATATGCCTCGACCAAATGTTACGAAAAGCCACCGGAATGCTTTCCTCATTAAGTGAAGCTTTGTGATGCAAGGAATACATCTCTTTAGTTAAAAAATTTCCATTGCTTGCCCCTTTCCACGAGAATGTATCAGATATTGACGGCCTAACAGAAACACTGCATAAAAAATACCAAAGATCCAGAAATTCAAGAAAAAACATCAAAATTAAAGACAGAATTCCACTTGAAAGACCATCTCCACGAATCCTCGCTGAAATACCCTATCTTCCCCACCTTACAAACCTTTTGAGAGGATCGTAGATAAAGATTCCTAAATCTATTTTTTAGAGCCCGACCTCCCTCAACCCAAGGATCCTCCCAAAAAAGAAAAGACATACCATTCCCAACAGAAAAATATATGTTATCACAGAAGATTTTCCCAGCAATCCCCTTAAGAATCCCACTCATATCCCTCCACCAGAAAGAATCAACGATAGCAGATTGTCTATCCCTATGACCGACTCTATTACCCCCATATCTAGAGTTAAGAATCCTCACTCAAAGAGCATTTTTATTATTAACCCACCTCCAAAACCATTTACAAAGAAGAGCCAAATTAAAAGATCTAAGATCCCTAACCCCAAGACCACCATCATTCCCATTTCTTCAGACTTTTTCCCACTTCACCCAAGAGATTTTCTTACAATCCTCCTTCCCCTCCCCCCCCCCCCATAAGAAGTCACGTTGCAATTTGATGAGAATTTTCAGAACACGCTCAGGGGCTTTGAAGAATGAGAGGTAGTAAAGAGGCAAAGCTGATAAAACCGAATTCAAGAGAATGATTCTTCCTCCAAAAGAAATTGATCTTTTTTCCCAACCTAAAAGTTTTTTCCGAAATCTATCAATCAAGTCTTTCCAGACTTCTTTCTTTCTGTGATTAGCGCCAATTGGGAGACCCAAATATT
This sequence comes from Salvia miltiorrhiza, assembly GCF_028751815.1. NCBI lineage: Eukaryota > Viridiplantae > Streptophyta > Magnoliopsida > Lamiales > Lamiaceae > Salvia > Salvia miltiorrhiza. Next base: position 45,246,985 of record NC_080387.1, read on the forward strand.
TAAAAGGAAATTCACCAACCTTGCATCCAATGATGTCTGCAAAGTAGGAAGTCTCCAAATAATTCAAATGAATGCCATGGATGGAGCTCTTAGAAAAATTCACTCTAAGACCAGAGGATATTTCAAACAACAGAAGAATGCCTTTGATGAGCTTAGCATTGCTGACTAAGGCTTTTCCAATAATAACCGTATCGTTGAAGATGACTCACAAGAGCATTCTCTTTCCCAATAAAAACTCCCTCAAACATGTTAAGAGAGATTGCCCTTTGCATAATACAGTTAAATCCTTCAACTATGATGAGGAAAAGAAAGGGAGACAAAGGATCTCCTTGTCTTATACCACGTTGCAGAGGAAACTCACCAGATGGGCTGCCATTGACGAGAATATACATAGTGGCAGAAGATAAGCATGCCTTGATCTAGCTTCATTAAAAGTTGGTTATTTTGTCTTTTTGGGATTATCTAGTAGTGGAGTGAATACCTGAAAGCTAGAGATATTATATTCTAATTTTAGTATTCCCCTCGTCCACGAAAAAATAGGGTGTATTTTTTGGACATAAATTTTAATAAAAAAAAAATGGTCCATAGATAAATAGTCTCATGATTGTGTAAAATAAGTGGTTGAAATTGAATTAAACTAATGTGACTTTTTTTAATATATATAAATTAGGAGTATTTGTAAGAATAAAAGATAGGAGAAAAGACGTGGGTCCACGTACTAAAAGGAAGAGTGCTTCATTTTTCGTAGACGTCAAAAATAGTAATAGTGCCTAATTTTTTGAAAATGAGTAATTTTTTATAAATTTGAGTTTATTATACCTAAATTTTTAAATATGGTTTACTCGTTCTGTATAATTTAAAGACTATTGCACATAAAAGTTTGCACAACGAAAATAGCAACAGCCAAGTTTTTGTTTATAGGAAAAACAAAGAAACAAACGTGGTTAGTTTGATTTCTGTTGAATAAAAAAAAAAACAAGTTTGATTTTGTGTTGAATATATACTATTTGAGTTGTACTATGTAACACCCCAATTTTCATAAACTTTTCAATATAAAATCTTTGAAAACTAATAGATAAAAATAAAATTTCTTGAATTATAAAAGTTTAAATCAATTTGAAATCAACTTGTCAAAACTAAAGTAGTAACATGAAATAAAATGATAAACTAAAAAAGTAACATGTTTCAACTTAAATTTCTATGGAAATACTAAATCTCTAGTCATTCTCGACTTCCATGGCCACCTCGACTCCAGAACTGCAAAACAGAGAAAATAAGGGGTGAGCATATTGAAAATATACTCAGTGAGGAACATAACAAAATATTCATATATGTCACATATATAATTAAATCACGTTATCATACTTACAAACATACGCCAAGAGACCGGAGCCCCTTGACAAACATAATCATAGTTTGAGTCGATGGCTTAAGTCCCATGACCAAACACATACATAGATCAATGGCTTAGGTCCCATGATCGCACATAACATAGATCAATGGCTTAGGTCCCATGATCGCACATAACAATAAATCAATGGCTTAGGTCCCATGATCGATCAATGGCTTAGGTCCCATGATCACACATAACATAGATCAATGGCTTAGGTCCCATGATCACACATAACAACATAGACATAAGATGCACGTAAACAAGTAATCAAACGCGATAATAAAAACATATATAACCATATGAATAAGCATAAAATCCCTCACCTTAAAGTCGTAGGCAATTAAATCCGGAAAGGAAATCTTAAATGCGCCGCACCTAATCACATAAATTCAATGCTTCAAAAACTTAAACTAAAATCCTATATAATCACTATAACAAATTAATCGTGTATATAAATTTATATAACAGTATAGACATCGAAAGACTAATGGGGCTTTTATCATGATTTATTGCTCTAATTAAAATCTAAAGCAAGCACATATAAGTTCTTTAATAAAAGAAAATTTAGATAAGTATTACATCATTGTTTTTAAGACGATATTTTTTAAATCATTAATACTCACTTAATAATAATATATTTAATTCAAAAGCAGTTAACTAGAAGATGCAGCTTCATTAAAAAAAATCGAAAGGAAAAGGTTTAGCATAACTATAAAGTCTAAATTATAAGATCTGCAGTGCTAAGCACTTGAATTTATACTTAATATAAATTGAAGCTTCATTTAAACCCTTATATATATATAAACCCATCGAAAATAAATGGACACCAATTAATAAAATCTCACTACTGATCACCATGTCTTCTATTATCAAATATATATTATTCAACCTCAATTTAACTATGATAAATTTTTGCAGTCGAACTAATTCTATTTTATAAAATAAATTAACCTCTAGCAAAACAATTTCCTTAAACTAAAATAGGATGATGTAATCAATTTCCATAAATTGAATCCAACTAGTTTATTGACTTTAGGGATCTGGTTAGTTGAATTATTCACTAGAAACCATCACCAAATTTCGAAAACCACGATTTCAGTAGGAAAACAAATTCGGATAAAAATATGATGTAAAATAGATTCAACCAATTAGAGACATACCTTAGAAATAATTTACTTGAAAAGAAAGAAGTGGATAGCTTAAGCCTTAAAAAATTCGAAACCGAGGAATCAATAGGAAAAATATTTGACTGCGCGCGTATAGAATTGTGTGAATGTCTGATTTAGGGTTTGAAATATATCTCTTATTTATACTAGTTTTTAAAGAGTTCTAGTTCTAATAGGAAACAAAATAATACTAATAATAATAATAATAATAATAATAATAATAATAATAATAATAATAATAATAATAGTCTAGCTAAAATTAATGGTGCATATCTATATGTATCATGTAATTATTAAGTATCAAATAAGCTATACTAGAAAGATATTATTAATTAAACTTATAAAACAAATCTAAATTATCGGGGTGTTACAACTTTTTGTAGTTGGATTTAATGAATGTAAGTAAGAATTTATGTCTGGATTATTGTTCGTTACAGTTGTCAGGTGGATGGAAGATATTTCGATCTATATATTGATCTTGTATAATGTATATATTCGTAATTTATTGTATGGTAATTTCATATAAGTAATTAAATTTAAACAAACTTAGCTTGCAATATACTTATTCGTAAAAAATAGTCATAATTTTTTTTTCGAAGTGTCCACAAAAAATAGTCATCCATTATAAGAAAAGTTGTCGTACACCGTGATCTTTCATTTATGGGCACTACCCCACAATAGATGTATATATATAGAAATAGGATCATGTAGTATCCAAGCTTATAGTAGTACTGTAATACTCAATCTTGACCACACATTTTGGACATATGGCGCATCAAGATTGTGACACGTGGCAAGGAGCTTCCAAGCATTTCAAGCCAAAATCTGCATAGGGGTAAAATTAGAATATATTTTTTGAAATTAAAAAAAATAATAAAAAAATAGATTTTCTCAAAATAGACATATTTTAGATGCATAAAGTTTCACACAAAGATGCATAAAGTTTTCGCATAAAAATGCATAACTTTGAACATAAAAATGCATTATATTTTTACAAATTTTGTATTTTCACTACCCCACCCCATACCAAATTTGTAAAAATATTCACTACCCCACCCCTCCAAAACTGACATGTTTTACATGCATATAATTTCACACAAAAATGCATAACTTTGAACATCAAAATGCATTATATTTTTACAAATTTTGTATTTTCACTACCCCACCCCATACCAAATTTGTAAAAATAAAATACATTTTTCTATTCAAAGTTATGCATTTTTGTGTGAAACATTATGCATTTTTGTGTGAAATTATATGCATGTAAAACATGTCAGTTTTGGAGGGGTGGGGGTGGTGGTGAGGTGTGGGGATTGGGGGGGGGGGGGTGTAGGGTGGGGTGGCGAAAATACCAAATTTGTAAAAATGAAATGCATTTTTATGTGAAACTTTATGTATTTTTTATATGAAATTTTATGCATCTAAAATATGTCTAGTTTGAGAAAACATAATTTTTTTTATTCCAAAAAAATATATTCCGATTTTACCTCTCTGCAGATTTTGCCTTAGAATGTCTTGGAAGCTCCTCCCCACGTGTCATAATCTTGATGCGCCACATGTCACAAATGTATGGTCAATATTTGGTCCTACGGTACTACCTTAAGTTTGGATACTACAAGAACTCAACCCTATATATATATATATATATATATATATATATAGGGGAGGGCTACCGTGAGAGCACCTCTTAAAATAAGAAATAAGAATTAGGAAAAGTGTATGAATTTTACGTAGAACACATATGAATTCGTTGTATAAAGGGTATGAATTGCGAAAAATAAATTTTTGCTACTTTTGGGATTCGAACTCAGGACCATGAATTCATCCAACAGATGATGAATCAACCGTAGATCTTGATGATCTAAGGGCTGAAAATGATTCTTATTTTATAACTTAAGAAGTGTACTTATTTTAGCCCTCAATATATATATAGGAGTGTGCGCTCCAATGAGACCCTTATTTTTCAATGAATAAGACATATATATACTGATAAATAACGAAATTTAAAATATTTCACTCCCTCCAGGATTCGAACCCTGAGAAAAAAATTTGTCCTCTAGGTCAATATCAATCATATGATTGATAAAATAAACACACGAAATCGTGTCTAAGATCTCACTAAAAATAAGGGGTCTCATTGGAACGCTCAAGTTAAACAGAGAATTATTATATATTTCATTTTGAACAAGTCTATACATTTTACGAACAGATCAACATAACTAACGAACAGACGTATTTAGTAAAAAAAAAGAAAAACTCGCCGCCAGCAGGATTCGAACCCGGGGCAAATTGTTGTTCATGCGGTACATTGATTTGTTCGTAAAAATTGTAGATATGTTCATTTTTATTTCACGAATTCTCTATTCTCTGTTTAACTTTTCTCTCTCTCTCTGTATATATATATATATATATATATATATATAAACTTATACTCCCATATGTCCCATAAAAATATGCATAGTCTAGTTATAGTAATAATTCTCCAATTAATGTGGGATTCTTTCTTTACTCACACTACACTTTACATGATTTCTTAATATATATATATATATATAGAGAGAGAGAAGGGTTCAACAGAAAAGTTAAATATTGTGGAGAATAGAGAATTCGTAAAATAAAAACGAACAGATCTATAATTTTGTTGAACAGATCAATGTACCGCATGAACAACAATTTGCCCCGGGTTCGAATCCTGCTGGTGGCGAATTTTTCTCTATTTTTACTAAATACGTCTGTTCATTACTTATGTTGATCTGTTCGTAAAATATATAGATTTGTTCATGATGAATAAAAAGATAATTCTCTGTTGAACTCAACCCTATATATATATATATATATATATATATATATATATATATATATATATATATATATATATATAGGGTGTGGTTCTAAAGAGAACTACATTATTTGTGAGAACGGGAGAACCATCAAATCTAATGCATCCACTGTAAAAATTAATGCATTCGCTGTTAAAATTAATGCACTAAAAAAAAAAAAAATGCTCCCTTCAGGATTCGAACCAAGGATCTGCATTCATCCAACAAGATGATGCATCCACCGTAGATCTTGATGATCGAATGGCTGAAAATAGTTCTCCGGTCTTCTTTTATTTATGGTTCTTTCTTGAACCTCTCCCTATATATATATATATATATATATATATATATATATATATATATATATAAAGGAATGTTATACTACATACCTTATGTGAGCACCACTCATATTTAGCCCTCGTTAGCGTTATCTTTTTTGTTTTAGACATTTATTTTATTTTAATACTTTATAAATTGTTATTAGGATCATAAATTTTATAAATAACATAAAAATCAAAGTCCGATTTGTTTATATTCCATTTAACTTCAAATAATTAATAAAAAGAATAAATTAAACTTTGATTTTTATGTTATTTATAAAATTAATGATCCTAATAATGATTTATAAAGTATTAGAATATATAAAATTAAATGTCTAAAATAAAAAAAAGAATGTGTACATATTACAAAAATATAGGAGTAATTACTAAAAACTCTTCAATCATTCTTAATGAATACTACAAGTCTGAAATTCTAGCTTGGACACAATTTAATATCGAGTATACAATACGAAGGTCCAAAAAACCTTTATGGTTGACACAAAACATTAAAACTGACCGTAAGTTTTGTTTTCACCAACGACGTGTCACGGACTGTCAGTCGGAAAGGAGTAATTTTTTTTTTATTTTTATAAATTGCACTGGTAACTTGTAATTAAATAAATTTAAAGACTACACGACGGTGGGCTTGAACTCAAAACCTCAAGCTTTGGATATTATCCAGCTACTCCTAAGCCAACACATGCATACAGAAATGATCGTATCTATTTGGACGACAGTATAGGAGTTAAGTTACAAAAATATTAATACTTTCTTCGTCTCACAAGAACATGAACTTTTTGTCATTTTGGATCGTCTTATAAGAATATGAACATTTTTATTTTATACATTGCCCCACAATGTATTTAATTTTTATAAAGTGGGGTCCTCTTTTCATTCACAATACACTTTTATTTAATATTTCTTAAAACTCGTGTCACATACAAATATGCATGTTCATGTGAGACGGATGGATTATTAATTAAAATATTTTTTATGTTTGGTAATTGTATTATCATCATTCCAATATTACCATTCCTAATTGGAAACTGAAATTCGGAAGTCCTTGATTTGGAATATTAAGGTACATCCATGAATTAAGATTTTCATGTGTAGTGGTACAGTGATTTTATTGTGGTAGGCTTGGGGTGTTTGGCTAAGTTTAATTTAAAAAAATTACAAGTTTGGATAGTATATATATAAGATGTAATATTTAAAAAGTTTATAAAATATTAAAATGTTTGGATAAATGAACTTTTAAACTAGTGAGAGAATTGTGAAATAGAGAGAAAATTGAAGTATATAAAATTGAAATGATATATATATGATGGAAATAACAAACCATAGTAGGATATTTTTGTAAAATAATTGTTGATTATAAGAATATTAAAAAATGAGTTAGGTTGAAAAACTTATTTTAATTTTATATATATAGGTTATAAGTTGCATATTGAAACTTATTTTCACAGCTTCATTATACATTTTTAGAAATTTATTTTATTTGCCAATCACTTTTTAAAAACCTTATAGCTTTTAAGCAAAGGGCTATAAATTCCGTCAAACGCCTTCTTAAACCTACGGCCAATCCTGGTGTTTTATGTGTAGAAAAGGTTTTGATGATCCAGTCGCTTAGTTCTTGGAGTATTCCAGATGTTTAGATTGACCATATATATAATCGATTATATATTAATTTTGTCTAATCATTGTAATCTCCAACAATTTGACTAACTGATATTCCTGGTAAAGAAACTGTCCCTCATTGTATTTTTTTTCTTCTAATTATATATATATATGACCTTACACATTTTCTAATCATGAATCATATATAATTTCTGAGATACAAGGTATCGTATATGTCAATCATTATTGGAATATGCAATACACATATTTTCCTTCAATCATTATAGTTATCTCACTACAAAAAAATCGGTGATTACCGACGGCAGAATAATAAAAGACGGCCGCCGGTAAATTGTGCTACCGGTGGCAACTTGCCGCCGCTAATCGACTCGTCGGTAACGACAATACCGACGGCGACCGGCCGCCGCCGGCAATTAACGGTGGTTTTGCCGCCGAAATTTCCGCCGTTAAACGACGGAGCAATGCCGGAGAATTAGCGGCAGCGGGTGCCGCCGCTAATTAGCGACGGCATTAATGCCGTCGGTGATTTGCACCGGCGTCCGGCGGAGCAATGCCGGAAAATTAGCGACGGCGTTTGCCGCCACTAATTAGCGGCGGCATTGATGCCGTCGGTAATAGTCCGGCAACGTCCGGTGACGCATCGCCGGAGGTGGCTGGCCTATTAGCGAGGGCAAAATGCCGTCGGTAATTAGCGACGGCATTTTGCCCTCGGTAATTTTTTTAATTTTATTTTTTATTTATTTATTTATTTATTTTATTGTATATCCACAATTTATTTTCGTATTTATACGGTATTGCATACTTTAGACGAACTTCTCAGTGGGTCACCCATCTTGCTTGTACTCTGTGTCAAGCACGCTTAACTTTGAAATTCTTTTCGAGTGGTCACCAGTACAGAACACTCGTATTATTGATATATCTACACCTATTAATTCATTTAAATGTTATATACTCACTCATATATTTATAATCTGTGGAGATAATACCTGAAATATGTTGTTAATTAGTGATCGAGTTCGTTTCCGTCCTTATTTTTATCGTCGGTAAAATATTTAATTAATATTTAATTATTAATTAAATATTTTTTTTAACATTAATACACCAAAAGTGTTTTAATTTGGTTATTATAATGTGATTTGAATTTATTTGTTTATGTTAAATGCAATCATCATCATCATTGCCATAAATATATAAAACATATATAGTTTTAATAATTAAAGCACTTGAAATATATAGTTCAATAAAACATAAATTTGAAAAGAAAGTGCAAATGTAATTTTGTTTGAAAACATAAATATAAGTCTAGCATGGTAATAAAAGACGGAAAGTCCTAAGCATCATCATCATCATCATCAGGGGATGGAGCTGGCTGACCACTATACATCCTCATAAACGCCTCCATTTGAGCCATGCGCTCCTGCATGGCTTGGCGTTCTGCTTGCTCTGTCGCCAATCGCTCCTCCAGCGTGGAGATCCGTGTCTCATAAAGCTGCTGAGACACCGCAGAAGTGACCGTGCTGCGGATAGACCCCCTACTAGCCTGACTCTGCCCGGCACTCTCGACGCCGTAGATCCGTGACCTATCCGGATGCACCACATCCAAATACACCTCATCTAGCCGTGACTCTCGTCCTGTGGTAGCGGCCAGTCGATGAACCTCGGCCTAATTCATACATAACAATGCATAATTGTTAGAAAATAAATGCATTCACTAAATATTTGAATAAACTTAAACACTTACGTCAATTCTTGCATCTCTCTCCAACGTATAACTTCCGTCGGCGTACATGTGGAGGCGGAGGAAGGTGGCATAGTTCGGTGCATCCTGGGGAAAATCAGGCTCCAAGCTCTGTAGATGCATTTATATAAGATAAATAAGTTATATTAGTCAAGATATTATATATATATATATATATATATATATATATATATACTTATGTAAGATAAATAATTTATATATATTTCTATATATATATATATACACTTATGAACTTAATTATATAAGATAAATAATTTAAGTATATATATATATATATATATATATATATATATACTTATGAACTTAATTATATAAGATAAATAATTTATATATATTTATATTTATATAAATATATATATACTTATGAACTTAATTATATAAGATAAATAATTTATATATATTTATATTTATATATATATATATACTTATGAACTTAATTATATGTTAATTACTAACCATATACTGCTGCAGGATACGAGTCGACTGAGACCCGCCCACGTGCCTACTGATCCTTGTACCCTCCCCATCGGGCTCGGACATCCGGTTGGCGCATTTTTCTCCCACATTTTCCTCACGTCATGCTCATCCTTGGGCTGCCAATAAAACTCTTTCTGTTGAAAGAAAGAGAATTAATTTAATATCAAACATTTTAACAATTTAATATGATAAATTTATATGTACTATAAATTTAATTGTACCTGTAATTCACCAAAAAATGTATCCTTCATCGCCTGGGGCGTCAACTTCCATGTGTACCCGCCTGGGTTATCAAACATCTTAAATGCTTGCGTGCAAGCTTTGGACAGGCCGTAGGGCTCCAACAACACACTGTGTACAAGTAATTTTATCACTTAATCATGGTGTATGAGAAACAGTAATTTAAACTAAAATACTTACCCAGTCGTAGGATGCCTCTGAAATATAATCCTCCCAGTACTCTCCTTAGCCGCTCTCTCTCTGATCACGGCAGTTGTAGGGCCCCTAGGCCTTCTAGCCCGTGAACTACTAGCAGAGGCCTGGGGAGTCTCGGGAGTCCCAGAAATATGCGTCCCGGACCCATCAGATGTATCTGCAGTAGCTTCTGGCGCATTACCGCCAGATCGGCTCCTAAATCCCAAGAAACCTCTGTGGGTAGACATGATACCTGTTGCATACAATTACATTAACAAATATATAGCCAAACATTACATTAACAGTAACTAACAAACATAACAAATTTATTCTCAAATTCAACCAAAATGTGCATTTACATTTATTCATAATCATCACTATCGTTAGATGTCAATGGGGGATCCTCGTCTTCTGGTCCATCGTCATCTTCAATCTCAACGACTCCACCTAGGGGATGAAGAAGAAGTGGTTGTTCAATGCCTACACTTGTGTGAGTAGACATAATAGTAACTACTTCTTCTTGAAATAGTTGATCTAATGTTGATGTAGATGCTGCAGTAGACACTTCAACCTTTGATCTTGCGTTGACTTCGCATGCTGACCACCATTTTTTCTTTGATTGGTTCGTACTGGGATAGGGACAGTAAAACACTTGAACTACCTGACTCGCCAAAACAAAGGGATCGTACTTCTTATATCTTCTTATGTGGTTCACTGAAACTAACTTGAAGTCTGTATCAATAGAAGTTCCCTGAGCCGACAAGTCAAACCATTCACATTTGAACAAGACTGTCTGCTTAATTGGATACCCCGGATACTCCAGCACGCAAACCTCTTGCAGACGCCCATAAAAGTCTAGCACATCTCTATCACTACCGTAGACTTAGCCTTTTATGCAAACGCCACTGTTCACAGTCGCACTCTCTCTATCATGATCAGTTGTGTGAAATTTATAGCCATTCACGAAATAACCGGAGTATGTTTCAATCTCCCTTAATGGTCCAGCTGCAAGCGACCTAATATAAGGGTTCAACTCGTCATTACAAGGACGACAAACCTGTTTCAGCAGTTGCAGGAGATGCAAACAATCTCTGCAATCGGGGCGTCAAGGGAAAATAGTGCATCTATTTGGCGGGCACCTGTTTCTTTTGGCGACTTCCAGATGCACGCAAATTCTCCTTATATCGTGATTGGTCACAGAACATACAATTATGTAGCTCACTAGTTTCCCCCCAATACAACATGCAGTTATTAACACAGCAATCAATCTTCTCTACAGGAAAACCCAAACCACGCAGATTTCTTTTCGTACTATAGAAGTCTTCTGGACAGTTGTTACCCTCTGGTAAAGCAGCTTTCATCATCGAAGACATCTGATTGTAAGTCCTCTCTGACGTGTGGCTTTCAGCCTTTATGCTCATGAATTGAGTCATCCAGCTTAATTGTGTGTACGTGTCACATCCTGCGTACAATGGAGTATCCGCTGCATCCAACGTGTTATAAATCTGTTGAGCGTCATTATTGGGCGGCTGCTCCAGATTGGGAGGATCTTGATAATTACTAGGTCCAGCATGGTCATGCACCATCCTTTTGTAGTTATTGTATAATCCATCATCCTCATTCATTATAGCATGTTCTCTAGGCATATACAGCGGTGCTTCCCCGTGAGAAACCCAATTTGTGTAATTCAGGACAAATCCACGCCTACTAACATGTTTTCTGACTGTAGGTACATCTAAATACGCTTGATTCTTGCACTTCTTACACGGCACCTAATGTTACCTTGTCCATCTGTGTACGCCGTTTGATTTCTCGCCCACTCAAGGAAAAACTCAAGCCCCGTTTCAAATGCAATACGATCATTGTATCTCGCGTACATCCACATACGATTGTCACTCATTCTTGCAAATTCTAATTGAAAAAAACAAATAAAATATAATAAATTACTTGAAATCTAACAAAATTTCGACAGCATAACCCCACTATCCTAACTACCAAGTGCTCGACTCCACCAGCAGCTATAGTGACCATAGTGGTCCTAATTTACTAAGCCTATACTAGGTCTACCCGGCCCCCCAATGTCGAAGCAATAATACAATACAAATAAAAGTAATAAAAATCAGGGTAATTAAATTAAAAACAATCATTTGTTGGGAGAATGTTGGGAGAAGATCCTTAGGAAATAATCAATTTCTATCCCAAAGGGAGAAGATCCTTAAGAAATTGATTAAATCTATCCCACAATATATATAATAACATAATATTTCATAAACACATAGCACATAACATATAACATTTAATTTAACAAAATTATCCAACATATATAAATTATTCTAACAAACAACTTAAACTAACAACTTAAACTAATTGATTAAAATTAATATAATTTAAAATTAATCATGCTTCGTAATTAAAAATTAAACTAACAACATATATTAATTGATTAATATAATTTAAAATTAATCATGCTTCATATAATTTAGTTATAAACAAAGTCAATTATAAATTAATTAACTATACATAACAAATAAATCTATTTAATTAACATATAATTAAATACATAAATAAATTCATAATTAAATAATTAAATAAATAAATAAGAGAAGCGTACGGTGGTGGTTTCCGGCGGGTGTCGTGAAGAAGGCGGCGAAACGAGGTCGTCAAACTACAATAAAGAATATAAGTGAAAATTAAATAATTATATATATATAATTAAAATTAATGAGATATATATATATATATATATATATATATATATATATAGAGAGAGAGAGAGAGAGTTACCTGGGCGGCGGCGGTCGCGGTGGAGACCGGAAGCAGCAGCAGGAGGAGGGGGGGTTCTGTTGGTTGCGGCGCAAAACTGAAAAAAGAAGGGAATTGCGTGACCTATATTTTATAAATTACCGACGGCAATTGTAGCGACGGCACAATCGTCGTCGGTAATTGTGTAAAATTAAACATTTAATGCAAATTATTAAATTATCGACGACGGCGCCGTCGGTAATTGGCCGACAATTTCGAATGTGCGGGTCGCCTGAAATGCCGCCGCCGTGCCGCCGATAATTACCGACGGCAAAATCGCCGCCGGTAATTTCGCGCTTTTTTGTAGTGTCTTAACATGTAGTATATATATATATATATATTATAGTTCTAGAGGGATGGGCTACCGTGATAGCACATCTTAAAATAAGAAATAAGAGCAATTTTTAATGTATGAATTTTATGTAGAACACGTATGAATTCGTTGTATAAAGGTATTAATTGTGAAAAATAAATTTTTGCTACTTTTGGGATTCGAACTCATGACTCTAAATCCATCCAACATAATTACGAATCAACCGTAGATCTTGATGATTTAAGGGCTGAAAATGATTTTTATTTTATATCTTAAGAAATGCTCTTAGCCCTTCCCTAGTTCTGCAATTCCAATCATTAAATTATTATCTAATAAGAAAAACATCAAACCTTTGAAGGAGGAAAAACTTATAACCTTTGACAAATAAGAAAGGAGGAAGAAAGTATATCACCCGGCCTCTAACTTGGTTAGAATACTCATTTTAAATTATGTAAGGATTAATTACATATATATGATAACAACACTTTTTAGTTTTTATTCATTTTCTGGTGTACTATATGATGTATAAATTTTAGCACAAAAGTATTACTTTTGTAATTTGTGTGGTTTAATATATAAATCGATTTAAATTGGGTGAAATTAAAATTGATGTGGTTACTAAAAAAGTACACATAAAATTTAGTCGGCTGACCACCTTAAATGATGCCGCTAACGTAAATAAAATCTAACAAAATATGAATATATACATTAGAAAGAAAAGAAACATCAAAATTAAACTAGCTAGCTAGTCATTATCCAGCCCAGAGTGTAGTGTGTATCACCGTGTACCACTCTTAATTTCTTTATTTCAAAATTGTTTTTTATAAAAATAAAAATTATGATTATATTATGAAGTCTAATTAATAGTATTCATCATACTATCTTAACTTTGAATTAATGAACCCAAATAATTTATTATTAATTTAAATAAATTTTAAAAAATAATTATAAGTCATAATTGGATGAGTGAATCGTTATTGCTTATTTTTATATTATGTTAAAATATAATAAATTAAAATTGAATAAGAAATAATTAAAAATTATAAAAAAATTAAGAGTGGTATATACCTATATAGGGGTAAACACTACATTTGAGATTGGGACCGAGGATTCCATTTGATTATCTAGACGTATTAATGATGTAAATGTAAAATACATCATAGTTTCCATGAGAAAGTCGGCGCCAATTATGGAGTCCCACACAAAACATTTGTTTCTTGATGAAGTAATACTATTCCAAATAATATTCTGTTAAACATAAAACACAAGTTGAGTTTCTCCGTATCGTGGCGAGATATCGAAGATGAGCAATTGAGCAGTAGTAGTTCACAAAAAAATTCCTTCTCAAGCCTATAACTAATCCACTTTCACAAATCAATTTTCAGACACACACATAAAAAGAAAACACACACACACACCTGCATCATAAATTTCTCCGAAACCTCAAAATCCTCACCATCCTGTCTGATCAGTTCCCAACCACCATTCTCATCCCACATTTTTCCGGCCATGGATCCATGCCCGTTCGTCCGTTTAAACGTGGAGTCATTAGCCCTGAAACTCGCCGCCGCCACCCGGCCGTCGGGGTCCGGCATCCACCCCTCCGCCACCCCATGCTACGCCAAGCTCAAGATCAAGAACTTCCCCTCGCAGACCGCCCTCCTCCCGCTCATCAGCGGCGCCGCCGCCAGCCCGCCGGATTCCTCCTCCGCCGCCACGTGCTTCGACCTTGACCCCGACGCCCTCCGTGCCCTCTCATGCAGGCCCGTCGTCGCCCTCAAAATCAAGGTCTTCAGCGGCCGCATGGGCCGCACGTGCGGCGTCACCAGCGGGAAGCTGCTCGGATCGCTGCAGCTCACCGTCAATCTCGCCCACGCGCAGACCCGCGCGTGCGTGTACCACAACGGCTGGATGAAGCTCGGCGGCGGCGGGGACCCGGCTGCGAGGCTGCACGTGACGGTCCGCTCCGAACCGGACCCGCGGTTCGTGTTCCAGTTCGGGGGCGAACCGGAGTGCAGCCCGGTCGTGTTCCAGATTCAAGGGAATATCCGCCAACCGGTTTTCAGCTGCAAGTTCACCGCCGACCGGAGTAACAGATCACGGTACGCACCCCCGGCGCACTTTTAGAGATGAATCTGCTAACGTAGGCCGTGCTCTAGCTGTGGGACCCTCTGTCGTTGCCTGCCTCTCTGGCAATGATATAATCCTTTCTGGAATTTTTGGGGTCTGGCCCCACTTTAATAATTTTTATTGCTAAATATTAATGTTTTGGTAGCATTACCTATATTAGAATAAAAACATTCATAATTTTTTTGAAAGGAATAAATGTTTATAATTTAGTCATGGATTATGATTCTTTTTTACTTTTTTCTCTTTTTCTGAAGCTGGGATTTCTTGTTGTTGAAAAATAGTCTGCGATAATGTGAAATCTGCATGTAAATTTTGTCAAACTAGCTAGAGCCTTTACCAGATATATGTGCTTTTGATTAGATGAGAGATGAAATATTTGTTAATTTAGGTAAATACAAAGTTATAACTATATTAATTTATTTTCTGGTAGAAAGGCAAAATCGATTATAAAAAAGAGTAAGTACGTAGCTAGTAATTTTAATGAAGATTCTTGATTCAGAAGCTTGCTTTATGGGTAAATCGCCTAATCAATTTCCTGTTGGGATCTGATGATTGTGCGGTCAAAGAGACAAAAATTAAAGCCATGTGGTTAATTAACTGTCTTTGCCACCACCGTCGATTCTCTTTCCATGTGCAAAGATCTTGTCCTAAACTCAATCTTCTTTAATTACCTTCATATGCATCTCCTTTTTTAATTTGGGGATTAAAGATTAACGCACTTCCAAACAGTATTACATTATAAGCTTAGTTATTGGTGTCGTGATGAGTGATGAATGCAGAAAATAATTTATTTTTTCTCCTTTGGTCCCAAATTTACAAAAGAGGATTAATTTAATACGAACAATCTGTATTGACAACTACACTTTTTGTTTGGTAAATTGAACAGATCCCTTCCCACAGATTTCAAGACGAACAGCAAGAGAGGGTGGATGAGAAGAACTCTTTCAGGCGAGAAAGACAGAGTAGGCAGAGAGCGCAAAGGGTGGATGATCATAGTCTACGATCTCTCCGGCTCCGCCGTGGCCGCCGCTTCCATGATCACTCCCTTCGTCCCGTCCGCGGGGTCCGATCGCGTCTCGCGCTCCAACCCGGGGGCCTGGCTGATCCTCCGCCCCAACGGAGTCTCCATCAGCAGCTGGAAGCCGTGGGGCCGGCTCGAGGCGTGGCGCGAGAGGGGCCCCGTGGACGGCCTCGGCTACAAGTTTGAGCTTGTAGCCGAGACCGGCGGAATCCCCATAGCTCAAGGCACCATGAGCGTGAAGAAAGGTGGTACATTCTGCATCGATGACTCCAGCAAGGACTGCGCCATGAGCTCGATGTCGCCCGTTCGAGGATTCGTGATGGGATCCAGCGTGGAAGGCGAAGGGATAGTGAGCAAGCCGGTGGTTCAAGTGGCCGCGCACCACGTGACCTGCATGGCCGACGCCGCCCTCTTCGTTGCGCTGTCCGCCGCCGTCGACCTCAGCGTGGATGCGTGCCGCCTCTTCTCGCACAAGCTGAGGAAGGAGTTTAGTAGCGACGACCACGACTTGTTCCCTTGAATTCAACTCTAGCTAGCTATAATATCAAGTGTGTGCTTATCATCTCATCAAATTCAATGATGAATTGATACTAGAGTGTGGAGGACGAATTGGTCCTTTTTTTTCCCAAAAGAATTTGGTGAGGAATAGGTGTTGGAGTTTTTGTATTCTTTTATTCTTTTGTGAGAAATAATTCTTTCGTATTTTGTAATCGATATATAGTTTTCTTCTTCAAATATGATGTCTCAAATACTCAAATTGTATAGATTCTTTAATTTTGTTTGTAGACTCACTATTCGGAATGAGATTCAGTGTACCACACTTTATGTCCCATTCTGTGTCCCACTTTCAATTTTATTTATTTTCTTATATATTTTTTCTTCAATTTCAACTTTATATGCTTTAGTTTAATTTTGTGATTATTAACTAGGGTTTATTCTATCAATCTAGGATATATCATTATTTTTTATCATTTAATTTCACTTTTATTAGTTAATAATAGGTTGATAAATTCAAAGTCATGGTATATACTTTTTAAAAATTTTAATTTTTTAGAATAAAAATTAAATATAATTCATAGTATCATAATAAATTTTATTTTTATAAAAAAATATTTTTAAAATAATAGATATAAGAATGGGACACAGTGGCACACATAAAATTGTGGGATTCTCATATGTATTCGAGTCAGTATTTGGTTACGGGACTTTATCAATATTGTTACTTATCTTTAATTTTTTATATTTCATATATAGTAGTACTAAATGTTACTACTTGTTGGGCCTAAATCAACTATCCGGCTAACACCAGGCTGTGTACGGGCTTTTTTAAATTATAATTTGGGCTCGCAAAGATAATAAAGAAGTTATCTTTAATGAGAAATTATTATACTCAAGTTTATTTTATTTTATTTTTGTTTGAGAGCATCATTATACTCAAGTTTATCATTATCAAACAAAGTTTCTGTTGGATTATGACCATTATTATAAAAAGAAGGTATCGTTCACTGGATAGTACTCCTACATATTTAAGAAAATTACTGAAACCGCTCCAAAATGTGTGTAGTGTAGATATATATATATGGGAAAGAACAAATAAAAACTTTTCATATTATAGAAATTAAGAATCAATTCGGACCATTAATTTTTATATGATCTATAGTTGTTATAAATCAATGTATTAGTTTTTGGATAATGGTCGTCCCATGGATTAAATGGCCGTCAATTTAATATTCAAGTTACTCCATTATTAAAATAATTGTAGTAATAAGTGAGTCGCATTGTGCACCGCGGTGCTCCTTGTCGAGGCAGCCAAGCTCGGCTCCACATCTGAGATTGGATTTGGATCTTCACCATTAGTCTTTGATCCTAACCCTTAATTATATGTAGTTGGGCCCATTGGTGCATTTGTTTCTTGTAATAGCTCTCCAGTGCTACTGGACTGTTTCTGTAACAGCTAAACATGAGCTTGATGGGCTTAATTATCTGTGACACAATTTGTGCAATCCACTATCACCCCACATGATTTTCAAGTTTACCAGCTTGTTTACATTATTTTTTTATCATTCTTTTTCAAGGATTGATAATAATTCTTTATTTCTCTTTAAGATGACTCGAACTCTTACTGATCGAAAAAAAAAAGAACTCAATAATATATTTAAATATGTACTCTCTCAGTTTCATTATAAGTGGTTCAAAATTTTTCGACACGAGAATTAAGGAGAAGATATAAATTTGTTAAAACTGGTAGGGCTTACAGTTTAAAGATTAAATTTTTCCATTTATGAAAACATGTCACTTATTGTGGGACGGTCAAAATGAAATATAAGTCACTTTTAGTAGGACAGAGGGAGTATTATTCAGTATAAAAAATAATTTTAAATATTACTCCCTCCATCCCTAAAAAATTTGCCTCTATTTTCTTTTTGGGATGTCCAAAAAAAATTTCCCAATATTATTACTTTTTATTTTTGTACATGACTTCACCATCAAGTTTACAATTACAATTTTTAAACATTATTTTGTACGTGACTCCACGATCAAATAACTTTTTACTGATTTTTATTAAAACGTGTGTCGTTCCCCTTGGGGCAAACTTTTGAGGACCAGAGGCAATAATATAATTAAGATCTACTTCATTTGTCCCATAAGAGTGTACCCTTATTTCTATTTTGGGACGTCCCACACGAGCGTACATTTGTCATTTTTGGACACTATTCCATCACTTTTTCAACTCCCAAATACTCATCTAATATTTTATTAAAATTCATGCCACTAAAAGTAATACACATAAATTATACTCTCTTCGTCCACAAAGATTGTATGTTATTACTATTTTGATTTTCATCCGTCCATAAAGATTGTGTGTTTTTCTTTTTGAAAAATCTCTTTTATACTTTAAACCTCATTTACACTCAATATTTACAAAATAATGTCCCTTTATTTTTACAATTTAGTGAGGTCAATACTACTTTTTAACACTAAAATTATATCTTCTAATTTTTTTATTAAAATCCGTATCCTCTGCTCTCCACCACACATTCTTCGCAGAGGGAGGAATAGTTGCTACGAGAGCTTAATTCTTACCCGAACCCTAAGAAGGTTCCCAAAAAATGGGGTGTGGACCGTCTGGTAAACAAGGGAAGGAAGCAAGAACAGGTTACTTCAATTTAATGCGAAGCGATAAGTGAGACTGCCCATTCACGTGAAACTGTCTATTTCAATGTTTCCCACAGTACACCAAATATTAAAAAAATCTACTAATGTTACTCATCTTTTCCAAACTCATGCCTCAATCTGCACCTGCTTAAATAATACTCCAAGGCCCACCCTTCATGGCTTCATCACAAGTACAGCACCATACAGTTTTTAAGTTTCAGCTAATAATTCTATCAATTTTGTATCTTCTTTAATCAGCTATCTAAATTCTTGTTTGCCTTAATTAGGTCCTCACATTTTACGTCCATTAATTTCAAATAATTAGGTCATGAAACTTAGTTCCACTATTATATCTTCAATTAATAGCCACTCAAATTGGATGCTAATTATATCACAATGTACAATTCCAGTACTTAATACAAGTATAGAACCAACGGCAATTTAAAAGCTCAATTACAAACACTTAAAGCTTGAATATCCAATCAAATCAAAGCAAAAGAGCGAGAATATCCAATCAAATCAAAGCAAAAAGCAAAAGAGCGATAGCTCAGTTACAAAAAAAACACACACACACAAAAGTTCAAAAACTCTATTTCCATAAGTTTTCGAAGTTTAATTTGAATTTTTGATTAATAAGAGTCTCTACTTTGATGGTTTAATCAGAGAAAACACGTGAACACAAATTGCCATAAAAAGTAATCCAAATTCGAAACACGTGACATAACAGAAGCAAAATTACATACATACATAGTGGCACTATCTACTTTAGCTTTGTCTTATCCAAAATATGGCTGCGATCGAATCTTCATCATCGTCGTATAATTCCAGAATTTATGGATAATGCATGTCAAGGAATGGAATTGGACAACCCTCCACATATAAGAGGCTTGAGCGACGGAATTCTGAGGCAACTGAGGCCGCCGCCGGGCACCGCGGAGCAGTCCGGCTGCGGGCGCTGCATCTCCTTCCCGGGAATGCAATTGAAGGAGAAATCAAATCCCACATTCCTAAACAGCAACCTATTGCAATTAGGGCTGAAGCCGGAGAAGAAATTGGCCGCCAGCGTCAAATTGAGCAAACTCCGCAGCGAGCACACCAAGTCCGGCAGCTCCCCCGACAGCTGGTTGTGTGCGAGGTTCAGAACCTCGAGGCCGCTGAGACACGACAGCGAGTGCGGCAGATGCCCCATCAACGAGTTCGAGCTCACGTCCAACACCTGCAAATCCGACCACATTCCGACCCCCTCCGGAATGCAGCCGGTGAGGCGGTTGTTGAGGAACAGGATCTCCTTCACGCCCATGTACCCCAGGCTGAACGGGATGGCGCCGCTCAATCTGTTGTTGGCGAGGTTGATCGCCGACGCCGGCGAGCTGCCGAGGTTGGGCGGCAGCTCGCCGTCGAAGAGATTGTTGTTGAGGAAGATGGCGTCGAGGCTCTTGTAGAAGAGGCCCTGCGGAATGGCGCCGCTGAAGGCATTGTATCGGAGATCTAAGTAGAGCAAATTGGGGATGTAGAGCACCGGGGTCGGGAAGGGGCCGGAGAAGCGGTTGTTGCTGAGGTCTAATTCGGCCAGCGACGAGAGGTCTCGGAAGGAGGGCGGGACGGCGCCGCTGAAGCGGTTGGTGTTGAGGTGGAGGATGCGCAAATCGGTGAGGAGCGAGAGCTCTTTGACTAGGCTGCCTTGCAGATTTGCATGGTTTAGGTCAATGGAGGCGACGGTTTTGGAAAGGGGATTTCCCATGAAATCGGTGGTTTCTGAGCAGAAGATGCCTTTGTAGGAGCAGACGTCGGTGCCGGCCCATGAGCTCGTGATCCCGAGCGGGTCGTCTGTGATGGCGGATTTCCATGCCTGCAGGGCGATGTAGGCGGGGCCGCCGCCGAGCATTTGGGCGGCGTTGGTGGTGATGATGGAGAGGAGGAGTAGTGCCGGGGGAAGCCAGCTGTTTTCCATTTGCAGTTTTGATGAGTTCTGAAAGTGAAGGTTTTAAGCGGAGGAGCATTGATGGGTAATGTGTTTGGATTTGTTTTGTAATTAAAGGTGAAGTAGAAAGGACTTTGTAATTGTGTTGTATGCATTTACTGCTTATTTCTGTTTGTTTTGTTGTGATTTTGGTTGTTGAAGCCCAAGTAATGATTTGTTGGATATTTTTTTAACAAACTACAGTATTAATGCATGCCTTACTATGTCGATGTTACTACTAATACGTGCTACATGTCAAAGGGTGATTCTATTCATAGCCCTCCTTTTATTCCTTACAGCCCCCTTTTAAAATATTAATAATAATTAATTAAGAATTTACTATTTTACCCTATATGATATAGCCCCCATATTTTAAATAAATGATTTAATTTAAATAAATCTCAAAGAATAAATACGTATAGCCCCTATCGTAATGTGAAAATATTTATAGCCTCTATCATAATCTGATAAAAAAAAAATACGTATATACATATATAAACCCTACAAAGAACTGTATAGCCCCAACTCAACAATTTGAGAACACGTGAAATTCTGAATAATTTCTCTAATTTTTTCTCGTAGTTTAAAACTTTTTTAGAGTTCTATGATGCAAAGATTGGATGAAAATTCTGGAATCAAAGATAGCATATTACAGGTACGCATAATTTTTGTATCGATGAAGTTTAGAAAATATCAGCCCCAATTCGATCCAAAAAAAAATATGTGAGCCGCAATTCTTGACTATAACAATTTGAAGTTGTTCCATTATTTCAGTACTTTGATTATATTTACGAAGAGACGTGAGGTTATTTTTGCTCACCAATCTCCATTACTGCTGCTAGCAAAATCAGACTCTATACAAGCAATATGGTATTCGTGTTTTAACATATCAAACCTGCTTCTGAAAACTAAAATCCTCTTCTGAATTTCATACATCCACAGTTAAGGTGTAATTAACAGAAAAGAGAATTTTGCAGAAGGGAAAAACTTGCATTATATTCGGATGATATGATTACAAGGCAAAGAAGCTATATTTATACTACAGCTGATAACAAACACACGCACAAAGTGTGATGCCAGCTCAGTAACAAAAAGCAAGTAAAACTAATTAATAAAGGAAAAAGCTATCTTATTATGTGTGCATACAACACGAGCATGTGTATCCACATCCTCTTTATTTCTTCATTCCAACACGCCCCCTCAAGATGGAAGATAGATGCTCTCAAATCCCATCTTGCTCATAATACTTCGCAAAGCTGGTGCTGGCAAGGCCTTAGTTAAAACATCCGCGAGCTGCAGAGTGTTTTTAACGTGAAGAGGTTTCACTATCCCTGCCAAATACTTGTCTCTAACTGTGTGACAATCAATCTCTATATGCTTTGTGCGCTCATGAAAAACTGGGTTGCAACAAATGTATACAGCAGCTTGATTGTCACAATACAACGGCGAAGCTCTTGTCTGCTCAATCCCAAATTCTAGTAACAAATTCCTGATCCAAGTAACCTCGCAACTTACTTGCGCCATGGCCCTATATTCTGCCTCGGCAGAGGATCGAGAGATGGTGTTTTGCTTCTTGGATTTCCATGAAATAAGAGAAGAACCAAGAAAAACAGCAAATCCTGTGACTGATCTTCGAGTAGTAGGACAAGATGCATAGTCCGCATCTGAAAAAGCTGATAGATGCAAGCTTGAATTTTTGTCAAAGAACAGGCCATGCCCAGCTGTGCCTTTCAAATATTTGAGTACCCGCTCTGCAGCAATCATATGTCCCTCGCAAGGTTTTGACACAAACTGACTTAAGTTGTTCACTGCAAAGGTTATGTCTGGCCTCGTTAAACTGAGATAAAGCAATCTCCCAATCAACCGTCTATAGGAAGTAGAATCAGTTAATGGAGAGCCTTCCTCAAGACTTAAATGTTTACCAGACTCCATTGGAGTAGCAGCTGGTCTGCAATTCATCAATCCAGTATCTTTAAGTAGATCTAGAACATACTTCCTTTGGCATAAGTAAATCCCTTTATCACTGCGGGCTATCTCCAAACCAAGAAAGTAAGATGGTTTGCCCAAGTCTTTATACTTGAAAGTTTTTCCCAAAAATTCCTTAAAAGATGAAACTAAACCATCATCATTACTGGCCAGTAGAATATCATCAACATACACCACTAAGCCAAGAAATTTACTCCCTTCCTTTTTATAGAAGAATGAGTGATCACAAGCAGACTGTTGTAAGCCAAAAGCACTCAAGGCCTCAGAAAACTTTAAGTACCATTGCCGCGATGCTTGCTTGAGCCCATACAGAGACTTAGTAAGCTTGCATACTGAACCAGCTGGATAAGCATTGCCCCCCTGATCAAGCAATCCAGGAGGCAATTCCATATAGATATCCTCCTCTAGATCACCATATAAAAAAGCGTTGTTGATGTCGAGATGAGTAAGAGTCCAACCAGATATAGCAGCCAAAGACAACATGAGCTTAACAGTAACAAGCTTGGCAACTGGTGAGAAAGTATCAAGAAAGTCGACACCGGCCTGTTGGGTGTAACCCTTGGCTACAAGCCTGGCCTTGTACCTGTCCAGAGTACCATCGGCAAAATACTTGGTCCTGAAGACCCATTTACACCCTATGGCAATCTTATCAGGAGGTAAGAGTGTAACAAACCAAGTATTATTCTTAATGAGTGCTTCTAATTCAGCCTGCATTGCCTTCCTCCATTCAGCATACTTAGAAGCTTGGTGATAAGAGGAAGGTTCGGGAATAGAAGAGAGGGAACAAATGAGCCTAAAATAGGCTGAGGATAGTCTAGAATAAGAAATATATTGGTGAATGGGATAAGGAGAACAAGTGAGTGCATTACAGACATAGTCAGAAAGATGTGAAGGAGGTTTAACTGTTCTGCCAGATTTAGTGGTAGGAGCAGGAGGAATAGGAGGAGGTTGGACTGACCTTTCCTGAGTAGTGTTGTCTGTCGGAGGAACAACAGGAAGAGTAGAAGGAGGTTGCAAGGGAAGCTCAACAGGAGCAGGAGACTCAGCAGGAAATGTAAACTGAGGATCAGGAAAAACGGAGGGAGATATATGTGAGTAAGGGAAGACATCTTCATGAAAAGTGACATCCCTACTAATGAGTATTTGTTGTGTGTCCACAGTAAGAACCTTATACCCTTTATACCCAGGGGGATATCCCAAAAAGATACACTTGGTGGCTCTAGGGGAGAATTTTGACCTATTTCTGTCAAGTGTAGAAACAAAACATAAACACCCAAAAACTCTTAGATGAGAATATGATGGACTTTTACCAAACAATATCTCAAAAGGGGTAACACTATTAGGCAAAACAGAAGATGGTATGCGATTGATGAGATAGGAGGCAGTGTGTATACATTCCCCCCAATAAGAGATAGGTAAATGAGATTGAAACAGAAGGCTACGAGCAACATTCAGCAAATGCTGATGTTTCCTCTCAACTCGAGCATTCTGCTGTGGAGTGGACACACAAGAGTGATGGACTATAGTCCCATGCTGAGTATATAACTCCCCTAAACCAAATTCAGGACCATTGTCACACCTAATGATCTTAATATGTTTCCCAAATTGAGTAGCAACTGTATTAAAGAACTGAGTAAGAATGGATCTAACATCAGATTTGAATTTCATGAGGAAAGTCCAAACGAAACGGGAACAATCATCAACAATAGTCAAAAAGTAAGAGTAACCTTGCACAGTGGGGGTTTGATAAGGCCCCCATATATCACAGTGAACAAGATCAAACACTTCTTTTGATATATGTTGAGAATCAGGAAATGACAAACGTTTTTGTTTAGCTAAAGGGCATATCTCACATAGAGAATGCTTACAAGAGGAAAGAAACAAAGATTTAGACAACAGCTGAAGTTTATTGAAAGATAAATGACCTAGTCTATGGTGCCACAAATCGGCAGATACAGTATTGCAGACATGAGGTATAGGAAGATTGATGGAGGAAACTGGTGATGCTTCTAAGACATATAGGTTGCCCATTTTGCTACCCTTCCCAATCACAGTCCCCTGTAAAGCTCCCTGAATCACAAAAGCATTATGTGTGAAGAGAACTGAACAGTTAGAGGAAGTAGTGAGAGAGCTGACAGAGATAAGGTTGTAAGAAAAGGAAGGTACACACAATACAGATGTAAGCTTAAGAGTGGAAGAGATAACTATAGTGCCAATGCAAGTAACTTCAGCATTACTACCATTCGGCAAACTAACATGAGTGTTTTTGGCTGGTGAACAATCAATAAAAAGTGTGGAGTTGTTACAGACATGGTGTGTAGCACCTGTGTCCAGTAACCATAGGCAGGAACTCAAAGTAGAACAAACAAGGGGTTGGAGAGAAATAGTACCACTGAATGGAGGAGAGGCAGTAACTGAAGGAGAAACATCTCCAAAATTGTAGACATCAGCTTTGGTAGGAGCAGAGATCTGCTGTGCAGGTGCTGGAGAAGAGGACACCTGCATTTGAGTTTGCAAATATGATATCATTTTAGCCATATCTGAAGTAGATAAAGCAGGAGATCCTTGAGGGAAAACCGCAGCTTCAGGAGCACTCATTTGATTAATGGATCTGTTTCCCTCAGTAGAATACCCTTGAGATTTTCCTCTACCTCTACCATATCCAGGAGGATAACCAATAAGCTCAAGACACTTATCTACAGTATGACTGGTTTTACCGCAATTTGTACAAAGGAATTTTCCTTTTCCTCCTCTACCACGAGCAGTACCAGTCGCATTGATCATAGATCCCTGAATTTCAGTACTTATCACAGGCGATTGTTGCTCAATAGACCTCTGTCTCTCTT
This sequence comes from Salvia miltiorrhiza, assembly GCF_028751815.1. NCBI lineage: Eukaryota > Viridiplantae > Streptophyta > Magnoliopsida > Lamiales > Lamiaceae > Salvia > Salvia miltiorrhiza. The sequence goes on from NC_080387.1 coordinate 45,273,185, forward strand.
CCTGTAACACTAACGCAAAGATCTTTTGCAAAGAAGGAAGAGGAGTAGTAGATATTATCTGAGATCTGATCTGCGAGTAAGAAGGATTCAAACCAATAAGGAATTGCATAGAACATTCCTGCATTTGAAATTCACTCCACTTGCGAGAGCTATGGCATCGGCAGCTATCACAAGTGCACCACCGTGCTGGTTGAAAATCTTTGTATTCATCCCATAGAATGCGCAATTTCGTAAAATAAGCGCCTACATCCTCTGATCCTTGCTTCAAAGTGAGCAATTGTTGTTTTAACTGGCAAATTCGAGCAAAATTGCCCTGAGAGAAACGATCTCTTAGATCGCTCCAAATAAGAGAAGCATCATCAATGTACATGATGCTCGAGCTGATCTCTGGTACAACAGAGTTGCGAAGCCACGAAACGACCATGCTGTTGCATCGAAGCCACTGAGCATACAGCAGATCGGAATGAAGAGGTCGCTGGTGGGGTGCCATTGAAGGAGAAGAGAAAAAAAATCAGCGGAAGATTATTGCTCTGGATACCATAACAGAAAAGAGAATTTTGCAGAAGGGAAAAACTTGCATTATATTCGGATGATATGATTACAAGGCAAAGAAGCTATATTTATACTACAGCTGATAACAAACACACGCACAAAGTGTGATGCCAGCTCAGTAACAAAAAGCAAGTAAAACTAATTAATAAAGGAAAAAGCTATCTTATTATGTGTGCATACAACACGAGCATGTGTATCCACATCCTCTTTATTTCTTCATTCCAACAGTAATCAAAACCAAATGCCAAAAATCGCAGGGGAAATAGGCATTCTGATCATCAAAACTCAGACATAAATGCTTAAGTGGTATTCATAATTAAAATCAAATTGGTACTGTTGCAGTAAACCAAATATGATTGTGGCGATTTCAGACTAATTTAAACATCCAAATTTATAATGACTGCCAAGTTTTTGACCGGGGCAAATGGGGGCTACGAAGGCAAATGGGGGAATGGTGGATATGAATGCAAATGGAGTCTTGAACTGATACGCAATAATTAAATTTGAGAATGGGGGCTATGCTGATAAATCTGGAAATGGAGGCTATAAAACAGGGGCTACGAAGTTGAAGTGATAATTAATTTAAAGTTTAATAAAATTTGGGGCTATATCATATAGGGTAAAATAGTAAATTCTTAATTAATTATTATTAATATTTTAAAAGGAGGGCTGTAAGGAGTAAAATGGGGGCTATGAATAGAATCACCCCATGTCAAATTATGACACTCCCTTCAAACTGGCCCGGTCTCCCGTCCACGGCCGCCACATATACCAGTCAATAAAAGTTATTTGCTTCGTCCCATTTCCCTTGACCTAATTTTTTTAATATAATTAAAAAAAATAAAATTAATATATAATAGTATAAAATATGTGGATCTCATATTTATTATAGTACAAATTTGTTACTAAGAAAGAAAACATGTCAAGTTGTGTGACTACCCAAAAAAAAAAAATAGGTCAATTATATGCAAGTGATGTGGAACGGAAGGAGTACAGTTGTTTAACTAGAAGTGATGTATATTCCAATAAAGACATGATTTTTCCAAATAAAATTGTTAATAATGTGTATGTTGGTCTAATGGTGATGAGATTAATATTTAACTTATGTGAATGTTGATCTATCAGTGTGATTAATGTTTAATGTTTAACATCTTGGGTTCAAATCACATGATTTTTAAAATTATTTAATTCTCCTAAAAAAAAGTGACAGTTGTTCTAAAAATATTAATTAGCAAATATCTTACCATTTATCTATTATATATAGATGAACTAGATCAAATAAAAATTATTTCTAAAATATAAATTAAGAATCATTTTCATTGATGAATTAATACTTTACTAAATAAACCAGGGGGCTTAGCCCACTGGCCACCAGGTCCTCACTTAAGTGAAGTGACCCGGGTTCGATCCCTCTTGGGAGCGAATTGGAGATTGGAGATATATGGTGGATTTGGTGAATGGAGAGATAAGGTGGTTCTTGGAGTGGATGGGGAACTAACTACTAACATCTAACATGACTTTGCCCGATCAAAAAAAAAAATACTTTACTAAATAAATTTATGATCTATATCTAGAAAACTACCGTTGTATTAATAAATCGATAACAATTATTTTGTGGAATATATACTAAATACTCTTTTCGTCTAAAAAAAAATCTAAAAGTAAATGGTCTAATTTTAATTAAAAAAAAAATACTCCTTTCGTCCACAAAAAATATAGCACTTTTGATGGGCATAAGTTTTACTTTCTCCGCCCCACGAATCTTGAATCACTTTCTTTTTTCGGCCATCCCACGAATCTAGAGTCATCTATATATATATATTAAAGCAAAATAAACTCTATCATGTGTGGCGTTGTAGAATCACTCTGTTTCAATTTTTCTCAATTCTCATTCATTCTTATTTTTTTTCTAAATCTCTAATAAATCTTCACCTCTAATTAAACTCCATCCATTAAAATGTCTCTCTCTCTATATATAGTGTTATATATATATATATATATATATATATATAGAGAGAGAGAGAGAGAGAGAGAGACCAATTTTACGTATTTCACTTCTAAATCAATTTATTTATTTGAAATATAAATATGATTGTATGTTTCTTTTAATACATGATAGATGATTATTTGAAATATAAAACCATATATGCAGAGTCTCTTATCTTTCATGTAGTCATTATTCATAAACATCTACTAAATAATTCGTCCTCTAGTTTTCTTTTTATTAGTCACACTCATTCAAATTAATTAACTACTCTATCATGAGAAAATAAAGTTTTCGAAAATACCCAATATATATATATAATAGCAAAATAAATTATATCCTATATAGCGTCGTATAACCAATCAATTATAATTTTTCTTAATTCTCATTCATTTTTATTATTAATAGGAGCCTATGTGGCATATCTAGAATCTCACCATTTTGAAAATTCACTATTTTTCTTCATTTTCATTTTGTCACAAGAAACATCTCTTATTTCACATTGATTTTTAATCAAACTCCATCTTAACTAAAGACTATATAAATATTTGTGTAGTCTCATTCTTTATATATTTTTACCATTAACTTGATTTGGTCAATTAACTTTTAGTTGGCAAAGTAAATAGTTAAAATATTAACTAAAAAATTAATTTAATTTATTTAATATTACTTTGGCCAATAATTAAATTTATTGAATAATGTGAGTCCATATATAATAAATTAATAAATTTGAGTTTTATTATATTATTTCTTTTTATAATAGGAAAATGGGTTTAGCCTATGTGGTATATCTAGAATTTAACCATTTTGAAAATTCTCAGTTCTCCTTCATTTTTATTTTCTCACAAGAAACATCTCTCATCCCACATTGATTTTTAATCAAACTCCATCTTGATTAAAAACTATTTAAATACTTGTGCGCGTGCTCTCTCTAACTGTGCTGGAATGCAATTTTCCTCTACGCGTGCTCTCTCTCTCTACGCGTGCTAGC